>NC_044322.1:243266890-243579997 GCF_007399415.2 Gopherus evgoodei | reverse complement strand
GTCTTGCTCCCCACCTCAAAGCAGAGCAAATGTTGCATGCATGGAAAGTAGATTGAGGCTGAGCACAGGGCATAGGTCTGCCAAACTTTGGGAGGCTGCAGACAGATGCTTTCTCCAAATTCACTTGAGAACAAACTCTTCCTCCAGTCCCCACATGGGACATTGACTTTCTTTCCCTCTGCATTCTTGATCTCATTTCTTGGGAAGAAGGCAATCCCAACCAGCCCACGCCCACCCAAGCAGGTGACTGCCTGGAAGCAATCAGCTGTGTGCTTCACCACCACCTATTGAGCTGCCTCTTAGTCACTGCTGCACATGGGTTTCTTTTAACTGCAAGTCCCTGGAAAATCTAGAGCCAAGATTTCTCAGTTATAGGCCCCTCAGAAAGAGCTAACATGCAGAATACTGATTAAGTCGCTTCGGCCTTACTTTTTGTAGGACAGCAGTGTCTCCTTCTATCCTATGAAGTTGATTGGACCAGCAAACTTTATTAATTTGTATACAGATTCTCTGAGGATATAGTTTTCTTAAAACATATTTATGTCCTGCTGTATGGGCCCATGAAAAAGCAAATATAATAAAAGTAAATTAATTATTTACCATCCTAATTTTGCTGTAGCTACTGTTTCATTAGTTGTGCTTTTAAATAATATTAAGTAGCACATTTGCAATTTGTATAATGCTGTCAAACATTATTTACACACTCTGAATTGTGGCTATGCCAGCACACAATATATAGACAGCATTTAACTTATAATAATTCATTATTAGAAAACCAACACTTTGTTTGACATTTTTGTCAAATTGATTTCCTTCTGGAGATGTATGTGTATATTCCCTGTTGCTATCCACAGAACTCACTTCATACATATTTTACCATGAAGGCAATGGGACATGACATACACAAACATGCAACATATGCAGTCTCCAATTATTTTTTATTTTGATATAAAAATAGAGATATTGGGTACAATTTTCAAACACACCTAAGTCCCATTTTCAAGAGTGACTTAAGTGCTTAGAAGCTGAATTTCATTGAAAGTTAATGGGGCTTAGGCTCATAAATCACACAGACCCTTAAGAAAATTTGACCCATTGTCAAGATAAATTTGCTGTGTGGTTTTTTAAAGAGACTTTGCTCATGTTACTAATAATAATTTTGATTACTGGCAGTGAATTATTTAAGAATCTTATTTATTGCAATTTTATATGGTTTTGATTTCTTTTTTGCCCTTCAGTCAGCTTGGCAAGTGAAACTAGACTGGTCAGCTTCACTTGCTGTTTATTGTCAGTTTCACTTCTGTGTTTTCATGTTCTACCAAAACACTGGGTTATTAGCGGTATGGGAAATAATGTCATCCAAATGAAAAACTAACCATTTTCAAACATGAAAATGTTTCTGTCCATACTGGGTTTTCTATAATCTTAACTTTGAGCCCAAGCTAGCACCAGTTTCTCTTTGAATGAAGGTATATGGTTGTGTTTTTGTTTTTGTTTTTTTTATAAAGAAGAAGAGGTTCTATGCTAGGTGGATTGAAAAGGAGTCAGGCCTGTTCACAACCTGGGGTTCATTTGGGGGAGTTCTTATTAAACCAGAGGTTATTAGTTTTTTTGTTTTTTTGAGAGGGGGAGGGGAATGCGGGGAAGGAGGAATTCCATTATAACAGTGAGGTTTTCTCTCGAATAAAAATGAACATAAGTCCCTGCATAAAACTCATAAGAGATTGTAGGTTCTTTGGGACAGGGGACTCTCTTTTTTTGTTCTGTGTTTGTACAGCGCCTAACACAGTGGTATCCTGGTCCATGATTAGGGCTTCTGGGCATTTGGGTTGAATGCTCAAATGGAATTAGGCTCCGAACTTTTGCTCAAATGGAATTAGGCTCCTAACTTTCAGTGAAATGTATGGAAGTTAGGCACCGAAGCTGAAGTTTGGAATCTAACTCATTTTGAGCATTCAGCCTTACTGCAATAGAAATAAATAATAACATGAACTCTGGAGGAATGTGAGGTGGGGACTCAGAGCAGTGGATAGTACCTAGTGTTACATCTTCTTATTAACATGGGTGTCAGAACTGCACAGTTTTGCTTCCTGGTCCTCTGATTCCCGAGGCAGCGTTCTTATACAACCTAAGTCTACTTCACCTAAGTCTTTATTTCCTAACAGCTAAGCCATTTATGCTTAGAAAAATTATGTAGTCCTGCTTTGGCTGCATACATTGCTTCTCTGGTTAACTGACTCAGCTAACTTCATACTGAAGTGAGTTCCAAACATAGCTCTTTCCAGTACAATTTTTCTGTGTAAGTGAATAATCTGAATTCTCTCAGATAAGTACACGAATGGCCAGATATATAAACATTACATAATACAGTATTTCTGCTGTTCATAAGAACAATACATTATAACACTGAAATAGTCACTGGGATATATTTAAAAGACTTGGTTATATTTGGATTTTCATTGTAATGGTGCAAAGATCCAAAATATGAAGTTTACTGAAGATGTCACAAACATTTTCAGTTTTCTAAATTGATAATTTGAGGATTACTTGACTACGCCTCCTAAATGCAGAAACACGGGGTAGTCCCTGCCTTTTTCATCTTGAGATCAGATTGCTGTACTGTGTTGTATGTTGGCCTACACCTTGGAACCATTCAGAGGCTGACATTAGTGCTATAAAGTGCAACCTACTTATTAACTGGAGTTGTACATTGGGAGCACATTTGCCTAGAGTTCCACAATCTGCACAGGCTTCCAATAAGCCCTTGGGTAGAATTCAAGATGTTGGTTATTGTCACCCCACTAAAGAAGTGGCTGTAATGAGAGTGCTTGACCAGACCACGAGGGAACCTGTTGACTTATTGCCAGGACAGGTTTATTCCCTGACTGGCATTGTTGCCATTACTTTTCATAATTTCACATTTCAACTATACGTATAATAAACAATTGCCCATCAAGCCAGTGTATAGCCTTCAAAAATCCATAGTCATTCGACAATCATTCTGTTTAGTTTGTCTTCAGAATCTGTGAGGATGAGCTCTCACGTGCCTCTTCTTACCCTTGTTACCCCCAAACCTTTGGATGTAAGCTTGAGACATGGTCTGCTCACTCCCACTTCCCATCTGGTTTCTAGGGAGTGTGGGTTTTGTCCATTTATCCCTCAAGAGGGTGGCTGCCCCTAGGTGACCAAATGTCCTGATATTATAGAGACAGTCCCGATATTTGGGGCTTTTTCTCATATAGATGCCTATTAATCCCCACTCCCTGTCCTGATTTTCCACCCTTGCTATGTGGTAACCCTAACTGCCCCATGGATGTATTGAGCGCTCTTCCACGCTCTCCCCCCCCCCACACACAAATGTTACAGGCAGCAATTCTTTGGATAAAAGAAAGAAATAAGGCAGGTCTGCCTCTCTATGAAGAGGCTGTCAACCAGGCACTCTTTTTAATAGCAAAGAGGGCAGGCAAGGGAGATTATTCAACCCTCCCCAAAAGCTAAATTCCTTTCTTTGCCCCACCTCCTCAGAGATTGGGGCCCAGAGATTCTGATGGCCCACCCTCAGCTTCTCTAAGATGATGGACTATTGATCTCCCAACGACACTGGGATGGCCTTTTACTCCCTACACACTGAGCCGTGGTTTACACTACAAACTTATGTCGGTATAACGATGTCACTCAGGTGTGTGGAAAATCCACACCCCTGAGCGACGTAGTTGTGCAACCTAATCCCTGGTGTAAATGGTGCTATGTCAACGGGAGGGCTTTTCCTGTGGACATAGCTACTGACTCGGGGATGTGGAGTACCTACGTTGCCAGGAAAGCTTCTGCTGTCCTTTACATTTTCACAGGCAGTCAGGGACTACAGAAAGAAGTCCTCCCCAAACCCTATACAACAGGAATGAAGCTTCCGGTTGACAATTTAACTCCCTAAAAGGCACACTCTAATTTTGAAGCAGTTAACGCACACACATGTTGTTCAGACTGTTAACCTCATGCTCTTTTATAGTTAACCCTGTAAAGCACAGGAGAGTACAGAACACACTAAACAATAAAACATCCTAAACACAATGTCACTCACCCTTCCCTGGGGAGTCCTTGTGAGGGGGTGGGAGCAGGGCCGGCCCACAACATTTTGGCACCTGAGGCGGGGAGCTCAAATGATGCCCCCATGCTCCCTCGCTTGGGTTAAAACTTTGAAAGGTCTCAATTCTGCCTTCTTCCTGTTCTACTCCTCTCATGGTACTGCTCTGCTACCTACCCCAATAAAGGAGAACTAACAACTTAAAATACCTTGTTCAAAAATTTTAAGTAACACTTAACTTTCAAACGCCTCAACAGCAAATGTAACTTTTCTTGTCTGCATAGTAAACACTGGCATTTTTATCTGTTTGAATAATCAAAGTGGTGCTTTCCGTGCCTTCTTGGTTGCAATGATTTGAACTGCTTCCTGAAGGTCCACAGTCTGGGCCAGCTCAGGCTCTATCTAGATGGTTGCAAGGCCGATCAGCATCTCCTGTGTCATTGTGGAGCATAGATGTGTTTTTATTAACTTCAGGTTGGAGAAGCTGCGTTCTCCACTGGCAACTGTTACAGGAAGTGTTAGAAGTATGCGCAGAGCCACAAAAGCATTTGGAAAGAGGGTGGTCAGCTGATTTGTGCACATATATTTCAGAACAGCCTTTGGAGTTGATCCTGCTGAAATGTATCTTGAAAGGGCTTTCAGTTCATCACCTAATTCACTCGCATCAATATTGCGCATGTCAACACGGTCTCTAGTGCCCTGCATTGCTGGTATAGGTCTTCTTCAGGTATAGTGAGGAGTTTTGGCATATCATACAATATCCTAAATATACATATATAATATGCTGTGTTCCTTGAGCTGCATGAAATGTTCTTCAACTGACTGTATTGCACAATCTAGCACCTGGTTAAACAATTCAACTTTGAATTGTTGTTTGGGGTCTCTAATGGGATTATCTCATTCCATGTAATCAAAATGTCGTCTTCTTCGGTGACTCTTGTATTCTTGAATGGGTGGGAAAACAGCTTCAGTGTGAAGTTCCTCTGCCAATTCTTTGCACCCTTCAGAATGTTTTGAAATCCCCCATCTGACCGGTAAGACTGTAGGTGTGACTTTACTTTGTCCAGTTGTTCTATTGCTCCAGATATATCAAAGTCAACACCTTGGAGTCTCTTTTTTACAACATTTATTTGAAACAGTATGTCATGCCACAACACTAAGCCACACAGAAATTTGAAGTTATATGTGTTTCTGATGATTCCATTTCCCTCTGCCACTGTTCTCCCACAAACAGTTCCTGTCATAGCATTATCCTCCATAATGGCAACTTTGGCATCATGTTTCTTCCCAATTTGGTATTTGATAGGCTTTATCGCCTCCACTCGACTCTCCCACAGTGTGGCACTCAGTGGTTTCAGTGTCAGAGAGGATGTTCCCAGATGTAGCTTCAAAATTTGCCATCGATTAGTTGATGCAGAGGAAAATACAGAGATGCTTTGAATTACATTAAAAAATTCTGCAGCCTCACTAGAGGCTGACGCTGCATCACTGACCACCAAGTTCAATGAATGAGAACTGCATGGGACAAAGAAAGCTCGAGAGTTTAACTCTCAGATCCATGTCTACACTCCTCTGTTTTTTCCTCTCATGTTGGCACCATTTAACGTCAGGGCTGTCCTTAGGCCTATGCAGCTGCATAGGGCATCATTAAATTTGCTGCAAACGTGGCAGCACCAGCCCCGGTGACCAGCCCTATCCCTCGGCCAGCCCCCCTTGCAAGGGGCAGGGCCGTCCTTAGGCGGGTGTGGGGCCCTGGACAAATCCCTCTGCCCTGCGTCTAACCCTTCCCCCTGCTCCGCCCTGTCTCACTATTCCCCCCAGGGTCAGCTCCAGGTCCCAGCACGCCAAGCGCGTGCTTGGGGTGGCAAGCCGTGGGGGCGCTCTGCTGGCGCCGCAAGGGCAGCAGGCAGGCTGCCTTCAGCGGCTTGCCTGCGGAGGGTCCGGTGGTCCCATGGCTTCGGTGGACCCTCGGGAGGTCCAGCACACCTGCGGGAGGTCCACCAAAGCCGTGGGACCACCGGACCCTCCGCAGACAAACCGCCGGAGGCAGCCTGCCTGCCGAGCTTAGGGCGGCAAAATCCCTAGAGCCGCCTCTGATTCCCCCTCTTCCTCCAGTGACCCCGCACTCACTGGCACTCCACTTCCCTTGCCGTGGCCCCAGTCATGTCGCTCAGGTTGATGAATGGACCACCCCAGGCTCTCACTGGTGGCGGGAAGCAGAGTGCTGTGGCTGGGAGCTGGTGGAGTAGAGTGGGCTGTGGCCAGGCTGCTCCACTTCCCGTCACATTCCTTCCCCCAAACCCCCTCCCTCGAGTGACACGGCTGGGGCCAAGGCAAGGGAAGTGAAGCAGGCTGCTCCTGGCCCCCTGCCAATCCTCTGGGCCCCTGTGGGCCCCCCCAAAATAGCCCCCACAGCTCCTGCCTCCCAGACTCGGGGAGGGAGGGGAAGCCTGGGGCTGCATAGGGCACCCAAATGGCTAGAGACAGCCCTGATTATCGTAGCCCTGACCTCTCATGTCAGCTACTGCAATTCCTGTATTGTTGAGCTTTTTAAGAAGCACATTTGTCATAGCAGCTCCTGTAGTATCATCAATGTCAATAAATTCTAGAAAATGCTCTCCAACAGTCACTATTGCAGGGACATTTTCATTAGGTTCTGTGGTTGTTACAAAATGCACCATTAAAGTCTCTGTTCCGTATGGCTGATGTCAGTCCAGAATAACAGAGTAATATCTTGCTGACTTCAGATCTGCCACAATCTTCTGTTTGACTGTATGATCTCATTTTGAAGTGTTTTTCCAAGGTAATGGTGTGTGTACATTTCTTGTGTGGTGACTCTTGTTAGATGCTCCTGGAGTATAGCATCAAACTCAGCCATCAGCTCCACAATTTTAAGGACATTTCCACTGTCTGGCACATACAGCTGATCTGAAGTGCCACACAGTGCTAGGTTTTGGGTTGCAAGCATTCTCACAATGGCAGTGAGCCTCTTCAGAACATTTTGCCAGTCAAGAGACTCTGATGCAATCTTCTCTTGATGCTGATCATCTATGGTGGCCTTTAACCTTAGTCTCATCTCAACCTCTTTCCACCTATGGAATGCTCTCTGGTGATTTGTTGCCTTCTCATGGCATGCCAGATTTCTAGCCAGATTTTTCCAGTCCTTTGTTGCTGTAGAAACCAATGTGACTGGAACATTAGACTGGAAGAGTTTGCAACAAAAACCCATCTTTGTTCTTCTTACTGTAAGGCCATTGAAGAAGGGGTGTACTCAAATGGATATATTCATGGGCAGTACCTTGTTTATTTTTGTGGTTTTGATTAAAAGGATAGGCACCCAGAGCACAGCACTTGTGCCTGTAGTTGTATCATAGAAATCTGAAGACATAAGTCAGTCTCAAGAAGCATCCCTGACAACATGCACTAATTTATGGCAACTCATATTTTATAGTTTGATTCTGTTTCAATAGCAAGAACACAGGATTTCTAAAACAGTGCTGCCAACCCATTTTATCCCAAGTCTTGCTGTATTTGGTGTTTCTTGTAAAGCCCTAGCTCATGTGAATTCATGAAAATCTCAACTTTCATTATAAAAAAAATGTGTCTAGCCCTTATGGGCACAGAGAAAAGCTTGAAAATGTGACCTGACTGCACACTAAAGGTTTAAATATCAAAGTTAATGAAAAAGGATCCAAAGTTTGTCTATCTTTAAATATCATGATTGTTAAGCCAATCTTATAGTTTGGGGTGGGATGACTCCTGATTTTTTAACACTTTTTCAGTTGGTAATACTCAACACAACATTTATTTGTTTATGCAGGCTCTTGGTCCTGATTTTATGATTTTTTTTCAGTTCACATTCTTTCTCCCTCTTTCCCAGATTTCTAAGGATCACCCAGTGTTTCCTCCTCTTTTAGTTTCACCACTCTGTGGTTGAAGAGGTCAGTTTTCTGTTCACAATGCTCTGACTCAGTCAGAGAAGTATCTAGACTGTGGGGCAGAATGGTACTTGGGGCAGCCTGACCTGCTGCCACACAACTGCAGCCGCACTACACAGTGTATGTCTACTTGAGCTGGAAATTAAACCTCTGTCTTGAAGTGTTAGATCTACCCTTAGTCCTTGATCCTGCAATGCTGTGCTCCCACAGAGCCCTGTTAGCTTCAGTAGCTAATTTCTGCATGGGTGTAGCAATCTGCATGCAACAAGTTACAGGTACAGGGTCTTAAATTTTAGAACTGAAATTCATGTGTATGGGCTTTCTCACTACCTTTCTGGTTATTACAGCTTTCGGGTGGGCCACAAATACTGCAAGGTCACTAGTATAGACTTTCTCATGGGAGTTTCCTGTCATAATCTAAACCAGAGAGACAAGGTGGGTGAGGGTAATATCTTTTATTAGACAAACTTCAGTAAAAGATATTACCTCACTCGCCTTGTTTCGCTAATATCCTGGGACCAACATAGCTAAAACCATGCTGCATAGTTTAAACCAGTAATTCAGGTATACCTTGAAATAACAAACAATATATAATATAATATAATATAATTAATAATTATTATTGATTTTATTATAATTAATAAAATATCCCATCGTGATTTGTATGCAGTTCAACTTTGGCACAAACCTTGTTTTGTGCATGAGGTGTTGGGCAGGGCCTTACTTTATCCCAGGCAGTTCAACCTCTGTACAACTGCAATAATTTTGAGACAGAAAAAAAATTATGTATGTTGACAACTCTATGTACCACTCAGTAACCTGATGTGAAATTAAACTAGGCAAAAAAAAGACACTTTTGACTAAAGGGGCCCTAATTTACAGGTCATTTGTTGACTTAGTTAAGAAAATTTCTTGTGGTTTCAGAAAATCAGGATTATTTCCTTTTTAATAAGGATGGAACATCCGTTCGACAGAAAATAAAGCTGTTTTAAACCTGCTAAATACTATGCAATAGATGCGTACTGCTAATTAAGGTACGTGTTGAATTGTAATTATGTCATCCTGAGGGATTTTCATATAGAGTCTAGTTAAAATTTGATTCAATCTTCTATCACTCACAGAAGGCGCAAATTATTATTCATTTAGTGCTCTCTGATTTCAGTTCTAAAGGTAATCCAGAAAAAAGAGAGGGATTTTTGTTTTATCAGCTTTATTTAAGAACTGAGATCCTTTAATTATCACACTGTACCAATAGTCTGCTACCAATTTACCGACAAAGCAGTTCAGGTCTTAAACTGACAATTTACCCTACTGACAGAGAAAAATAGATTGATGAAGTGTCTAGCCAACAAGTAAATACACCAAATTTGATTTTGAGGCTACTTGTTGTCACCACTAGATAAAGTTTCTTGGCTGCCCAAGTAAAAGCATGTGGAACTTGTATAACACCTTTCAATCAAACCTATGAAAGCATAGAACACAGATCTAAAAAAGAAAAGGGTGCAATGATGAATTAAGGCTAAACTGGACCCATATCCAGTAAGCTTTTGGGACTTTTGGACAGACTGTTTCTTCCAGTTTAACGTTGGGAGCCCCTATCTCTAGCCCCCAGAGAGACACTTACCTTACAGAAATTAATAATTAATTAAGTCTCCCAAAAGCCCAGTGAAAGAAATAAGTAGCATCATATCTTTTTTATAGGGAAATTACAGTGGGTGACCTTAAAAGGAATATTTTTTGCAGTATCAAACTTATAACTGTAAACTGGTGAACCTTCCTATACAGTAATTACCATTAAAAACCAGTATTTATCCATATTAGTTTGACAGTGGTAACTGAGATTATACCAGTTTTACCATATAGTTGGCATAGGAGCTATCTCTGATAATCATTGGCAATTGTTCATTTTCTTTTTTAATGATTTCTGCTATACTTAGAATATAATATCCTGGTGATGTGTTTTTATTGCAGCAAGATAAATGGTCTCCTACTCTTTCTTACCTTAAATTCTTGCTTACTGAAGTCAATGGGATTAATTGGCTGAAGAAAGATTACTTACCAGAGTAAAGGTTGCAGGATCTGGCCCTACATAAACCACCCACTACTGAAAGGCAGTCTCCTCTGAGATAGAATGCAGCAGCTGCTTAGGAGCTCACTGCAATGCTTTGCAAGAGTTTAGTGCCAGAACAATAAACAAGGACAGTGGGTAAAACCTAGTTCTAAAGCAAAAGCTAACTTTGACTTGCTGCACTGTGGAAGGTAGAAGCTCAGAAATCTGATTGTGTCTGGCAAAAGTTGGTGACATTTTGATAAGGCCAGTTGGCAGGAGGATGTAAAAGAACCCAAGTGAGTGACATTTCTGTTTGTAGGATACAAGTGAGCTTATAGCAAACATTCTACTCTGGGTGTCCCTTCCAACTTACTGCCTCCACACAGCTGCTCGTTTTCAGTATTGGCCATGGGTTGGAGTGGGTTAGCTAACCACTGAGAAAGTCAATTGCTGATTGTCTTTGTTAAAAAGACATATATCAGATTTGGCACACCAGCTTTCTGGCACACTGCACCATACTACTGTGTTTTGTAAAGGATTTTTTATACAGGCTATTTTAAAACTCTGCAGAGTTAAATAATATTGTAATAGTAGAGGGAGGAATTGAAAGTTCAAGGCAAGAGAAGAAAAGGCAGTTTTCAGCTGAGATTTGGAAAGAGACGAATTGGTGAGGTAGAGAGATTCAGGAAGGTGATCACACATAAGGCAGAAGCTGCAAGAAGGAGGTTCCTTCTCTGTTGGCTAGATAAGATTGCGTGAAGAGACCTAGAAAGAGGCAAGAGCTAAATGAGGAGAGGGGAGTGGGGAGATCTTTGAGGTGAGACGACATAAATCCAGGAAGGGTCAGTGGGTTGTATTTTTTTATTTTTTTATTTTTTTTTTGGAAAGGAGTGACATTTCGAATGGATACTGAAAAACTGAGGAGTCGATGGATTTGTCTGAGTGGTTGCATGCCACCTTTGCTTCTGAATATATATTGGGGTAGGCAACCTATGGCACACGTGCCAAAGGCGGCACTCTAGCTGATTTTCAGTGGCACTCACACTGCCCGGTCCTGGCCACCAGTCCTGGGAGCTCTGCATTTTAATTTAATTTTAAATGAAGCTTCTTAAACATGTTAAAAACCTTATTTACTTTACATACAACAATAGTTTAGTTATATATTATAGACTTATAGAAAGAGACCTCTAAAAACATTAAAATGTATTACTGGCATGCAAAACCTTAAATCAGAGTGAATAAATGAAGACTCGTCACACTACTTCTGAAAGGTTGCCGATATGTACTATAGACCAGATTCTCTGGCCTGTTCTACTCCCTTTGAACCACTTGAATGGTGCAAAGAGTGTCGGGACTGACTATATCTCTCCTGCTTGGGGGTACCCCACAATATGAGGAAATCCCCTATGGGTATAAAGCTGGCATAGGTGGCACCTATGCTTTAGTCCCTGCAACTTCCAGTGTAGGGGTATGTCTGAGGTGGCTGATAAAAATTAGAGCAGCCCCCAGACTAATCTTACCTGTGCTGGGGCAGAAAAGCTGCTGCAATGTATTTCCAAAAAATAAGTCTTTACCAGTCAGCTGACTAAGAATTATGAAGTCTTTTAAGGCATTCTGAGGCTACTGTCATTGATTTAAAAAAAAACAACAAAAAAGGCAACAAAATGGAATTGTTTTGTGCCAATGATTTCAAGAAGTTTGGAGATTCCAAAAGATATAAGGGTTTTCTGGCAGGGACAGTCCTCAACAATTTCTTATCTTTCTGCAATGACAAGGAAATAAGATGATTGTTCAGTATTACCTCATGATCTTGTTGTAGAACAATGGTACAAAAGTACGGTGCTGCCCTAGCTCTCATTTTGGTCTTATTGGGAATATACCTAGGTTCCCCTCTACTGCACAAATAAGTAGGCAAAAACCTGGGGCTCTGCATTTAAAAGCTCAGATCCTGTTGTAGCATGGAGGTAAGAAAGCATCTACAGTAACTGGTATGTGCATTAAATCACTTGCTTCCTGAACGTCTGACATCAACAACTTTCAAGCATTGTGCTCACATTTTGGATTTCTGGTGCTATGTTTAAAAGGCTTAAGTCTAATGGAATTTACATCCCATGTAATTTTGATTTAATGTGTCAATGTAAAATACACAGAAATCTTTCTGAGCATGTGACTCTCCATTTCATCGGCAGAGGCAGGTTTTGCTCCCTGATTTTTGTTATGCATTATGTGAGCAGAGAATAACGGATAAAGGAACAGTGCTGAGAATCATATTAATAATTTATGGATATATCATTTTAAACTGACACTGAGCAAGAGAGACTAGGACAATTCACTAACCACACCTCTACCCCAAAGTAGCCAATTTAATGACAGCAACTGGATGAGAAGCAGCTTGGGAAGAGTGCAAGGTACCTTAGTGCTAGTATTGAACAAGCTGCAAAGTCAAACTTGGCTCTGAACTTCCTTTAATTTCATGAGTATTTGGATCTGGGGATTTGGTTGGGTCCATTATACAGATAGGAGCAGCTACAAAGTCTGGATCTGAATTTCTCAGTGTATCTGTATGTTTGAAGCTTGTCTTTTGTTCATACCAATCTCTGCTGTTTAAATTGAATGCTATGCAGTTATTCACCATGGAGAAGTGTCATGGTATTCATCAGCATCCCCACAATAACAAACACATGTGCAGTGAAATTTTATTTGGGGTCAGAACCTGAGGTCTTCTGTCTTGACTTCTCTTCAGCCAGAAATTCTTAAGGATGTCCAAAGGAAGAACCAGAACCAATTCCTAAATTACTAACCTGTTAAAAATCCTAATTTAGGGACCGATTCTCATCTCACACCAAATCAGGAGTAACTCCACCACAGTCAGTGGAGGAACTAACATACCACCAATGTGACTGTGGAATTTGGCTCCAGGCCCTTACTCATAACCATTTCAAGGAGGAATACAAGGTTAAACTGAGAGCCAAATTTGGCCCTAAAACCATATCCCTATCACATAAGAATTAAAATATTTTGATAAAAAGTGTTCAAAACAGGAGATTTTTTAAGACTGAACTTTTTGGTGATGTTTTTAGATACTTTCCATAGAAGAGGAAATCAGGAAATTACAGCCCAATCCAAATGTTGATGACTCACTTTAGAAAATGTCTCCATTAATAAAAAAAAAAGTCAGTTTATTGCAAAAAATCTTTAGTGCTTCTGATCCGCTGCTACTAGGTAATAACACCACCTGTTGGGGGTCTGGTCCAGGGGACAATATCCGTACCTTCCAGGCTGCTCATGATTCCAAAGGCTGTGGTTGCCGGCTGCATGGCAAACTGACGTTCCAGGGATGAGGTCCACAACAGGAAGTAGCAGAGACCTTCAGGAGGCCAGTGAAAGCTGTAAATGAGCTCAGTGCCTCCCACTGCCTCTACTCCTTAAGCTGTAGCCACTTTTGAGTCTGTATAACCTATTGAAGTCACTCTGGGAGCAATTCCTTCTCCCTTCTACATGGGTGCAGGACTGGAGGTGGCTGGACTCCAAGCCTAGCTTTCTTTCTCTGTTCTCTAAGTAAGGAAAACCTTTTGTTTCTGGCATGAGCAGGGCAATCACACCCAAACAGCTTTAAAGAGAGTGTTTGTGGGGGCCTCTACCTCTGTTCACTAGAGCGACAACAGGGACATCCACTTTCTTCATTATGAAAGTTGAGGGCTCCTTTGCTCCATCGTTTCTTTGTCTAGGGTTAACAGCAAGACAATCTTTGACTCGATGGACCTCTACTCTTCCCTGTGGCTCAGCTTCAGCCAAGGATACATCTTCAAGGCAGAATGACCTTTTAAAATTCTTCCCTAGCTGACTGAACATCAAGGACTCTGTATTAGGATGCAGGCGATGCAATGAGTGTGCTCAATCTGCTCCCATCCCTCGTCCTAGTGTTATTCCCCTGGGGCGGTCATAGGCAGCTGCATAATACCTAGGCCTAGCAATACATAGCCTCAGCTGAGAGAGAAGTCCCCCCTCAAAATGAGGAGCAGCCTCTGCAGCTGCATATGTAGGGAGACTTAAGGTGCTTCCTTGGGGCAGCAGCCACAAAGGCTGCTTTCTGCTGGATAGGGTCCTTATTCTTTAATCATTAGCAATAATGAGGTTTTTGTCATCTGGAAAAAAAAAAGAAAAAAGAGAGAGACAGAAAAGAAAGAAAAAGAAAAGATTGGGAATAGTTGGGATTATCTCTGTGCCGTCTCTCAGGTCCAGTGACAACATGACTACAATGGGCAGCTTTCAGAACTGCATATGGTCTTCCTTCCGAGGGAGTTGATTAAGCGACTCCGGATGAAATTGAAATCCTGTGATTTGACCTTTGTCTGGCCTGGGAGGGCTGCAATTCGCATAACAATTTCCTTTTGTTCTTTGTTTGGAGTTATTAATCCAACATGATCCTCGAATTAATCAGGGGTAGTGCGTTGTTACATTTCTAATTCACAGCTCCGCTGCTTGTGTCTTTTTTAATTAAGGCCGAATGATAGCAGGCCCTAGCCCCTGATTGCAACACTTACTAACCACACATTGAGGGATGAAGAGGCTAAATAGGCAGAATGAGATTACTTCAAGGTTTCACTTAATTGTTTTCTTCCTTTAAGTAAAGAGCATTCAACGAACATTGTTAATTCCAGGCTGGGAGTATTTTGTGTGTGTGTGTGTGTGTGTGTGTGTGTGTGTGTGTGTGTGTGTGTGTGTGTGTGTGTGTGTGTGTGTGTGTGTGTGTGTGGTTAGAACGGTTGCAATGAGGACTCTGAGCTCTAATGGCTTAAGGGTTTGTAAAATTGAAGCTCTTGGTTATTGATTTAAACCATTCCTCCTATGTCCCCTGGGAGCTAAAGGTGGAGGGAGAAGGAAAAGAGTTGAAGAACATTAAACTTCAGTTAGTGATGTGGATTTGCTTTTATCAGGTTTGACCCCTTTGGTTTATGCAGATTTTTGTTGTTGTATGTTTGCTGAAGGTTCAAAGGTGGGAAATACAAGAAGACTGACTAGTAAGGCAATGTACTGAGAGATACTAATCTCCTCAAAGCTTCACAATAGTAATAATGGTAATTAATAAAATCAGGGCAAGCCAGTAGTATCACACAGCAGGTTTTGTTCATGCTGAAGAATGTGTGAATAATATTTCAAAAGCTGTTTGTAAATTTTTATTGTTGGAACTGCTCAGGGCCACAAAGACCCAGATGTAGATGATCTCAGTTAGATTTCTTCTGTGGAAATGAATCTGTGCCAGGCACTCTCTGCACTAGATAATACAGGCACTAGGAGCCTGATCCTGCCATCTTTACTTGCATGAGTGGTTAAATAAGGATTATTCCATATGAAAAAAAGGTTGCAGGATCAGACCCAACATTAGTGCCTTGTCCGCAGAGTGGATGAGTGGATTTTGGAATGGATATAAATTTATGGGGAAGGGTTAATGCTTACAGTCCATAGGTCCTGGAAATATGGATGCTGGGGGTGTTGCTGCACCCCTTGGTTTGAAGTGGTTTCCATTGTATACAGGGTTTACGGTTTGGTTCAATGGCTCTCAGCACCCTCATTCTACAAATTGTTCCAGCACCCATACAGTCCCAATTCCGCAGTTGTTTCATGTGCAGAATTCCCATTCTTTTCAGCATGTGTTGTCTGCTTGTAAACACTAAGATATCTAGCCCTGTAGTTGCCAGGAACTAACTGTTCCAGAGTTATTTAATTTCTGCAAAGAGGTGGGATGGAGGGGGAAAGTAGTTGTATGAAATAGTTACGATTTGTGTCACTGTTGATCATACATGCTCATACAGATGCAGAACTAGCATTCTATCCCTGTTACGTGACTATAGTATTGGCTTTCTAAATTCTGCATATGCCGTGGCTGTTTCAAGCTGGATTAGCTAAGAACGTGATGGTAAAACCTCTAGATGGGTTCAGTGAAAGAAGTGTACAAACTCCAAAGGAGAAAGTGCTCCAGGTAAAAGCTTATTTCTGTCATTAGAAGTCTATATTGTACACGGATTTGGCTTTGTTAAACGAACATGAAAAGGACAGGCTATGTCCAGGCTTGCATAGCAATTCGTGCACTTGTTTGAAAGCAACAAGTAAACAAACCACTGTTCTTCTCCCCTCACAGACTTTGGATCAGATCTTGGTGTAAATCAGCATAGCTCTATTTCACTCAGTGGGATGATGCTGATTTACACCAATTCAGGGTCTGGCACTTCACTGTTCATTCTATACAGTGTATATATAATATATACAGTGGCATATTCTGTATATAAATATGTGAGCAGAGGGCTCCGATAGCCTTTGCGCTCATATATCCAAAGCCTGAGCATGGTCTATATTGTCTTCTCGGGTTGTGTATGCTCTAATCCTGTGAGGTGCTGAATGCCAACTACAACTCCCATTCAGGAGAATAGGAGTTGATGGTATTGTCACTGAAATCAATGCAATTTAAGGGTAGTCAGAACTCTTGTAATGAGGGCGTTCTTACTTGTAATTCCAATTCATACACCTCAGTCCGTCTCTGGGGGTCAGAGTCTGATGCCCTGGTGTTGAGCAGTACCTGACTTCACAAGTAGTTCCACTGAATCATACTGTGGGTGCGCTAAGTACTACTCACTATGTGTAACTATGTCAGAATCTGGCCCTCAATTATTTATTTTGAATTTCCTCTGCCATTTGTGTGCTCTAAATATTTCGCATATGTCCATCTTGGTCTCTTTTTTTCTGGAAGTTTGCAAAATAAGGAATGTTTGTTCAGCATATTCAGATTCAGGATTGAAATCTACATTGAGCTCATCTCTTTACCTTTTAAATCTGTGTGTTTCTTTTTAATTATGCTTTCAAGGCTATTTTGTTGATGGACATTCTTATTTAAGGAGCCATATTACGTGGCGAATAGGCAGTAGGTTGAATGAATAACAGTAGCCCCATTTTGTTTGTTGTGTGGGCTGTTTGGGATAAGATCTTAAAAATCTATGTTCAGTGTGTTGTGTGTTGTTTTTAAGATCCTATGGCATTCTTCATAACAATAGAGTCTAGGTGTTCTTGTCCAAAATTCCCTATCCTGATTCTTGTGAAGCAAACTCTTCATCATTTGTATTTTCAGCTGCTGTCCTTTACCTCAGAAGTTTTTCTATGTGTTCTGTGCATATATTTTCAGCACTTTGAGAGCCTTCAGAACGAAAGGTGCTAATAAATGTATGACGTTGTTATAATAATTTGTTGGATGGTTATGCCCCATAATAGAGTTTGGTATTTTTGAAGCATTTTGTTAAACAAAGATTACTGGATATCCTTTCTACAGTTGTCAGTGGCTGGTTTGCTCTGTCTGTAACACGTCATTGCAGATTCCTTTTAATTACTCTATCAAGGATGTTAGGCGTCTTTCCATACTCAGGAGCCAAAGGGCTGAGGGGCTAATGTTTTTTCTATCTGTGCCCAATGTGTTTTTAGTCTGCAGTTATTTATGGGCAGTCCATTGGTCAATAGTTCTCGAGTACACACAGCTGTAAGCTACACAGTTACTAGCCCACAAATAAACAAGGGGCTACTTTTGTTATTGCTGCCTCTGTCATTCCTGGCAGCTTTAGACAATGTGTTGCCATTTAAGGCAACATGTCACTTGAATTTTGTTCATTTGGGCTTTTTTTTTTTTTTTTTTTTTTTTTTAATTTACACTTTGCTATAATCCAAATTCATACAGAGCATGGGGATGTGCTCCTCGTGTCACTGGTGGCAAATTTGCCCCTGTGCGGCATAATGTCAGATATCAGCCAGAGAATGTCAACCATTGGTCCAAAATGTGGGGTAGGTGCTGTTGTTATTTATCATGAAATTGGTGACAAGTTGGCTCTGGCCTATTATTTCTTGTGTTCTCTCTTCTTTTGGACATAAGGTAGAGATTACTATTAATGGTTCTTTTAGTTTCTAGGAGCTCCTCCCACTGTGCTGTCTCACTGTGATTCCACCCCCCCCCTTTCCTGGTTGAATGGTTGTCTTTGATGTCACACAAGAGAATACTGTTGGCTAACAGTCTAGATGCTAGTTCATTTGAGCTAACCACCACATGAAAACAAATGTGATCCATCATATTTCATTAACTAGTTGCCCCCTGTTTGGATGCCCTTTTTTGATGTCAGAGCGCATCCTGACAGAAATAAAAAAAATATGTGTGATTAAGACCAGTAATAATACTTATTGCATTGTATTGTAAATTACCTTTCGGGGCCCCGCTACTTTATCAGCCCCACTGGCTTTGGCTCGAGTACATTTTTGACTACTCTGTATATACAGTGTATTAGCGCAATGGAGATCATTATGTGGCCTGTATTTGAGTCATTTTTATTTAAGATGCCAAACAATAAGCTGTTGATTGGGGGAACAAGAGGCGAACAGTAATGTTCTGTGTCACATAATATACCACCATTTTCCAGCTTTGCTTTAGAAGGGTCCTCTTTATTGTTTTTGTATAAAAATGGTTCTTAGGAGGAGGAATATTTTGCTGAGGTATGTCATTATTTTGCAAATTTCTATTATCTCATCATGTTGTCTTCATTGTAAATTGCAGCTAATTAGGAACCTAGTTAGAGCCCCAGCTTTGAGGCTGGCTTTTTTGTGAAAAGAGCCCACCGATTACTGCACTACAAGAGAGGAAGGGAGAGAAAAAGGAGATTAATCTGGTTACCTAGGCGACACTCGCTTCCATCTGCGAGGAACAATACATTTTTGTTTCCTTGGCTCAGTTCAGATCTGTTTTGTTTAGGGGGAAAAAAAGAGAGAGAGAGAGAGAGAGAACGTAGCCCCACAACAATGCTGAATTCTGTCTAGCCCCGGCTTACCGGCTTCGATTCCTCTGCAAGTTAGGGGTCCCAGGGGAGTGGGAAGATGAAAGAGATAAGCTCCAAAGTTGTCAAAGGTCATGACCTTGCCACACAAAGCCAGCAGTTTTACTTCTAAATCCCCTTCTCCCAAAAAGCACTTAATGAAATAATATACTGTGCTTCTCAACACCCCGTAGCCTTTATTAAGCAGCAAGGCCCCCGAGATTGTGAATTTAAGGAGTCATTTAAAACTTCTGACTAAACTGTCAGTGACAGCTACGGTAGATGGGCTATTTTTCTGTGTGCGCGAGACAACTTTTTTTTCAGTGTCTCCCGTAAGTGGCAACGTAGTTTCCCTGACACACGTTTTATGACTGCGTTTGCACAAAAGGTGGAGGTCTGTGAATGCAGGACAGTCTGCTTTATTTAAAAAAAAAATTCTCCTTCAGTTACCTTCACAGGGTCGTGGTTTAAAAGAAGAAACTAACTTGTGTCTTCTGTTGTGCTTCAAATTATTAAGCCTTTCCATGACTGTTGCGCACAATAGAAAATGCAGTCATGTTATTGGCTTCTTTTTATGTAGCTTGCCATAGAAAGAGCTGAGGTAATAACCAGAGCTGATAGAGCCTGGCTAAAATGCTCAGAAAGGCTCAGAAGCCCTTGAACTGAATTGGCTAAATCCACAGTCTTTTGATAAGCAAAATGCTTTCTCCAGGTGTTATGCCATCATGTATAATGTTTTGCTATCTGGTGGTGTTATGGATTATGACATAAAGTCACAAAAATATTGAAGTTACTGGTTTTAGCTTATCTGAGCTTTCAAACCTGGACGACTGATCAAATCAGAACAAGTATCAGGCTAACAACCCTACAATCCCCACTTTGTGTTGTACTAAAGTACTGTTCTATATTTCCTTCTCTGGAACAAGCTCTTAAAGGCTGTCTCAGTGATGATGCTTGTGTCTCAACTGGGAATGAAAATACAAATGTGCAGTTGGGATGAAGGAAGGTACCGGACTTATTTAGTGTATATGCAGAGAAGCAATAATGATCTTGGAGTTAAAGCATGGGACTAGGAGCCAGGAGATCAGAGTTCTATTTCTGGTCTGTCACAGGCTTTCTGTCAAACCTTGGGAAATTCATTCAACCTATTGATGCCTCGGTTTTTCTTTTTCTAAAATGAGGCTATGCGATGGGGTTTGGACCCTGCACGGAGATGAGGGGAGTGAAGGAACAGTACTGGGCCAAGACGGCCCCACCCCTTAGCAACTAAACAGGGCCCCAGCTGAAGTTTGTGGGAGCACTGCCATGAACTTCAAGGTAAGCAGAATCAACCCAATTAACACTAAACTTGGAGGAGTGGTAGATACGCTGGAGGGTAGGGATAGGATACAGAGGGACCGAGACAAAACAGAGGATTGGGCCAAAAGATGCTGAGGTTCAACAAGGACAAGTGCAGAGACCTGCACTTAGGATGGAAGAATCCCATGCACCGTTACAGACTGGGGACTGAGTGGCTAGGCAGCAGTTCTGCAGAAAATGACCTAAGGGTTACAGTGGACGAGAAGCTGGATATGAGTCAACAGTGTGCCCTTGTTGCCAAGGCTAATGGCATTTTAGGATGTATAAGTAGGCGCATTGCCAGCAGATCGAGGGACAAGATCATTCCCCTCTATTCGACATTGATGAGGCCTCATCTGGAGTACTGTGTCCAGTTTTGGACCCTATACTACAAGAAAGATGTGGAAAAATTGGAAAGAGTCCAGCGGAGGGCAACAAAAATGATTAGGGGGCTGGAGCACATGACTTATGAGGAGAGGCTGAGGGAACTGGGATTGTTTGGTCTGCAGAAGAGAAGAATGAGGGGGGATTTGATAGCTGCTTTCAACTACCTGAAAGGGGGTTCCAAAGAGGATGGATCTAGACTGTTCTCAATGGTACCAGATGACAGAACAAGGAGTAATGGTCTCAAGTTGCAGTAGGGGAGGTTTAGGTTGGATATTAGGAAAAACTTTTTCACTAGGAGGGTGGTGAAGCACTGGAATGGGTTACCTAAGAAGGTGATGGAATCTCCTTCCTTAGAGGTTTTTAAGGCCCGGCTTGACAAAGCCCTGGCTGGGATGATTTAGTTGGGAATTGGTCCTGCTTTGAGCAGGGGGGGTGGACTAGATGACCTCCTGAGGTCCCTTCCAACCCTGATATTCTATGATTCTATATTCTATGAACTGTAGAGCATGATCCACATGGAAGATCTGCTCAAAAGGGGTCTCTGACAGTCAGGCAGTGAAGGAGAGTGAAAAATTGGCTGTCTGAACGGAGGAAGACACTTTGCAGCTTCTGGGGACAAAGCAATTCACAGGAGAGTGTCTGGACCATGGGTAAGAATGATAGGGGCCTGTCCCTTTTCCCTCCCCTACTCCCTGCTGAAGGAGAATAACTGGACAGTAGAGAGTGTCAGCTGAGAAATGCCTAGTTGACTGACTGAGCTGCTGGGACTGATTGGGAACTTCCACTGGGCAAAAGTGGTCTGTGCCCATAGCTCAAATTGAAGAGCGAGCAATGGAGGTAGAAAACAGCCCCGGAGAGGCTGGGTCGGGTGCATCAGGAAGGGGTAACCAAGACATTCCTCACCTCTCCACCTTGGGCATTGGGATGGGACTGTTTCCCCCACTACTGGAGAGGACCCAAAAATTGTTTAAAATCCATGATAATACTGTGTACTAAATTAGAGCAAGAAGCGAAGAATTCCATATCCACTTTGAACTAAGTTGCAATTTGGCAGGACTTTAACATTCCTGCTCCTATGGAAGGTCTTTGGGAGTTTTAATAGCCATGAATGGTCAAGGCTACAGTTTTACATTTTATTCAAAATATGACAGGTGACGGGGTATGTACAGAACCCACAACCAGATAAGCAGAGCCCCTGCAGTGAGAAAAGGGAAACAGATTCACTGCTACTGGGAGACACTGTCTAGGCTACCAATCATGGAAGGAGGGGGGACCCTCCAGCAAAAATTGACAAGGAGTAGGAAATAAAGAGGAGGCAATATTAGGTTTATGGTAGTAGGAGGAGGAGGATTTTCTAGCCTGACCAGGTAGTTCTTGGTTTAAGGGTTTAGGAATGGTGTAGGAAGCCCTGGAATCAAAAAACAAACAGAAGACTTTAAGGAAGAGATTCAGAGCCAGTGCCCAAAGTAACCTAGAGAATGAGGCTATGGCTGGGTTCTGAAGCGGCTGAGGGGGAGAAACGGTTTAGAGAGATTTTGGAAGTACCTGTAAGAAAAGGCCAGTATCTGCCTCAATCCTGCTAAAATGGTAGGACTAAAATGTTTAGTGGGAATTTTGTTCTAATAACTATGAATTCTAATTCTGCCTAAAGTACAGGCCTAGCTCTATTTAATTTCCCTGAAATGAAGGACTATATAGGATATTCCTAGGCTGGAGACTGGAAAAGTCCCTTGACTGTCTTATGCCCTGACACCTGAATGCACAGTTGCTGTAGCCCTGCCTGGAAGGCCTTTTTATTATATATGTATATAGATCCAGCTGATGTTTGAGACTACTTAGTGTCCCAGCAGGTGTTTTGAGCAGTGCAAAAAACTGCACTGCAGCCTGTCTGCTATCATGCAGCAGTGCCAACAGAACAGCATCACCCAAAATAACATTAAGGCTTTGATTCAGGAGTATCTCTCAGAGAATAGTGCCACAAATGCTACTTCTTGGAGTGCATGGTGTTTCTCTGGGAGGTCTCTCATCTCAGTACTAATCAGGACCAACCCAGCTTAACTTGTGAAATTGACAAGACCACACCGAGGGGCAGACTTATTGCATCATTCTCATCCTATGCTATATGTTAGCATAAATAACTCATGCTGCTGTAATTTTATGTTGTATTTTGACAGCTGTACAGGAAGTTGGATGCAGTAAGAGAGAGCTGTCTCAGTCCTAATGAGTTTATATTGACATGAATCACTTGGTAGGCTCCACAAAAGGTTCCAGCCAGCACACCGTCTTAGCACATCCAGCCATAGCACTTCAGCTCAAACTAGTTTACTACCATTTATTTTCAGATTTTTGTTGTTGTTGTTCTATAGTGCAGTTTCCCCTCACTTCCACCCCATTACCATAAGTTCTGTATGGGAATGTGTGAACTGGGTCAGGTAACGTAAGAACTGATGCAGATATTCAGCCAAAGCCTGAACCAAAACCTGACCTTTTCTGAGGTTTGAAAAGGTTTTGTTAACGTCATTGTTCATGTGCCTTGGGACTTCTTGCCATCATGTTAGTCCTGTAATAACGATAGTGGCCTCTTTTTAAAGTGCTTTGAGATCTACAGATGTAAAGTGTTATACAAGAGTTAGATATTATCATTATTATTATTTATTACCACTGTGAGAGAAACTCAGGTATTTCCAGCTTGTCTGAAACCAGTAAGTACCATACATTTTGTGAGTCCAATCTCATGAGTTTTCAAACCTGATTTCCAGCCACAAAATTCAAGTAACCCTTCATCCTTTGGGATAGAACGTCAGCTGATGTAAATTGGCATAGGTCCATTGAAGTCAATGGTGCTATGTTGATTTACACCATTTGAGTGTCTGGCCTTTAATCTATCTGTTTTGGTTATTATATGGCCACTCCCATTATAGTATATGTGCACTCAATGAACTTTTTGATGCTCTGCCAAAGAACACTGCCAAGCTTTTTGATTAGCAATGGGTTTTGACCAAAACCCTGAGGCTGAACATCATCAAATTTGGGGAAGTTTGAATTCAGATCCGATCTTTTCATGTGGCCTCTAACTTTCTGTGAAGAGCCAAGCCAGAACCTAGCTCAAGACTCTTAAACTTGGTATCGAGGTCTGAAATCTACAGTTTTGGGCCCAACTCTACTGTAGATCTTATCACTAGTTATTATTCATCAAGAATAAAGCTTGGTCTTAACCCCAAATGGCAGGTAAAATGATAACTGACAAAAGGGAGAGAGATAATGGGCCCTGACACTATTATAATAGCTATGTTCATAAGCTCTGGATGTTCCGGAACATCAGAATAAGGTCAGTTAGAGAAGTCGTGCTGTTCTGTGCAATATCTTTAGGAAACTGTCCATCATAGGGACATACCCAAGAGATTAGCTTGGTGTGAAGTACTACTGCATACCACTGTGAGGGGAAAACAGTGATGCTGTTCCATAATGCCAAGATGGCTTTTCCTCACCAAATCCTGTTCTGAATAAATATTGAAAGGAGTAAGGTCTGTGTTAGATATATTACCATTTTGGTGGTGGGAGAGGAATAATGTTATAACAGAGTCTTGGATATAACAGAGTCTTGGATAGTTTTAGCGCAGATGGGCCCTTCAAGGTAAATGTAGTGCTAATGGACCACTTCCTATCTCTCTTTCACACTCTCTCTTTAACATCCTTCTAAATGATTTCCCCCCTTACACTCTCACACGCAAAATCCATCTGCTATTAGCTAGCCAGAAAAGACAGCATAAAACACCTGTGTACCAAATATGCACCACCTGTGTGTATGCCTTTAGCTGATGGCTTTCTAGAACACGTGTCAGTGGCTCAACTGAGGGTGGGCTGATGAAAGAGCATCAGGAAAATCATTCACAGAGTAATTAGCAAACAAAGTGCATTTACTTCTTCCTTCCTGTATTTCTGTCAACGGTGTTCTGGTATCAGAATGAGAAGAGTCTTCCTGTTCTCTTTCACCTTTTTCTCTGTGATCATAGAATCATAGAATATCGGGGTTGGAAGGGACCTCAGGAGGTCATCTAGTCCAACCCCCTGCTCAAAGCAGGACCAATTCCCAACAAAATCATCCCAGCCAGGGCTTTGTCAAGCCTGACCTTAAAAACCTCTAAGGAAGGAAGGAGATTCCACCACCTCCCTAGGTAACCCAGATCATAAAACTGTTCTTCATTTCTCAAGGTTTAATGGGTTTCTTGAAGATCAGAGAGCGGGCTTGTCAGCTGAGATTTCTCAGGACTGGTCCTAGAGAGTAGTTCAGTCTCTGGGGTTGATTTTTCATTCTGCCTCAACCTCTTTATGATGCTCCAGAGATGTAAAAGGGGTGTAGAAACAGCTGTAAGGGGAAAATCCATGGTATAAGGGGGCATACCTGGATGTTGATGAGCTTGTAGAACCAACTGTTTGCTGCCTATGCAAATGAAATCCTTCTCTGTTAGATCTTGAGACAGTTGACAGAAGTGCTCTCCTATTGCATTCATGAAACACACTGTAAAGGGGCTGGACTCACCACCGCAGTGCCTCCTGCTGGCCATCCTAGGAATTAGGTCTCATTTCGCCAGAGCGCCCTCATCTAGTGGTGTCTTGCCCATCATCACTCCCCCTCGGTGACAGCGGCCGGGGGAGGGAAGGGTGAGGCCCAGTCCTACCTGCTACTTCAGTCCCACCCAGTACTCTGGGTCCCAGCCCAAGGACCCTATAGCCAGCAGCCACGTATTGTCCCTCCTCCTACTCTGCTGTCTGTTTCTCTGGGCCACATCTCTGCAGCCTTAGCACCTTCTCTGGCAGTGTATCAGGGCCTCAGTCTGGCATCCGTTAGGTCAGAGCTACCTCTTGCTCCCCTGACCTTGCCCAGCACTGCTCTGTCCATGGTGTCTCTCTCAACCCTCCTACAGGGCAACCAGTCCTCCTCCCTTAGCCTCCAGGGCGAGATTACCCCTGTTCTGCTCAGCAGCCTTGCTTATATGGGCCAGCCTGGCCCTGATTAGCTAAGCCTTCTCTCTATTGGCTGGCTCAATAAATCTTCTTCTGATTGGTTGGGTTCTGCACGGACTCTCCAAGCCTGCTTTAACCCTTCTTCTGCCTCTGCGGGACAGCCACCCCACCATACATGCGTTTAAAGATCCTTTATAGGGACATCAGTACAATAGAAAATGACTGTACTGGCTACTTGATATGGTTCATTTAATTTATCTGTGGAATTAAATCACAGTATTGCAGCCCCAAACTTTCAAAAATCTTAGAGTGGGCTCCAAAAAATCATGAGCTTGGCTTAAAAATCGTGGGATTTTTAAAAAAGAATACATTTTTCATTCTTTTTCTCATTGTCTTCTGGTTTCTCAGTCTGGGAGGGGCGGGGGGGGGGTCACTCAAGTCCCTACATTTTTCCAGTTTTTTCTGTGACCACAAGTGCTACAAACACAGTTGTGTTGTTGTTAATGAAAGCCAAGGTCCCTTGATTCCACAAGCTGCAGCTTTGAGAAAAACTCCAAATAGTGCAATACTTGTGGCAAAATGATAGGTGAACCTCAAAAGACGTAAAAATTCAATTTGGTTTGGATAAACACCCTTAAAGTTTGGATTCTTGCCAGCACCAGTCAGTCAGGTTGAGTTTGTAAAATTGGTCTGGAAACATCGCAGGTTTTCCCATGAGCTAGCCAGTATTGTACCTCCTGCTTGGGCAGAAATAGCCTGCTGTTTACAAACACACACACACTTTTTCAGGTAGAGGAGGTGGGGAGGCTTCATTTGCAAGGAAGCACAACACATTATATTTTACAGTAGTAGTAAATGGATTGTTTCCCAATGAATATTTCACAGTGCTCTATTTCTATCGCTTCCTAAAGTGATTCCTACAAAGCAGGGGTAAAGGACCAGTTGAACATGATTTTTCTGTCTCAAATTACTGCATCTGCTATAGGTCACATAGGCTGAATATAACTGATAGGCCTTAGCAGAATTTTTTTGTTCAAGTTGTTTACTTGGCGCATATGTCAGCTCTTTCTGTAGAAAGAGTGTCATGTCAGCCTTCCCCTTTAAGCCTTGTTCCTGCAAACACTTAGGCACCTATTTAACTTGTAAGCAACAATGGAGGAGCAGAAAAATCCTCATAAAGTGTTTTAAAGGAATTTAAAGTAAATACGTTCAAGACATGGATAATATGGAAAAGAAACTCCATCTCAAAGAGGATTTTTCTTTTAAATAAGGCTCTTTCAATGATGTCCTACTGACAGTATCCTTTTACGAAGGTAATTTGAAGTATTCTCTACCAGTGCCTCTGCTGGACCTGTTCTGGGCTAGACTGAGCTTTTCATTCTTCAGGCTGTCAGTGTGGAACTTTTCATTGCACTGAAGTCACTAAAAATTGGGAACAAATAAATAAAAAGGAAATGGAGGGACTAAAGATCTTCAAAGCCTTGAGGAGTAACGTTACCAGTAGGATTTAAACAGAAGAAGGCGTGGACACCAAGAGTTAACAAGATTGTTTTATCTTTACTTTAATCAAGAGTGTCTACATGTAATATAACTAGAGTTCCCTAAACTGTGGTGATCTTACACACCATGTGCTCTAAGCCTTTGCTATATTAGTTTTATACAATACACACCATCTTACATTTTTTCTGAACAACTCTTTCTGCCACCTCAGGTGCATTTCGGTTTTTAAAGAGACTCTTGTTATAGAGAGTTCTTTGCACTAGGTAACTGTTTTAGCAGCTAGATGTGGCCAGCAAGTCAATAAAACTTACTGTGAATCTTCACATCTTCTGTTGCATTCAACTTTTATGCATCCAGACTGAGGATGATTAAGTTTTTAAAAGTTTGGAGGACTTGACTCTAAGCATTGTTGACAGTTTCAGGAATCGTTGGGCAGCCTGACATAATGTTGTTCATGATGAAAGAGCTGTCACTATAGATCAAGAATGGTACCAGAGAGAACCATAAGGCTATGTTTTCAGCATGGGATGTGGGGATTTAGCCGCATGACTTCTATTAATAATGGGAATTTGCAGTTAAATTCTTGGGTACCATATTGAAAAATTGCTGAAAACATGCCCCAGAGTGTGGCTTGAATTGCACCTATATTAGCTGTTGTTTGGACATTGAAGATCATCAACTCTGAGCAGCAGCCCTGGTACCAGTATCCTTCAGGTGCTGCTACAGAGTTGGAGAGCATGTGATAGATGGAGCCAAATTATGTTACCAGTGTGTTTTTTCTCTTTCCTCATTTAAGGAGCAGCAAACATATCTCTCTTCAAACCAAAACTCCATATCTGCGCAGAGCTATCAAAGGTCTCTATGTACAATAAGAATCATCCGTCTGGATTTGGTCTTGTGCATTACACTCACACAGTCACTTTAATCAGAATGTTGGGATTAACAGGATATTTGAAAATACCTGCTCATGCTATTCCATCCAGTTACTGTGCTTTCCTTTCTCTGATTCCAGTTCTGATCCCCTGACCTATGTTGAATGGTACCTTCCTCTGAGTGACACCAGTGGAGTTAATACTTGCTGAGAAATGAACTACTCAACATGAGTAGAGGATGAGAATCTACCCCTCTATGATCACTCCTTTCTGTCTGTCCCTCTCTTTCTCAAACAAAGCTTAAAGAAATGTAAAGAGCACCTTGCACAGGGAAACTTGTTCCCTGTCTACCTTCCTGATGCCAGTCTGCATGATGGAGACTCTGAAGCCTTAATTGACTTGTCCTGTTGCGTGAACACTGTCTCACCTCCACTCTTCAGAGTGAGGCATGTGGTAAGCAAACAGCAAGCAGTAAGGGAATGACAGCAACTGAAGAGTCTCAGTCCACTGATACAGAGGGAAGAAGGTGGTGAGGGAATCCTTTGTCTAAAATGCCTGAAGATGTTTGTAAGCTACTTTAATTATGTCCACACATACCCCTCAAACATGTATGGACCTTGAGAGTTCTTCCAATGGGAGCCCATTCCATCTCACAGTGGCATGGAACAAACAAGGAAACCAAACATACAGCACAAAAACATTTGGGAACTGGAATTTAATATCTGAGTTGGAATATGTGATTTTTTCCATGATGGACACGACGACGGCTAGGTTCAGTTATTAAACTAATTTGTTCAGTTGTGCAGCTCAGTGGTGAACAGAGCCATAGAATCTGTCTAAGTACCAAGTCTGACAAAGGCATTGAGTGCTTCCTGTGAGGTGCTAATGCCCTCAACTCCTGTTGTGGTTTTGAATGCATATTTTTTAGGACAGGGACCTGTATCTTCCTCTGTTTTTGGAAACTGCAGCATATATTGAGCACTGCCATAACACAAATAATAATAATGTAATCATGACAAACTGAATTCAGAAAAGTTGATCGCTATTATCCAGATAGTTTTACGGCTTTTCCTTTAAGTTTTCTTGCTCATTAATTTTTGTTGTAACTCTATAGGAGAAAAGAAAAGAAAGCATAATGTACTGTGCATAAAAAGCAATGTCAGAAAGGTTTGTGTGCTTCCACAGAAATGTCTCCCACCTCTCTTCTAAGCTATAGCCTCAATCCACTCTTGTCTCTGTTTACCTTTGAAGTATTGTCAGCCATTGTACAGCTACAAAAGAATTATCATACTTTGAAATACATTGTTTTTGTAAAGCCAAGGTTTCTAGGGTAAGAATTCTTCCCAGCTATGACAGAATACCCTTGATGCTAACAGTGGCTTGATGAGAGTCACATGGGATTATGGAAATAATGGCAACACCACTATGGCTGAGGCTGCGTTAACGCTTCCCATTATAAAAACCCTATTTTCACAGGGTTGTCTTGACTGTAAACACTTCCTCTGAGATGACACTTACCACACAAACTTCCCTGTGAGCATGCATTTTCTTTCACAGATTTAAAAAAGAAAAAATCAATTTTGCTGTTTTTTTCCTTCATACTCGGAAGGTTCTCTTCTCTTTTTTATCATTTAAAAATGTTTTGCTTTTAGAGAAATTCCTTAGGCTCTTTGGCCATTCTACATGTCAGTCACCTTTTGTTTATGTATGTGTGCCCAATAGATATATGGAATAGAGGGTCTATCTTACAAAGTGCTGAGCACTCACATGCTTAAAGCTAAGCATATGCTTAAGTACTTTGTTAGATCAGGGGTCAAAGTGCTCAGAGCACTTTGCAGAAACAAAAAGATGCAAAGATGGTATGTGGTCTTGTGGTTAGAGTAAGGGGGTTGCCATCACTATTCCTAGTAATAGCACCAGTATGCTGAGTGACTAGGACAGGTCACTCATTCTGTTGGTGTACCTCATTTTACTCAATAGTAAAATAGTTATGTGAATACCTCTGTACCTGACAGGGATTTCCTTTTGCTAATTAATTAATGTTACCAAAGCTCTTTGAGATCTTCAAATGACAGCAACCATTTCAGTGTAAAACATCACTGTGTGTGCGCATGCATGCACGAAATGTGTATCTCTAATTTGATCCACCTGTAAAAAGCTATATTTGATAACTGTTTACTACAGAAAGACAGGAGAGTTTATCAAAAACTTTTAATATGTATCATAAATTTTAATGTGACAGAGCTATGCTCCGTATAGCTGCTATGATTCTAAAGCAAGCAGTGGCTACAAAATACCTAACAAAATCTTTCCAAGTAACAATATGGGTTTTAACAATTATACATTTACTGACTTGGAGCAGTTCTGATCTCTAAGGGCAAATGTTTTAGGAACTCCTGCAGCCTGTGCAGGGCTTGTAATTGAATATAGCTTATCTCCTATTGGGCAGTCTCTGGTGGGCATCAACCATGCTGGCTATATAAGAACTCAATGAGTGCCTGTTAGTGCCCCTCTTGAAGTCAGGATCACTTTCGGATCACTATGACATCCTCCAATTCAGCTCATTTCCAATTGTCATTGGTATTATTTGGCTTACATTGCATAAGCACACATTTTGTGGGGAGGGGGGTGTAAGTGATGCATTTCAGTTCAAGTTACTGTCGACAGTCATGCCTCATGGGACTGAGTACCAAAATCCTGGAAGGCAATGCAGATAGGTTTATTGTGCATAGTTCCCAGCATTTGTTAGATAACGCTGAATCTGGTGCTTCGTACACCTCCAGTGTCCATAATTGCAGTAACTACTAAGATACTTCCAGGCAACACTTATCTGGACCATGTCTCTGGAATAGTTAAGCCAAGATCCCAACCAAGTCCCAGTACTCCCAGCAAAATACTGAGATCTAGCCAATGTACTCAATAAAAGGAACATGGGGTGTCATAAACGGATAGTTAAGAGTTAATAGAACAGAAGTACTTCATCTCTCTTTTGCCTGTAAAGGGTTAACAAGATCAGTGAGCCAGGCTGTCACCTGACCAGAGGACAGGATACTTTCAAATCTTGAGGGAGGGAAGTTTGTGTGTGTGCTGTTAGTTTTTGGTTGTTGTTCACTCTGGGGGCTCAGAGGGACCAGACGTGCAACCAGGTTTCTCTCCAGTCTCTCCGATACAGGCTCTTATAAGTTCACAATAGTGAGTGCTAGGTAGATAAAGCGAGTTAGGCTTATGTTTGTTTTCTTTATTTGAAAATGTGTATTTGGCTGGGAGGAGTTCAAATTGGTATTTTGCTGAAAGGATTTTAATTTGTACTTGCATACTTAGGCTGGGAGGGTATTCCCAGTGTCTATAGCTGAAAGACCTTGTACCTATTCCATCTTAAATTTACAAAGATAATTTTTACTGTTTTTTTTAATTAAAAGCTTTTCTTGTTTAAGAACCTGATTGTTTTTTTTATTCTGGTGTGAGACCCCAGGGGACGGGGTCTGGATTCACCAGGGAACTGGTGGGGAGAAAGGAGGGAAGGGGGAGAGAGAGGTTAAATTTCTCTCTGTGTTAGGATTACTTTCTCTCTCAGGGAGAGTCTGGGAGGGGGAGAGAGAAGGAGGGGGAAGGTGAATTTTCCTCTCTGTTTAAAGATTCAAGGAGTTTGAATCACAGTGGTCTTCCAGGGTAACCTAGGGAGGGGAAGCCTGGGAGAGGCAACAGTTGGGGAAAGGGTGTACTTTCCTTGTGTTAAGATCCAGAGGAACTGGGTCTTGGGGGTCCCCGGGCAAGGCTTTGGGGGGACCAGAGTGTACCAGGCACTGGAATTTCTGGTTGGTGGCAGCGCTACAAGTACTAAGCTGGTAATTGAGCTTAGAGGAATTCATGCTGGTACCCCATCTTTTGGATGCTAAGGTTCAGAGTGGGGAATTATACCATGACATGGGGACACTACCCCCTCATCAGTTTGAGGATTGTCCCATCGTTCAACAACCAGAAACCAAGCTCCTGTTGGACAAATCTGTGCCCTCTTGTAACCAGAGCTCAAGCCTCTTTAGGAATACTTTCAAGGAAATCACAGAAAAAAATTAATCCAGACGATGCCCCGATTCTATTTGTGAGGAAGAAAGATGGCTCACTAGGTTTATGCATCAATTATCATGCTTTGAATAGAATCACCATTAAGTACAGATAACCCTTGATCAGCAGGTTGACAGACTGTGCTCCATGAGGTTGTTCATCAAGCCTGACCTTCACAGGGCTTATAATTCATGAGGGTAATGGATAAAGGATGATGTCCTGGACTTACTATGGCCATTTTGAATACTAGTCATGCCTTTTGGTCTTTCAGGTGACCCAGCCACTTTTTAGCATTTTATTAATGACATTTTTAGGGGCATTTTAGATCAATTTGTGGTGATCTGCCTGGACGTTATTCCATGGGAGTAGTTTGGGGGCAAAGGGTGGATTGTGGGGTTCCCCCCCCCAAAAAACCTGCAATCCTTGGGTAGGCGCTGAATTCTCCCTCCCCCAGGTGTGGCCCCACTGGCCTGACTGGAGCTGCCCCCACCAAATATAGAAGTCAAATTATGCCTATGTGTTATTCTTATCTAATTGGAAAACCAGTTCCTCTATGACCAACACATTTGCCTAGTGCTGGAATATCTCAGGGAACATAGGTTATACACAAAACTAGAAAAATGCAAATTTATCCAGTCCACCATGGAATTTCTAGGTTTTGTAGTCTTCCCCATTGGGATTAGTATGGAACCTAGAAAAATATTTGCAGTCATTAAATGGGCAACTGCAAGAAATGTGCATGAAGTTCAACATTTCCTTGGATTTGCAAATATTTTCTGATGTTTCTTTAAGGATTTTGCAGGAGTGGTGTTCCCTCTGACTGCACTGCACTGGGAGAATGCTCAGTTTGCCTGGACTTGGGAAACTTATTCTGTCTTCAGCCACGTAAAGGAGGAATTTATGTTAGCACCTTTCTGGTGCACTCAGATCCGGCAAAACTCTTTTTATAGTTGAGGCAAATGAGTCCAATGTGGCAATCAGAGCTGTACCATCACATCAACATAGGCCCTGAAATCTACTTCATCCACATGCAGTCTACTCCCAAAAACTCATGTGGAGCAGATTTATGAGATCTGCAATAAAGTACTGCTCACCAATAAAGCTGCCTTCAAAGAATGGTGCCACCACCTCATGGGTGCCTGATTTCTGGTCCAGATATTAACAGCTCACAAAAACTTGGAATATCTGTTTGCTGCAAAAACTCTGAACCAATGTCAAATCCAGTGGTCTTTATTCTTCTCCAGATTAAATTTTGTTTTGATATACCTTCTGAGCAGCCAGAAGCCCCCTAAGGGGGAATATCTAGGTGAAGGAGCTAGAGATCAAGAATGTTTTACATAATCCTCAAACCTTGTAATTTCTCCAGTGCTCTAGTACACAGGGATTTTCTGCCTCTCATGCAGTCCTCGTTATCTGACAGCAGAAGCCGCGTTGATTCAGAATGCCACCGATGACCAAGCTCCTCACCTGGCTTCCTGATCAAATATGGTATCCTTTATTTTTAGGGCTGTATCTATGTCTCACAGCACCATGTTTGGCTTTAAGTAGCTAAGCTTTGTCATGGTTCTCCTCTGGCAGGCCACTTTGGCCATTTTAAAAAACATATACGCTAGTTTCTCGAAATTTTTGGTGGCTGAAGATGCAGATCTTCATCGATGCATATATTAACCCCTCTTATATTTGCTCTGGAAGAAAGATTCTCCTGTACAAAACCTCTCAGTGCCCTCCTTGCCTCTACCAACCCCATTTCTGTGGTCATCCATCTCTATGGACTTCAGCATTGACCTACCCAGTTTGGAGGGCAATAGAGTCATCTTTGTCAAAATCTTGGTTACCTTACTAAAATGTCCTGTTTTCTCCCATGTCCCATAGTCCTCCCTGCTGATGAGACAGCCTAGCTCTTTTTTACTCATGTCTTCAAACTCCACAGGCTGCTGTCTAGGATCATCACCAACCAAGGTCCACCATTCATTTCCCATTTGTGGCAAGAGCTTTTAAAGTTGCTCTCCGGTAATCTACATATTTCTTCTGCCTATCATCCTCAGGCCAATGGGCAGACCAAATGGGTTAACCAGATCTTTTAACAATACCTTCATTGTTTCATCAGTTATCACCAGGACAACTGGGTCTCACTTCTTCCTTTCACCAAATTTGCCTACAACAACTCTATGTCTTAACTCACTGAAGCCCCTTCTATGACAGCTATGGATTCTATCTGCAATTCCATCCATCCTTACTGAATGTGTCTAATGTTCTGCAGCCACAATCTAGTCCAGCATTTGTACTATGTCCAAGCAGCACTGAGAAAATGTCTCTACTCAGCCAAAACTGCCCACATATATTATACTAACTGACACCATCAGGTAATCTCTCATTTTGTTATCGTCAACTAGGTATGGTTATCATCACGGAATCTTGTGTCCACTCAACCCTCACTTAAACTAGCTAATCAGTACCTGGGTCCATTTAAAATTATCCAGTGAAACCGCTCCTGCCCAGCTCCATTAGAGGGTACCTGGTCTTCCACACTTAATTGTTAAAGCTATATATTGACAATCCATTTCCTGGAGGAGTCAAATATCTGTCTTGACAGTTATTATCCAGGGACAAGAAAAATTTCTTGCCCGATGGATCCTTGCCTCTAAACCAGTTCACACTGAACTGAAGTACATTGTGGATTGGGAGGATTATAGACCAGCCGATTGGTCATGGGAATCTGTCAGTCTCATCCACGCACGTGATAATATTAGGGAATTTCACCATGCCTACCATGCAAAGCCTGCACTCCCAGACACCTGGAAGCTTCCTTAAGGGAAGGGTAAATGTAAGGAACTCATGCAGACTGTTCAGGACTTGTAACCGAATTAGTATCACTTATCCCCTATTGGCTGTTGCTCACCAGAGGCCACCCACACCAGCTATATAAGAACTCAGCTAATACCAGTTAAAAAAGGGAAGGAAACTATGTCCTGTAGTGTAAATGCTATACCACTTGTTTTAATAGTGCATGTTAATAACAGAGTAGTTCACATTGAACTGTCTTTTTCAATTAGAGTTGCACTTTTAATTCTGTAAAGCATTGAGCAGCATGCCTACTTGTGGACATTTTGTTGTGTAATGTTTGGGTAGCATTAGCTCATCCTGTTCCATGCACCTTAAAAAGCAATGTATCAACAGAGACATTTCATACCCTATGATACATCTTACGGGGGCCTTGTGGCATGGTATTTAATTTCATACACTGCATGTAATAAAGGGTGACTAAATGCCCACGATGAACAGAGCTGCAAACACATCTTGATTTTTCACAAGGCACTCCAAATTTTTGTGTATCTGACTTATGATCCTGTTAGTCATTGGTGTGCTAAATCCTGGTTTTACTTTCATTGAGTGGAGCCCAGGGAGGAGGGCTGATCTGCTGTCTGCATCATGTCACGTTGTCAGTACAAAGATAATTTTCGGCAGGTTTCCCTTCCTTTTGTCAGAATCTTGCTTTTGTAAATAAATTAATTCTTTGTGTTTGGGCGGGTTATTTGGGGCTGGGTGTGGTGCTATTCAAAGGGTATTCTGTGTGGTCACAACATATGCAATAATTTCAGCTGGACTACAGACTCGATGAGATGAGATGTACTGATCCATTTCTCTTCTTAAGACCAGATGACTGCCTATATTACTTGCAACTGACCATTAGGATCTATGGAAAGGGGCTTTTTCTGGTAGCTGTAAGTTATACTAAGCAAAAAATGTTTTTTCTACTTCAGCTTTTGGTTTCCTTACCAATTACTATCCAGTGTAGTGTACTTATTCAGATATCAGCTTGACTCTATGAGTTTGTCCATGGTTGCCTGAGCACTGACTGAAAAGTTTGTATCTTTGCAAAGTACTGGGCTTTATAGATGTTCTGCACTGTATATATCCATTTTCCTCATGCCCCTCCCCACCATTGGCTGTATCCAACTAGTAACTTAATAGACATTAATTGTTATAACATAGACAAGAGAAAGTACACACATAAGGCTAGATTTTACTATTCAGTTCACATTGGTGCACATAAACCCCCACCCACTGCACCCCCGAGGGGCTGTGTCTACAAGCACTACTGACTTCTCAGAGTGGAAAATGTACTGACAGATCTCAGGTCACTACCATAATCATCCCTCACAAAGATTGATTCTGGACATACCGTAGGTCATAGATATATTTTTGTTCTGTTGGGATTTATGTCACTTTGTGGTCCAGTTGTTCTAGACGTTTTGTCCATCAAACTAGGAGCATCTGTACAGAGCAATAAAATAACAGCTTGTCTCCTTGGATCAAACAAACAAACCAAAATGCTTTCTGATCATTCAGTCCTTTCCATATCCATAATACTTCTGAAAATTTGTGCTTTAGCTTTTATTGGGTGTTCTTGGCTGGAAATGAGGATAAGAGCCTTTTTAAAGGTGCGCCCCTCCCTCTCGTGTGCACAGGCCTGCAGTGGTTGGTGAGTTAATAACAAATTGCTGCGGGAACCTAAAGATTTGACAAAAGGACAAACCTTGAGAGGCACGGTTTAAAACAGAGCTGCTTGGAAGGAGGAGGCCCTGTAGCAAATTACGATCATGTGTGGCCTCAGACTTTCTAGACTCTTTGCAGAGGATCCACAAGGGGAGTCTCAATCATATCAGACAATTGAGTGACAGTATGTGTGCATATATGTTTGTATGTATATATCAATAAATATAACCTACAATAAAGAATTTGCAGAATATGATCCATGAAATCTCCTAAAATTTTGGGGCTCAGTATATAAATACAATCGTTCAAACCTAAACTTCTCTTCCACTTCTACCCTACGATCACACTCTGTCTTTCCCTTTTCTGTTTCTTTCTGTCTACCTTTCTTTTTAATCTCCTTCTTCCAGCATCCTTCTCTGGCCATCCCTTCTTCTTACTGTCTTTCTCTTTCCTCATTTCTTTTCATCTTCCTTCTTTTCTCAGAGGAACAACTTTTTGTTATCTAGCTAGCAGAAAGAGCTGCTTCTTGTGATGAAACCTACCCTGGCTCTGGGGTCACTGAATCTGGCCCTTAGAGGTATTTAGGAGAAACACTTGGTATGTTGACATACGAAGATGAAGTTGTCATGATGGCAATTTGGAGCCGTGTCTGATTTGACAGTATTTACTTTCCTTGCAGTTTCGGTTGAAAAGAAAAACACTGCATCTAGGGAGTAAATCCACTGCTTGTAGCTTGGACGTGATGCACTTAAACAAATGCATTATTTTAAAAATGAATATTGAAATGGTTACTGCCAATCATAAAAGAAATCATGTAATTGAGCTGAGCTCATTTCCCTGGGGTTTTGCATCTCTGGACAGCGTGTAGATAATGTGCACTTACTAAGCCTGAAAACTGTTGGAAGAAGTGTAATTTTTAATCCTAGGTTTTTCTTTGTTGATAGACTGATTCTACAGTTGAAATATCTATGTCTATATAGTCTATTCTGTCTAAAGTTAGTAATACTTGTGAAATCTACTAGTTGTTTTTTGTTTTGTTTAAAATAAATTTATTTTAGTGGTTGTGCAAGGTGATGAATGGATAGCCCTGGGGACTGAAATTCTCTGTTTATTCACAGAACTGCTGCACTGTGCTTTGCCACATTGTCACATCAATGAGCCCCAAGTGTATGAGGGAGGTGCTAGCTCTAGGAGCAAGTGGGTAGTCTTTAAGTCCATTCGAGCCTTGACCTGAAGCAAAGGTCCCAGTCAGTCCCAGTTCTGACTGTAGTTTTGCCTTGTGGATATCTGTCTACGAAACAATAATCAACTCTTATCAATCTGAAAGAGATCTTATCCCTTGAGCTACACAGTTCTCTGGTCTGTGAATGTTGCTGGTTGATTTTGACTCCCCATCTGTAGAATTGGTGACATAAGTAGAGCAAATTACATGCAACTGAAGGTGTATTCGTTTTTGATTTTGTACTGAAAATCCAATGGTTTTCCTCTCTTTTTTAAAAACAAACCAAATAAAACGAATTAGAATAATTTGATTGGAGCAATTCCTTTTCAAGAGCATTTGTCAACTGACAATGCCAATATGGGTTTAAAATTTTAATGTATGGTATAGTCTGTGAAGCCACTTGCTTGAGGCCTTAAAAGATGTGAGCTGCAAATAACGTATTTGCCCCCCTAAGTGGGGGGGAAAATAAGGGCCAAATTCTGCCCTCAGATACATGCATGCAATTTCCACTGAATACTATTGAGTTATGCATATACATCTAAGGATGGAATTAGGTCATTAACGATAGACATTATGTTGTTTCTCTTGTGCTATTGCTGTAAATTTCTCATTGGCAAATCATAGATTAGAGTGATCTGACAACTCCTTTGTTTGGAAATCAAAGGCCAGATTTGATATCCTTTTGCTGCCAGGTCAAAGCTTAGCACACAATATTAGTTAGTAGATCAGCATGGGGAGAGAAGTCAATGGGATCACTTGTGGTGTAAGGTACAATTCAGGATTAGAAAGGGTATGAATCTGGCAGTGAGTAATTCACATTTTGTGCCATGACAGTTCTACCCTGATACTAGAATCATCTCAATATGCATTTCCTACAGTGTAGTACAGCATATCATTCCTGCTTTCCCATTCCTTCTCTCCCCATGCCAATCTACTAAATAAATGCGTGCTAAGCTTTGACCTGGCAAAGCACTCCTGCCAGGCTAAGAAGGTATTCCCACTTCTGAGCAGTTCTAGTCTCTCTGGTTAGGGTCTGTGTCACATAATGACTTCAGAATTTGATGCTTTTAATTTATTGAGTTTGATATCTAAACTATCGTGCATCAGCCGCTGACCCACCATCAATCAACTCAAATGCCTCAGTGCCCTTTCCATCCATTTGTGTTTTCTCTGTGTGTGCTGAGAATTGGATTTAAAGCAATGTGCCAGTGATTAAACATGTAGTCTGTCCCTTCTCTTACATACCAATAATTTGAAAGAGGAAAAAGCCAGCTATTCTTTTTTGTGTATGTTCATCTGTGACCTCTAGTTTTGCATCTAGTGTATGATGACAAAAGTGGTATCTGCTTTAAAAAAGATTGTAATAAGTTTGGCCTTTTGGCTTCCATTTTGGGACTTGTAACCATCATAAAACAAAGAAAGCAATTTAATGTCGCCTTTGATAATGTCACTTTTAGTCACCTTCTTATTAATAAACATGGAAAGTCTGAATTTGGGCATTCGATCTTCTGAACTAACAATAGCAGCAATGTGAACTGTTTTTCAAAGATGATTTTAAGGCTATTTGACTGTGGGCATTCATAGTGTAGGGAAAAGGCTAGTGGGACAAGCTACCCATTAACAGCAGCTGAGAAATAGTTTTTGGATTGTGAATACAAGGGCACTGATATAACAACACTTTTCACTCAAGTGGCTATTTGCACTCTATTATTTTAACTTTTATCTGACAGAGGAGGTGAACTTCACTACCCCATCCACACAGAAAGTTTGAGTTAGCTGGGATGTCTGTTGGGTTGGGAGAGGGTATGGAACCGTCCAACCTAGGATTTGGCTGTGGGCCTGAAACGTGGTCCACTTGTGTCTCTTCTTCATTTTCATAGACCTTAATGATGGCCACTACTGCTCCTTACCCCTCACTGAGGAGTCTCTGGCATAATCTCTGCTCACATGACCCATATCAATATATACCCTAATCTTTTGAATACTGTTGAAAGAATAATTCCAAAAACAAAAAATGCACAGTTGAGAGTTGTCTGTATGGATCCTAGTACTTCGACTTTGTGTCCTGGAACTCTTAGGTCCCATAGTACCAGTTTCTTCAAGAGCCTGCTCCTCTACTTACCTGGCCTGTCAGTATCCTCAAAGCTCCTCTGCTATACAGAAAGTTTTCATTCAGCTGAGGGAGCCCCAAGAAACTGCTGAGAAGGTATTCATAATCCTTCCACCCCTGACTTGTACAGCATGATTACTGCCGTACACTCCCCTCAGGGGTTTCTTTGAGGCTGGCAGAACAGGGCCATGATGATTCCAGATCTGACCCTGCTCCTTTCTTCTTCCCCAAGCTCTAAACATATATATATACACATACATGTCTTCTGTGATCCTCAACCAGACCTGAGCTCCTGCTACTTCTGGAAAGGAAGGATTGCTCAGGCCCCGATCTGTGTGTTAAAACACACAAAATGAGTAAAAACATAGTGTACAAAACATAAGTACTTTGTCTCAGTTTACATACTCATGAAGAAGAGATGATCAGCAATGATAATTGCAACATCAAGTGCTGATTACAATTATCAAGGGCCCTTGTCTGTCAACAATGGCAGTTTTGTGAGAAAAAGGCTTTCTTTTTTTTCCTGAAGGACCAATTTATTTTTGATGATCAATGTCTTGCTCTGTTTCTAAAGCTTGCATTATTTTAACTTATGCATATCTTAGAGATGATGCGGGGAAAGGACATCAGAAGAAGTGCTCCAAAATTCTGTTTTTATTCTATTGTTTAGATTTCTTGAAAGCAAGTTTTGCTACACATACAATATAATTTAAAAACTCCATCAAATTACACAACAGGTCCTCAAAAGCAATTTAGCTGGATTAATAGTCACCCAAAATAATAATGCCCTTAATATAGATGTTGGAACTAGGGGTGGTGGGGGTGCTGAAGTGGTGTCCATCATATGCAGGGTTTACAGTTTTTGGTTCAATGGCTCTCAGCATACCCATTGTACAAATTGTTCCAGCACCACTGGCCTTATCCAAAAGAGCCTGAGGAAGAAGAGGTGAGCTTTGCATTAAGGGTAACATCTGGACTGTCAGCAGACCAATCAAGGAATAAGATGACGTGTTCCAGAACTGAAGACCCCTCATGGAAAATGCACTGCCACTGACTCCCCACACTCTTTAAACCAAGGCACTCTGAAATTCAGTCATCTCAGGGTATGTCTACACGTACAGCGCTGCAGTGTGTCTGGTGAAGGCACTCTGTGCAGACAGGAGAGAGCTCTCCCATCAGCACAATAAAAACACCTCTGTGAATGGCAGAAACTATGTCGATGGGAGAAGCTCTTCTGCCGACATAGCGCTGTGCACCCAAGCAGTTACGTCGGTGTAGTTTGTGTCGCTCAGGGGGGTAGTTTATTCATGCCGTTGAGCGACATAAGTTATGCCAACATAAACTTTCTAGTGTAGACTCTCTGGATCATAAACTGAAGCCTTACACTCCCCCTGGAAATTAATAGTCACCATCCAGACAATGGGTCACTAACATAATGTGTTCTTTGCACGAAACACTGTTTGTATAACGGGCAGTCATATTTTGTGGTAACTTTAGCTGCCCAATGGTTCTAAGATGTAACCCCATTTAGAGTTCATTATATCAGACTAAGTCTCAAGGTGACAAAGGCCTGGATGACTGTAGCATAGCCCTCATATGAAAGGAAAGGGCTCTCTTTCACCAGGAAAAAATGGAAAATAAGATATCTCTGTTCATCCTGGGAGATCCCAGAGGTCTTGAATCCGTCAGGTACTGAGCATCTCACATGATCAGGCCTAAAGTACTTTACAAATATTCCAGAAACAGGAATTCATTTACCCACTAATGAAATACAGCAGTGAAGATATCACTGCAAAACCTAGGGAACTGAAGGGAAATACTATATCAAGGTGCAGGGGCAATTAAAAAACTTCACCAAACCTGGCTTTTCTTTAGCGGTCTTCTATCCTCGTACCATCTCCATCTACTCCCACCTTTGTTTTGCTCTTGAGATTTAGCAAGAACCCATCCCAAAAGAATACAGCAGCAAGCATCTTTCTTGAACTGTGAAAGAATGAGAAGTTAATATAGATGCAGAAAGGAAAATATTCTTATCTAATTAACAGACTTTCTTCAAGCTTGCTAAGATTAGAAAATGTAGTTACTGCAAATTGGTAAAACATGCATTCATTATAAACATGATAATAATGATAACTTTGTAGATAATAATCAATTATTTAAATATGAATTATTTCCCTACATTAGAGTCATGTTTTCAGCTATAATCACCTAGGATGTTGTATTCATCCCTCCTTTACTGCACTTCTAGCAATATGCAGAGCCTTAACCATTTGCTGTTAGAAAGAGAAAGCAGAAAGTCAAGAAATATAATTTCCTGTATCTCTCTGGCTGGAAAGTTCAATGTGTGTTTGCTTGAGTTTTTTTGTAGGATAGAGAGAAGGGGGGAAAAGCCGTTCAATTGACATCTTTACCCTCATTTTTTTCCTTTCGTTTTTATAAAAAGCTTGCAAAAATGCATTGGGAGCCACACTTGTATGCTGAGTAAATAAGTGATGCCTTGGCTGTTTGCAAGCGCATGTAATCATCCATTTTTAATAAGAATTCTAAGAAGATTAGCACCCTGCAACAAGAGCTTCATTTACACTGTTGCAAGGCTTAGCCTCACAATAAACTCTCCTAGCCTGCATATGCTCCGTAACTCTAGATGACAATTTAACTAAGTTCCTTGCTACTCTTAGTGGTGTGGAGAAAATCCACCTTGAAATATTAGATCTCTTGAGTATGTGCAACACGCTAAACGTTTGTGGGGCAGACTGTTCACAATGTTTATGTGCAGTGAGTGGAATTTAATCCCTTTTATTCCCCACTCTGAGTCTTGTCAGTTTCTATCCCCATTCTTCTGTAGTCTCTTTAAAATGCTTTGCACATATATAGCTCCTTCCAGCTGAGGATCTCAAAGCACTTTCAAGCATTATTTTAGCCTTCCTACAGCCCTGCAATGTATCTTGTATTTAGTGATATTACATACTTTCATACTCATTTTTGAGATGGGTGAACTGAGGTATGGAGAAGTTAAGTGACTTGCTGGTGGTTACATGTAGGATCAATAATACATAACAGGAAAAGAATTCATGAATCTGAACTATCAACCCCCTGCTCTAACCTCTAGATGTTCTGTCTCCTTTCCACAAGTTTTTATTTTTAATACTGAGGGGCTGTCTATCAAGGTTTCAAAAAGTGTAATTTGACACTGAGGTTAATTAAATACTTATCTGAAGAAGTTTGCTGCTGCCTGATTTAACTTGGCAAGCCAAGGAGTGTAAAATAAGACTATTTTGTAGGAATGTGCTGTACTTTCTAAAGGATGAGGGAGAATTTTTATATGAGTATCGCCTGCTTAGAATAATGCACCAGATTTTCAAAGGTTTTTAGGTGCCTAAAGATGCAGCTAGGAGCCCAGTGGGATTTCCAAAAAGGCCTAAGCAGCTTAGGTGCTTTTGGCTAGATTTAGGCACCTACCCTGTTTAGGCAATTTTGAAACTTTCACTAGATGCATATGTGCATCTTTAGGTGCCTAAATAAGTTAAAAAAATTTTATCCAATATGCTTTTAAAAATGACGACCTCATGTGAGAGGTTGAATAGTCAAATCTGCATTGCAGAGTGGAAGTGAAATATAGTAAAGAAATTGAACTGCAGTGGTGGAGTAGCCAAATATGGTTTGTCTGCTTTCAGGGAATTAAAAGCTTCTTTACCTCATAATTGCTTCAGATAGGAGATCAGCATCTTTCATTATATAATTTGAACTCGTAAAGGAGTATAGCCACTATGGATAAAAATACATTAATGTAGTCTATGTTATAGAAAGCAATATGGTATAGTGCCTTCAAATAGCCTCCTCTTAGGATTATATTTGTGATTTCTTGGCTTTATTAGGACAAGTTTTGTCCCAGTCCTAGTATTTTTTATTTATTTGTTTTTAATTGTGAGAGGGAAAGTCCTTTTAACATGTAATTTAGCACTCGGAAATCACATTTACCAGGCTGCTGGAATATAAACAATCTTCTGACAAAGTATTATATATAAGGTGGCACGAATGGTTATACCTGAGAATAAGGGGATGGTGTTAAGTGTAGGAGAAATGTAGGTTGATTATCAGGAAAAGTTTCTAAAGATAAGGGATACAAATTTCAAAAGCACCTGAGTATCTTGTGAGTCTGTCTCATTTTCAAAAGGGTTTACACACTTAGGGGCCCCCGCAAGCTGCTTTTGAAAATGAGACTTAGGCTCCTAAATCACTTAGTTTATGAGTAAACTATCCAGAAGCACATATTTATAGAATAGGTTCCCAGAGAAAATGGTAGAGACCCTCTCATATGGGTAATTGAAAAGTGGATAAAGCACTAGGAGATCATTCTAAGCAACAGTCCTTCACTGACAGCATGGTAGACTGAATTACCTAATCCTCTCCTCCATCTCTAATTTCCAAAAATAAACCAAATGAAAAATAATTATGACAAATAGTCGGCAATGTCAGAGTAAAAACATATAGGCAGTGATACAGCACAGTGGGACTTCAGTCCATCCTTAAAGGTAAGCACATACGTAAATGCTTTGCTGAATTAGAGCGAAATAGGCAAACTGGGAAGGAAAAAGCTGGTGTTCTTATGCAGTGTGCCTTGTTTTTCAACAACAGATATCTCATAGAGTCATATACCCATTTTACAAGGTGTGTGGGCTTGTATAAAGCATGAAAATACTTTATGTTCACCTCTGCAACTATTTTTAATGGAATGTGATTTCAAGAGAATGCAACGATAGGTGTGTGTTGTGGTGGGGTAGGAAGGGAAGGTAAAAAATTCATTATGAATATCTTTGTAAATAGGTTATTAATCAACATGAAGGATATAAAGGTTAACGCACGGCATGCTTGGCAAGCACATTCCTTAAGTGAACCTCACCTGAGCTTAATGAAGAAAGCCTAAACTAACTGCAAACAGTATTCTATCAAGATTCAAATCATAGTCAATCACACTGCCAGGCTACAGTATGGTTAATACTGACACAGTATATCACCAACAACCTCAGCTGCTACCAGCTCAACAAAATTAGACTGTTTATTGAACAAAACCCAGTGAGGTACTGCCAATGGCACAGTAACTAGACCACTACTGTTCTTAGAGCAAGTCTGTGGCTTACACTGCACCCCAGGCAAGAATAGGGGGCACTGAGAAGCTGCATTACAGCCAGAGCTTCCATAAGGGATTCTGTCTGAGCTAGCGAGGACTCCCCAAATGAACATGCTGCAGTAGCAGCTCCAACATCTTAGGAGCTGTACCCAACCAGCTTCAATATCCTTCATGCTGCCCCCATCCAACTTGGTTGGTAAGTGCAGAAGCTGGGGGGGGGGATGGCCCCACTGCTTTCTGCCCCTTTTGTGGTGGCTAATGGCAGTGCCACTTGCCATGCACAAACACTGTGTTCCTTAGCCACATGATGGCTACCCTTCACATGGGAGGGTAGGCTCATTGTCCTCTCTCCTTCCCTTTGTGGAGCAGTCAGACCCACAGGAATTAAAGATCCTAAGGCACTTTTTGCAAAAATAGAGATGTTACCCCTGATGTCTTAGTTAAATTCCAACTCAAGTAATTCCTTCTGCCTTACAAAAACATCTCTGCAATTTATTTTTCTCACTTACTCTCCTAAAAATTATGTAGCGCCACTGCATGTTGAACCTCTCAAGTCCGGCACTCTCTGGCCTGGCAACATCTGTGGTCCAGCATGATTTTATTTTATGTTTTTTTTATACACCTCTACCCTGATATAGCGCAGCCCGATATAACTTGAATTTGGATATAACGCGGTAAAGCAGCGCTCGGGGGGGGGGGGGGGAGGCTGCGCGCTCCGGCGGATCAAAGCAAGTTCGATATAACACGGTTTCACCTATAACTCAGTAAGATTTTTTGGCTCCCGAGGACAACATTATATCAGGGTAGAGGTGTACTTATTTCCTTGTGCCAATACAGTACAATTGTATAACAACACTAACACTTCGTTATGAAGAGAGCCTTTAAGCCTTGGCTAGGTGGCGCTGCAAGCATTGTTCCATTTATTCGCCTCGGCAAGATAAAAATAAAAAAGAGACCTGCTCTCTAAAATATTGACCTCCCATGGTTCGGCAAATTCTCTGGCACCAGGCAGGTCCCAAGAGTGCTGGACTAGAGAGGTTCAACCTGTAGCAGGTGATGTCTATTCCATTCCACACCAGAGGTAACTTCATTTGTGTGTGTGTTGTAAAGTGTTTGGGGGTTCTTGATCATGATATGTGACAGATGATTTTAGTATTTTAATTTAGTTAAATTAGTCAAAGGTGCTAGATTGGAGTTTGTAACCTTCCTATTTGCCCATAGAATAGATATATGAACAGTTATTAGTAGTGCATGTTTTTCCACATCTCTCTGCAAATGTACCTCCCCATTACCTTGGGGAGATACACTTCTAGGCTTCACTTCTAGGGGGGAGAGGATAGCTCATTTTCCATTCCCGTTTGTCCCTTGGCCTTGTTGAGACTGCTAGAATTGGTGCCTTTTTGGTGGTGTAGTTTTATAACATGGATTTGCATTCATGATAAATGGGACAGAGATCACCAACTTCAAGGCACAGTATGAGGACATTTTTGCTTTCTGCATCATGAACAGACTTGTTAATGTAGTTCCATTCTCAGGACCATATTCTGCCCTTCAGCCCCATATTCTGCCCTTTACCTATCCAATCCCACTGAAGACAAAGGAGTTACACAGATGTAATGGGAAAATGTTTATTCCTAGCGTTAGTGCATGATCCCCAAAGTACCCATGCAGGACTGGTCATTTGAAAAGATATCTTTTGTCTGTCAACTAGGTCACTGAAACTCAATGTACCTGAAATCTCTCATTTTTATGGAGCCACTTTTTAGAATTGAAACTACCTTTAACATAGAATTGTTTTGTGTAAAATGAATTCCAGCCTTTATCAGGGTCGAGTAATCAATTCCGATTAAATAAGAGTCAGTCCAAACTTTCAGCCTAAAACAGAGCCCTTCACCTTTCCCACACCTTCTTTCTTGATCACTGTAGTCAGCACCACCATCCTGCCTGTCACCCCAAACTATAACCTGGTGTTTGAATTGGATTCCTCTCTAGGTCCTCACATCCAGGCTAAGTCTAAATCCTCCCAATTCTTTCTATATTCTATATTCTTTCTATACGGCCTTTCTTTTTCCAAACCACACAGCTAAGACTTGTCCAGACTCTCAGCGTATCACATCTCGATTACTGTAATGTTCTTCTCTTGGGTTTTGATGTCTGCAATCGTGCCCCACTCATACCCATTCAGAATGGTGCTGCAAGATCATATTCATAACTAATCACTTTGACCATGTCACCCCTCTCTTTGAATCCCTCCATTGGCTCCCTCTTCTCTATCCCATCAAACATAAAGCTCTTATCGTCATTCTCAAGGCCCTTATCCCTACCCTATCTATCATCTATTCACTATCAAAATATGAGTTTATGTCTCCAGTCAGACCATGATGTCAGCATCCATTGCCCACTTATTACATTTTCAGCTAAGCAACTTTGTGCTTTCCCTCATGTGTGGGAGGAGCTCCCATAAATATCTACAAAGCTACCTCATTATGTGCCTTCAAATCCTTCCTTAAAATTCTGTTTTGCCACGATGTCAAGTGTTTTGCAGACAACACTGAGGCTGCTGGTGTACTGAGACCACAGCCTATTGTGCTGACCACTATTGCCTCATTGTTTCCTTGTACTCCATAGGCCTTTCTGAATCCATCTCTTGTTTCTTGTTTTATACTTAATTTGTAAGCTGTTTGGGGCAAGACCATAGGTGCTGCAACTAAGTGTGCTGGTGATGCTGCTGCACCCCCTGGCTTGAAGTAGTAATAACAACCCAAATACATAGTTTCCACCTTTAGCATTCCCACTATAAAAGTTGTTCCAGCACCACTGAGCAGGACTGCCATTTTTGTTTTGCATTTGTGCAGCACCTAGCACAATGTGGTCATGGTCCCTGACTGGTCACTGTAGTAATACAAATAATAAATTATTAATAATAATAACCACGCTTTGAACATAAATTTTTCTTAGAATTGAAAAAATGTTCCATCTGTTGGTTTTTGTTTGGCTTTTTCATTGTGCCTCTGCTTTTTCTGATTCCAGTTACAACTGAAAATAGAAGACACAAGATACTTTAAAAACAGCCTGTGGTATTTCTGCTCTAGTTTGTAAAAGCCAGATTTTTTAATATTTTCAGCCTACTTTGTAGATCCTTTCAGAAAAAGTTCAGATAAACACTCAAATGTCAGGATGTGCATCCAACATGAACCTTTTCTAGTTTGTTCATATAAGTCACAATATTGGATATTTCACATTCACATAAAATATAATCTCTAATTGACCTAAATCCAAATACCACACCAACCAGTATATCAGATACAATGGTCCATAGTGTTAGCCTGATCTCTCTAGGTCCGTCATAAATCCAAAAGAACAGAAAGAAAGTTTGAGAAAACACTGAATTTTCCTCAAGTGAAAGTTCACTGCAATTTCAGGTCATCCAGTAAGTACTATTCCATCCCTTCCACCATCTCAATCTTCCTAGTAGCAACAGATTTATGAGAGGACTCTAGGGAAAGTCACAGAATATAGCTCCAGTGAGATCCACCTCATCTCCTGAAGATGTCACTTGGTTTCCACAAGTCTTTGCCATCTTTTTGATGATGTTAATAATGTATTAGCAGTGATTTTAGAGAAAATAATGCCTTTACATTAGAAAAAGCTTGGAAGTCCAGACCACCATTTATTTCATCAAGGAAGATTCCACAGCCTTTTAGTCACCTTTCTCAGTAATTCTAACCAACTAATTCTCTCAACTATCCTACAAGGTAGGTGGTATCCTTGTTTAGTAATTGGGGAAACTGAGGCTCAGGAATGTTAAATACCTTGCCTACAGGCCTTATTGCAGGTAGACCAGAGCTGGAATTAGAAGTCAGGGGTTCAAAGCCCAAACCACTAGACCATACTTCCTTTCCTAAATGACAATTTCTAATTCCAGTCTTAATGTTTTTTCCATGATGGGTGTGAAACCACGGAAGCGTTAAAGTTATAGCCAACCTCACTCAGAAATTGTTAGGTAAATGTTGTTCTTTAAGAGTATGTTCAGCCAATGAGCGTGTTATGATATAATAACATTTAGCTTATTCAGTGCTTCTGTCTTGTGTTTCACCGGTTGAATGTGCTATTTTATTCTACAGAGAGAGCTGTGAGGAGAGCTTTGAATAACCCAGGGATATTCTTATCCATCTATCTCATATTGCTTGACTTAGTCCTGATTTAAGGGTTAATTTTGTTAAGCACCATCTGACTGGCTTAGAGGAGATATCCACATTTTTGAAAACTGGAATTTTAAAAAAAGCAAAAGTCGTATTTCAAGGGATGTTTTTAAATATCAGGTAGCCTTGATGTCAGATAATCAGAGTTTAGATAATTGAGTTTACCTGTATTTCTAATTCATCTTCAGCCTTGTGAATATTTTTACTCCCAACTGCAAAATTTTTGATTTAGTAGGAGTATCTCATTTTCTTTAATCAGAACAGTAATTGGGTTATTATTGCCATCTGAAGAATTTTCAAAACACACAGCACTAAATTCCATATGCTGGGCATTATTTAATATAGCTCTAATTTATTTATTTAATTTTGTAAGACTGTGATAAAATTCGGCTATTTATACATGAGACATATTCACTCAAGTTCTATAAACTATATTCTTATCCTTCAGTGTTGAAAGACAGAGTAGTGTATGAAAATTACATATAATTTTTAATGCTTAAGACATATGGTTTTAAAAAAGAGACTACCTCAAGCAGGGTCCACTCCAACAGATTCTTACTGCTGGGTGTCATGCTTGACATGCATTCTCTTTCTGAGGACAGTGTAACCCATGCAAATGGTAATCTACCATTGTCCCACTGAAAACAGTTGCATATGCCTGGTTATAAGCACTACATCTGGTATTAAGTTATAGCAGGATCAGGCCCACAATTAGATTTTGCGGTAGTAATATTGCACTCATGTTTTCTGTTATCAATCTGCTCTTATTTCTGTAAAGCTAATCAATAGGCTCCTAGTTTATTAGCGTTGGGTTCTCTTGAGTGGCACAAGGTGGACTAAAACTATCCAGAAATGGCCAATGTAAAATTCCCTGCATGTAGGGAAGCTTATGCAGATAGCTGGCGGAGGTGGTTCCTGCATTAGCCACCCTCCCCCACCACCAGCATAAAGTAGCATGTTTGGGAAGTAGGATGGGGCAAGGAGGGACATGTCAGAGCTGAGTTCCACTGTGCCCAATCCTCCAGTGGTGTAAGGTCACTGAAGTTCCTCATGCCAGTGATGTAATTTAGAAGTGCTCCAGCCATACAAAAACAGTGAATATCTTCCTGCATTACATTTTCTGAACGGTCAAAAAAAATAGTTTTTGCACCATTATTATGATTAATTATCTTTGTTTACCTTGGTTATTGCAATCAATGGGCTCAGCACTGTAGGATCCACAAACGTAGATAATCCTCGCCCTGAAGAGCATAATAATTAAAACAATTAGTATAAGAACATAAGAACGGCTGTACCGGGTTAGACCAAAGGTCCATCTAGCTCAGTATCTGCCTACCAACAGTGGCCAGTGCCAGGTGCCCCAGAGGGAGTGAACCTAACAGGCAATGATCAAGTGATCTCTCTCCTGCCATCCATTGCCGTCCTCTGATGAACAGAGGGTAGGGACACCATTCTTTACCCATCCTGGCTAATAGTCATTTATGGACTTAACCGCCATGAATTTATCCAGTTCTCTTTTAAACAATGTTATAGTCCCAGCCTTCACAACCTCCTCAGGTAAGGAGTTCCACAAGTTGACTGTGCGCTGCATGAAGAAGAATTTCCTTTTATTTGTTTTAAACCTGCTGCCTATTAATTTCATTTGGTGACCCCTAGTTCTTGTATTATGGGAATAAGTAAATAACTTTTCCTTATCCACTTTCTCAACATCACTCATGATTTTATATACCTCTATCATATCCCCCCCCCCGTCTCCTCTTTTCCAAGCTGAAGAGACCTAGCCTCTTTAATCTTTCCTCATATGGGACCCTCTCCAAACTCCTAATCATTTTAGTTGCCCTTTTCTGAACCTTTTCTAGTGCCAGAATATCTTTTTTGAGGTGAGGAGACCACATCTGTACACCGTATTCAAGATGCGGGCGTACCGTGGATTTATATAAGGGCAATAATACATTCTCAATCTTATTCTCTATCCCCTTTTTAATGATTCCTAACATCTTGTTTGCTTTTTTGACCACCTCTGCACACTGTGTGGACATCTTTAGAGAACTATCCACGATGACTCCAAGATCTTTTTCCTGACTCATTGTAGCTAAATTAGCCCCCATCATATTGTATGTATAATTGGGGTTATTTTTTCCAATGTGCATTACTTTACATTTATCCACATTAAATTTCATTTGCCATTTTGTTGCCCAATCATTTAGTTTTGTAAGATCTTTTTGAAGTTCTTCACAATCTGCTTTGGTCTTAACTATCTTGAGTAGTTTAGTATCATCTACAAACTTTGCCACCTCACTGTTTACCCCTTTCTCCAGACATTTATGAATAAATTGAATAGGATTGGCCCTAGAACTGACCCTTGAGGAACACCACTAGTTACCCCTCTCCATTCTGAGAATTTACCATTGATTCCTACCCTTTGTTCCCTGTCTTTTAACCATTTCTCAGTCCATGAAAGGCCCTTCCCTTTTATCCCATGACAGCTTAATTTACGTAAGAGCCTTTGGTGAGGGACCTTGTCAAAGGCTTTCTGGAAATCTAAGACCACTATGTCCACTGGATCCCCCTTGTCCACATGTTTGTTGACCCCTTCAAAGAACTCTAATAGATAAGTAAGACATGATTTCCCTTTACAGAAACCATGTTGACTATTGCTCAACAGTTTGTTTTTCTGTGCGTCTGACAATTTTATTCTTAACTATTGTTTCGACTAATTTGCCCGGTACCGACGTTAGACTTACCGGTCTGTAATTGCTGGGATCACCTCTAGAGCCCTTTTAAAATATTGGCATTACATTAGCTAACTTCCAGTCATTGGGTACCAAAGCCGATTTAAAGGACAGTCTACAAACCTTAGTTAATAGTTCCGCAACTTCACACTGAGTTCTTTCAGAACTCTTGAGTGAATGCCATTGGGTCCTGGTGACTTATTAATGTTGAGTTTTTCAATTAATTCCAAAACCTCCTCTAGTGACACTTCAATCTGTGACAGTTCCTCAGATTTGTCACCTACAAAAGCCAGCTCAGGTTTGGGAATCTCCTAACATCCTCAGCCGTGAAGACTGAAGCAAAGAATCCATTTAGTTTCTTCGCAATGATTTTATCGTCTTTAAGCGCTCCTTTTGTATTTCGATCGTCAAGGGGCCCCACTGGTTGTTTAGCAGGCTTCCTGCTTCTGATGTACTTAAAAAACATTTTGTTATTACCTTTGGAGTTTTTGGTTAGCCGTTCTTCAAACTCCTCTTTGGCTTTTCTTATTACACTCTTGCACTTAATTTGGCAGTGTTTATGCTCTTTTCTATTTGCCTCACTAGGATCTGACTTCCACTTTTTAAAGGAAGTCTTTTTTATCTCTCACTGCTTCTTTTACATGGTTGTTAAGCCATGGCAGCTCTTTTTTTAGTTCTTTTACTGTGTTTCTTAATTTGGGGTATACATTGAAGTTGGATCTCTATTATGGTGTCTTTAAAAAGAGCCCATGCAGCTTGCAGGGATTTCACTTTAGTCACTGTACCTTTTAACTTTTGTTTAACTAACTCCCTCATTTTTGTATAGTTCATCCTTTTAAAATTAAATGCCACAGTGTTGGGCTGTTGAGATGTTCTTCCCACCACAGGGATGTTAAATGTTATTCTATTATGGTCACTATTTCCAAGCGGTCCTGCTATAGTTACCTCTTGGACCAGCTCCTGCGCTCCACTCAGGATTAAATCTAGAGTTGCCTCTCCCCTTGTGGGTTCCCGTACCAGCTGCTCCATGAAGCAGTCATTTAAAGTATTGAGAAATTTTATCTCTGCATTTCATCCTGAAGTTAAATGTTGCACCCAAATACATACTGTTGGTGCAAAGTGGAAGTTTTGCTCTAGCCTTTCAGTTGATTTTTGCTAGTATAAAAATGGGTGAGATCCTGGCACTGCTTTTGCTCTGTGGTGTAAAGCCAACTGGAGCTTCACAGTCCAGCCGTGCTCCCCAGTCAGTTTTGTATTCTGAATGGGAACTCTTGCTTGGGAGTGGTAGCTCCTTTTGTTGTTCCTCACATGGCAGTGTAGTTGGAAGACTGGGGCAAATTCCTTTTCAGCTAAGTGACAGCCACAGAGAAATGAATGTGTTGCCCAAAACCAGGAAGCCAAGTTAAGTTCATTAGGGCAAAGATGTTACCCAGCCCTGCCTTCATAGCAGTTAGGGAGAGGGGCAGCCAAACAAGTTATATCCAGTGATGAGCTGCCAAAATCTTAACAACCGGTTACCTATAAAAAGTTCTGATTTAAGGGAGGGAGGGAGCGGGGGAGGGGCCAGGGCAGGGGGAGACATACTCGTGGGGCCGGGGGCCTCTGCAGGGCCTGGTCCAATTGCCCTACTTGCCCCCTCCCCTCCCCTCTGGCCAGCCCTGGAGCTTGCAGCAGCCCCACCACCACCACCACCTTGCCAGGCCATTCAAAAAGCAGCAGCAGGACAACTCCCGAGCTCAGCTGAGCTGCCCAGCTGGTGCCGGCGGCTGGCCACACTGCAGCTGGGGGGAAGCCGGGGAGGGTCCCGTGGAGCCTCAGCCTCCCCAGCTGGGAATTCTGGGAGCAACAGGATGATCCGGCCTGCGGACTGGAGTTCTTTGCCCACCTCCTGGCCCTTTAACAACTGGTTCTCCACAGAGGTCTAATTTTAGCAACTGGTTCTTGAGAACCTGTGGGAACCGGCTCCAGCTCACCACTGGTTATATCCCTTTAAAAATAACCAGATATTTTTAAAAAAACATGCTAGGGATCTTGGAATGACCCTCCTTGCCTCAGACAGACAAGGTGGGTAAAGAAATATCTTTTTTTGGACCAACTTCTGTTGGTGAGAGAGGCAAATTTTCGAGCCACAGAGAGCTCTTCTTCAGCTCTCTGTGGCTCAAAAGTTTCTCTCTCTCACAAACAGAAGTTGGTCCAATAAAATATATTGCCTCACCCACCTTGCTCTCCAGTATCCTGGGACTGACATTGCTACAACTACACTACATACCTCCTTTCCTCGTGCAGATGAAATGTATGGAGGGAGAGGGGACTGTGGTCTGTAGAGGTCCCTTCTCCCATCCTCAAGGCTAGTTTCTGGAACAGGAACAATGGCTCTTTTATTCTGCTCCCAGCTTCTCCCACTTGCACACCAAGGTCCTGATTTTCCTGCCACAGGATGCAAGTAACTCCCCCTGATTTCCGTTTCAGGCTCCCTGGTCTGATCAGATTGATTAGCCAGTGCAGAGTTTAGTTCTGCAGCATCATGAGCCATGTGGATCTCTCCCACTTTGCATATTGCTTCTGTTCTCTATACTGATATTTTTCCAGTAACCTGGTTCCAACTTGTGTGATTTCGCTTGCATTGCATCTGTTTAATCACCAGTATTTTGCATGTAACATCTCTCTATGCCTAATTCATTGTTATGAACCCACCTAGTGATGGCTTTATAGATCCTTTTCTTTATACTTCACGCTTATCTCCTCATGATTTCTGATTCTTCTTTTTTTTTCTTTTTTTTTTTTTTGGTATTTGAAATGGATCACAGTAGTCAAATCTGATTTCCTCTTATGAATAATATGGTTTTTTAAATGTGTGTAACCCAGAGAAGAAAATGAATCTTAAACCATTACACATGAGCAAAAGGGTAAGTATGTAGAGTACAGCCACATTGCAGGAAGATGAATCCCTTTAGATTTCTCTGTATATAACTTATAAAGTAATGAGGAAAAAGTAACAAAAAAGAAAATAGAATGTAATTCTCTTTGGAGATGTCCTATTTTTTACCTATATCGTGTGTTTTACAGTATACTCGTTGTAAACCACTTGAAAATGATTGGCTGCATGTTAAATACAAACAAGTTATGATTAGCTGATATGTTCAGTGTATTAGAGCAGAATTTGCTTCACATTCAGTCTGTGGTAATCAAGATCTTTTTACTATTTATGGATCTTCTTCTATATCAGGATTTACATGGTAAATACATTTGAAAACTTTTCCTGTCTATTAAATTTCATATTTTTGGATTATACCTGAATTCTGGTCTAATGGTTTAGAATTACGTATGCTCATTGTAACACTTAGCTAGGGTGACCAGATGTCCCGATTTTATAGGGACAGACCCAATATTTGGGCCTTTCTTTTATACAGGCACCTATTACCCCCCACTCCCGTCCCTATTTTCACACTTGCTATCTGGTCACTCTACCCTTAGCTTATCTGCCTGAACTTTTCTGAATTCGTAATTAAAATGTTCAAATCTGAATCCCTATTATTGTGCACATGTTTGGTGCATTACTATACTATAGCCATTAAAAATACAGTACTCTAAGTTTTGTGATAGATGTCCTGTGTATAGGTGAGCTAGTTTGGATTGATAACCAGTCCAGTTTTTCACCTAAAATTCAAACTGAACCAGATATTTTTTTGAGGCTTAAAAAAGTTTGGCTAACTTTTAAAAAAAAAAAATCCTTTCATTTTTTGGGTACTACAGCACTTTCTGGTTCTGATTTGAATTGGCACAACCCATTAGGTGACCTAGGTGGTTGCCTAGGGCACTAACATTTGGGGAGCGGTGATTGCGGTGGCCGGATCTTCTGCTGCCTCTGTCGGGGGCGGCATTTCAGGGGTGGGACTTTCCGCCACCTAGGGCGGCAAAAAAGCTGGTGGCGCTCCTGTCTGTACTGGTCATCCTATCTCAGAATATATAGCAGAAATAGAAGAGGCTTAAAGACAAGCAGTGAAAATGATCAGAGGCATAGAGAGACTTCCATATGAGCAGAGAGCAAACTGACTGAGACTGTTTTGTTTAAAGAGATGAAGAATAATAGACGATAGAGGTATACAAAATAATGAATAGTATAGAAATGGTAAAAAGGAATCCCTGGTTTACTTTTTCCCATAGTACAAGATCAAAAGATCATTCAATGAAATTGAAAGGCAACAAACTTTAAACAGAAAAAAGTAAATACTCAATTATGAGTTGCATAAAAAACTTGTAGAGCTGATTGTCACAAGATGCCACTGAAGCTCAGATCTTAGGATTCAAAAAGGGACTACACATTTATACAGATGAGAACAAACCATAGTTACATTAAAAGAGATATTTATATTAATAAGGAATATAAGCCATTTTGCTTCAGAACATAAGCCAACTACTTAACTGACAAGAGCTAGGAAGACCATGGACTGTTCACTGAAAAATTTTGCATTATGGAGTTTTGCACCTTCTGTATCATCCACTACTGATAGTGTCAGAGACAGGGTACTGGATTAGGTGAATCACTGGCCTGCCAATTCCTATGTTCCTAGATCAAAGTACATTGATTCAAGATGCACCATCAATCATTAGCCCCAAATAACCCCAGAAGATTATGCCACTCTTATGGAAAACTGTGGATTTTAGAAGGGATTAAACCTATAGAAATTACTCTAAAATCCTATAGAATGTAATAATGAATGACCTACTATGTAAAGGTATTTTGAAGTGTGCTGTAATTTCTATAGCTGGGGTATAAGTCTCTATTAAATTGTATGGGTTTTTGGACAATCCAATATATATATATTTTCATTATAAGTCTTTTTTGTATGGCAAACCCAAATCCATGGAAATGCTATGGTCATTTTTTTTTTTGCCTTACCTAATATAACAGACCCCAAGAGGTGCCCCACTGTTGAGGTGACACCTGTTTAACAGTTTTGAAGCCACAATGCTCTTCCTTGTAGATGCTGGGATACTAAGGACCAGCTCAACTTTACCCCCTTTTAATGAATTACTGACTACCTCAGAATTCATTGGATAAGTTTCCTCTGTGATATTCTCACATATGAAATCCCTTCCTGGACTTTGAGCCACATTATTCTCAGGAAAGGGCAGTAACTATGTTCAAACACATGGGAGATGGACTGGCCAAACAGGACCAGATGCTCAAATGCACTTAAGACTTTGCTTGTGTTCCTTGAACAGATATGAAAGACAGAGCTTTGATATGTGCTTCCCCCTCTCCCTTGGCTCGTACATGGTCCTGTATACTGCCTGTAACAGTTAACATGCTCTTCTTTTTTATCATCTCAGAGCATCTTTACAGACACTGGGAGCAGTGCAGCATTGTCATTCATTCATTGCCTGCCAATGGCTTGTTCCTCCATTTAGCCCAGTCTGGTCAGGTCCCTGCATGTCCCTAGTCCGTGGTCAGCCTTGGTTGTGTTTGCATTGTTAACCTGCATAGGATGTATAATGTCTTTTGTTCTTATTTATTAGAGTAATTAAAATGCTCTTAGTAAATTATGGACTGTATTTTCAGCAAATCAAAATTCTCAGGTTGCTAATGAGGATTCAGCCCTTGGCACCATGTCATAATTACTTTTACATAACCCTGAAATAACAACACAAGGAAAACACATCAACAAAGAGAGACAAATCAAACTATTGTTTTAAACATCAGAAATAGAAAGTGCTGTTTCTTAAGAGAAGTGAGTGACAAAGTTTGCATGAAGTACACATGTGAGAATATACAAGTGAATAGTCCTATAGCTTTGGCTGGGGTCCAGTTAAAGGTAAGCAAATGGAGGCGGTAATTCTCTTTGACAGGCATTCTTTAGAAATTAGGGTGTGCTTTAATCTCAATGGGCTGTGAGTGTACTTCTCAATCCGGGCAATGATTTTTGTCAGCCAGGCTTTGATACATCCTTTTTGATTCACCTATATTTTTACTTGCTTGAAGCCCACCCTTAAAGCTTTACAGTGGGACCATGATCCTTCTAAAAGAATAGGTAACAGGATTAAACTGTCACTGGAGGTAGTTAGCCCTGCTTCTGTATTGGCCAGAGGGGATGCTGCAGAGTAGCCTCAGGTATGCTAAGTCTCCATTTCTCTGCACTTTACATAAAATGGTAGCATTTTACATCCACTTTACACAAGGTATAGTGCTACTCCCTCAAGGACCCTCAGCACACTACCTCAGCAATGTTCCCAACCTCTAGCTGTCTCCTGAAATGAGAGGCTAGGATCAAGCGATGAACTTGCATGGAACAAGCAATAAACACAAGTGACCCGTCCTGCATTTATTTTAGATGCTAAATTTTCTGGTTTGGGTCTGTAAAAAGAATTGCTAAAGGTCCTCAAAACAAGCCTTAGATTTCCAACAAATATATCCCTTCTTCCCTCCCCTATTTAGCCATGGCTGAGACCACACAGTACCAAATCTCAATCCCATCATTACCAATGGAAGTATTGTTGCTGTTCACTTCAACAGAATCGGGATCTGGCCCCTAATCACTTTACACACTCCAGTAAAATTATCTACAGGACTTCACCAGAGCACCATTCAAAAATTATTTCTTTACCCATAGGACCATGCTTTTGTAACTGAAACGTTATTTTACCTACCCACTGATTGCTGTTTTTACTGCAGCAAGGTATAAAATAGCAAACTGTTTAGTGACCCCATTTAATATGTCCTTAATTTACTTTAGAATTATTGCTTAATTGACATTTTGTTCTTCCCAGTGAACTATATAAAAATTGTCTACACAATGCTTTTATGAAGAACACAAAGCAGTGGATGTAGTTTAGTGGACATTTAATTGTTTGTGGTGTGTGTGGGGAGGGGGTAGGGGGAAATACATTCACTAAACAGTTTGTTCCTTTACACACGTCTATATTACTAAGGGTACCAATAGATGAACTAGGATGCTAATCTAGACAAATTACAGAAGCATAATCTTCAAAATCTTTATTTTGTTGAAACAATAATTTATTCAGTGACTGGCAAGTTGGTAAGTTCTTATATTTACACACAGTCGATACGATGAAAACCAGTGGATCATTTTTACAAAATATAACACATAGGAAAGATGGTCTTGCAGTGAAGGCACTGCACTTGGGAGTTCTGCTTTCAATTCCCACCTGTGCCATAGAGTTTCTGTATGACCTTGGGCAAGTCACTTGATTGTTCTGTGTCTTAGTTTCCAAGTGTAAAATAGGGATAGTAATGCTTACTTTCTTCTTTGTCAGTCTTGTCCATCTAGATTATACACTCTTCGGGCCTAAGCAATCTTTTACTACTCTAGGTGCAATTCTCCATTGCCTTGAACCTTTTGTAGTTATTTATACCAGTGCAAAATGAGAGTAAATGCTACTATTCTAATTTGGATGTGTTTTGCATCCTCTTTTTACTGATTTTTCAGTAATGTAAATGACTATACAAGGTGCAGGGCAATAAGGTTTGTATGGTGCCTGACACAATAGGGCTCCAGTTGTGATTAGTTGCAGAGGTCTCTGGCGCTACTGTACTACAATAATAAACAGTCATATCAGCACTTAAATGCAATCATTACTTGGGTGGAAATTGTGCAGCTGCCAGTTGCCCGTCTTGGGGATTGGGAATTTTGATCAAAGACGCAAGAATGAACTTTGCCATTATGAATCTTCAATAGCTGCACAAAGCAGACAGAATTTAGGTTTTATGGTTTTGTCCAAAACACACCTGCACTGTAAATAATAGGGACCTCAATCTACCTCAGAGGGTCAACAGATTGAGTTAACCCTTATGGCTTCTTAGCTTGTGATCCTTGGAGGCTTGTTGCAGGTATTAGAAATAGGAAAATATAATGGAAAAGACAATCAGATTGGAAATGTAAATATCAGAACATGGTGGGATTTACCACTTAGCACTGCCAAGCCCCCTATTTAGCTAATAGGTGCAGCAGGACATGGTGAAGTTTAACAGAGAAGTGACATGAATGTGGTGATGAAGCCTAGAAGGATTCTAATGAGAAATGTTCATAAAAGGCCTGATGCAAAGCTTGTTAATGGCAGTGGAAAGACTCCTGTTAATCTGGAGGGGCTTTGGATCAGGCCCTAAAAGTATTTTTTTACTTTTATAGATACGTAAAACTTACATTGTTGGAGACTGCATGGGTTTGGTGACTGGATACAAAGCCTTCTCTCTCCAGTCACCAATCGAAATACAGCCCAGACCCAAGATGAATCAAAAGTCATTTTCTTCAGATGGGAGTTCGGTTGCCTATATGAAATGAGTTAATGGTCAGTGTTGAGTACATTAAGGATAGGTGCTTATATCATAGAACAGTGATAGGAATTGGCACTAAGTAGCACCCCTGTTGGCATTCTCATCTGAGAGGCCAAGTATTGAATGGGGATGGTGGCTAAACAGCTTTGTCCCTCAAGAAGCAATCGTTTCACATCAAGATTGAGGCTCTTTGGAATAGTTTAGGGAAGCTTGGATAAGTTTAACCTTTAGATAAAGATAAGTTTAACCCTTAAATCTGTGGATAAGTGTAACCTTCTGGATAAATGTATAACAACTCTTTTAGTCTTCTGCCAATATGGTACCTCTCACAAGAACAAACTTCACTCAGAAAAGAAGAAAACAAACAAACACAAAATGTTGAAATCCAACTGGTTTTCGCTTCAGCTTGCAATTTAGTCAGTTTTTAAATAGTTTCAGATACTACACAAATCCAGGAGTTCACCTGTTGGTTTTAGAATAACTTCCTTATTTTTTAAATGTTTTTCTCTCAAACTTTTTCTGTCTGAAAAAATAACACAGACAACCCCGCTAACTGACTATGTAGACGAACCACTGAAACAGATTGTACACAGTGATCTCATTATACAAGGTAAAGAAACTAAAATATCACCTCCCCACATTTCCAGCACTTATAATATATGGGGTTACTTTTAACAGTAGTTAATTTAGAAAAACAAATGCAGGGAGAAGTGTAATTTCAAGGTGATTAGATCCCTGTAAGGAGCTGATGGCTGAGGTATGTTGTATATTTTCAAATGGTTTTGGCAAGTTTAATTTATGCTAGTTACTTTGAAGGGGCAAATTACTCAGGCAGATGGAATTGCTAGAGAAACTCACTTGTTTGGACAAGGTCCTTGTATTTTTCTCCACTCTCTCTACCCTCTTTTTCTGTTTTATTTGCTTTTACCCTCTTTTTCTGAGGCACCTCTGGGAACATTTATTCCCATGTCTATATGTCCTCTAGAGGATAATACCTGGCTCATTCACAGCTAAGCTCCCTTGCTTGCTTTTACAATGAGGACAGAATGGACTAGTGATGGACGAACCGCAAAAGGATCTGAGGTTTGGTTTGGATAAGTATTGAAAAGTTTAGATTGGGCTGGAGGTTTCTTGAGAGCAGGTTCCATCATGAAAAACCAGGTAAAAAACAAGGGTCATGTCATGATAGGGGTCTACTACAGACCACCTAACCAGGAAGAAGAGGTAGATGAGGCTTTTTTTAAACAACTAACAAAATCATGCAAAGCACAGGACTTGGTGGTGATGTGGGACTTCAAGTAACCAGACATATGTTGGGAAAATAACACAGCAGGGTGCAGATTATCCAACAAGTTCTTGGAATGTATTGGAGACAATTTGGAGCCAAAACAGGGAAAGAACAGGTTAAAAATTATTTAGAAAAGTTAGATGTCTTCAAGTTGCCAGTTCCTGATGAAATACATCATAGAATACTCAAGAAGTTGACTCAAGAAATATCTGAGCCATTAGCAATTATCTTTGAAAAGTCATGGAAGACAGAAGAGTTTCCAAAGGACTGGAAAAGGAGCAAATATAGTGCCCATCTATAAAAATATAGTGCCCAGGAATAAGGACAACCTGGGGAATTATAGACCGGTCAGCTAAATTTCAGTACCTGGTAAAATAACAGAGCAAATAATTAAGCAATCAGTTTGCAAACAGAGAAAATGATAAGGTGATAAATAACAGCATGGATTTGTTCAGAACAAATCATATCAAACCAACCTAATAGCTGTCTTTGACAGTGTAAAAAGCCTTGTGGATCTGGGGAAATGGTAGATGTGGTATATCTTGATTTTGATAAGGCTTTTGATAATATCTTGCATGACCTTCTCATAAACAAACTAGGGAAATACAACCTACGTGGAGCTACTGTAAGGTGGGCACATAACTGGCTGGAAAACCTTGACTGCTAATGTCTCTCTGGAGTTCTCAGTCAAGCTGGAAGGACATACCAAGTGGGGTCCTATTTAAATAATGGTATTGAGAGTACACTTATACAGTTTGTGGATGATACCAAGCTAGGAGAGATTGCAAGTGCTTTGAAGGATAGGATTAAAATTCAAAATGATCTGCACAAACTGGAGAAATGGTCTGAAGTAAATAAGATGAAATTCAATAAGGATAAATGTAAAGTACTCCACTTAGAAAGGAACAATCAACTGCACACACACAAAAAGTGGAAATGACTGCCTAGGAGAGAATACTGCAAAATGGGATCTGGGAGTCATAGTGGATCACAAGATAAATATGAGTCAACAGTGTAATGCTATTACAAAAAAAGCAAACATAATTCTGGAATGTATTAGCGGGAGTGTTGTAAGCAAGACACGAGAAGTAATTCTTCCGCTGTACTCCATGCTGATTAGACCTCAACTGGAGTATTGTGTTCAGTTCTGGGCACTACACTTCAGGAAAAAATGTGAACAAATTGAAGAAAGTCCAAAGAAGAGCAACAAAAATAATTAAAGTCTAGAAAACATGACCTATGAGGGAAGATTAAAAAAATTGGGTTTGTTTAGTCTGGCGAAGAAAAGACAGAGGGGGGGACATGATAATAGTTTACAAGTACATAAACTGTTGTTGTTACAGGGAGGAGGGAGAAAAATTGTTCTCATTAACCTCTGAGGATAGGACAAGAAGCAATGGGCTTAAATTGCAGCAAGGTCGGTTTAGGTTGGACATTAGGAAAAACTTCCTAACTGTCAGGGTAGTTAAGCATTGGAATAAATTGCCTAGGGAGGTTGTGGAATCTCCATTATGGGAAGTTTTTAAGAACAGGTTAGACAAGCACTTGTCAGAGATGGTATAGATAATACTTAGTCCTGCTTTGAGTGCAGGGGACTGGACTAGATGACCTCTCAAAGTCCCTTCCAGTCCTATGATTCTATGCAATTTCCATTATTTCTTGGTTCCAGTTGAGCTAGACACTTTCTAATTGATGTTTTCCCTCTGAGCCTGGACAGAAACTGAGTGTGCAGAGCTCGGCTAAATGAAAAATAATTACTAGAAAGTTAAACAAAATGTTTTGAGACCCTCAATAAAGTTTACATTTCAGTTTTGGATGAAGATTCAGATTTAGTGAAAACTCACTGGTTTGTTCTTTCTCCATAAGTGTAGTACCCTTTCTTTCTTCTACAGTTTTTCATGGGTGTTAGACGACCCTGCTGAAATGTTGGGTAAATGGCTCACAAATGATGGCTTCATTTGTTACCAATGCAACTGAGATGGTTTTCTTTTTCTTAAAGAAATTGCATTAAATTTGAAAAACTGTAAACATGAAAATAATTTCAATACTCCTCCCACCCATTCACACCTTTTGCTGTATTCCGTTCAGCACTTGGTTTCTCCAACACTACACAAGCCTGATTCAGCATTTATGTATTTTCAAACAGAATAAATCCATTATATTACTAAGAGTTAACTTCTACCTTTACATAGGTACTTAATTCCCATTTATGGAAATGGCAGGCATGCACTTCGGAGGGAAAAATCTATTCCTAAATATATGATCTATATTGTAGCTTAATATTCCCATCTTAAAAATTAAGCATTCACTGGTTGCAAAATATTCCAAGTAGAAAATTGTGTCAACCTCACCCCATTCTCATCCCCTGCTCCCCCCGGAAAAAAAAAAATCTGGATAGAAATGTGAAAGGTCCAGATTTAAAACTGTAGATCCGTAGGGTTTAATCCTAGCAAAGAAAACCTGTTTATAATCTGTAGAGTTTCTTATATTTGCTTTGAGAATTTTCCAGTAGATCATTCTATGGAACATCTTACATTTCCTTGGACTTTGTAAATTTCTATTACAACTTTCAGTGGAAAAAAACAAAAACTGAAAAGCTCACTTTTTTCCAGCACTTTGCTTCTCTTACTGCATGGTAGTATCTGCCAAAGACACAAATCTGAAGTGTTATCATTTGACAATTTTAGGAACATTTTTGTTCAAGTCAAGGATTTTCTTTTCTTCAATTCGCTTGTGTACAAATATATGGAACACACGTAGCTCACATTCCCCCAGTTTACAAGTGTTGTGGTATTTATAACCTGTATAATATATGATTTTCTTATATGAGTGTTTATATTTTATGTATCTTCCTTTTTTCCTCAGTCATTTATCCATATTATCTCCTATTACCCTTATGTGTTTGTGTGTGTGGGATAGTGAATGAGGCAACAGCCCCTGGAAGAGGAAGGATAATTTTGTGGTTAAGGCACTGGTTTGGGTCTTGGGTGATCGCCTGTGTGATTTTTTTTGGAAAGTCACTTAGGTCAGATTCTCAATTTGTGTAAGCTGGTGAAGCTCTCTTGACAATAGCTATGCCAGTTTACAGCAGCTGAGGATCTGACCCTTAATCACTTTGTGCTATAGTTCCCCATCTGTAAGATGGTTATAAATTACATTTTTCTGCCTCTCAGGGATGTGTTGAGGATAATTTCATTAGTTTATAAGGTGACCATGTCCTGTCTTGATGTGGGCCATGTAAGTATCTAAGGGTTTCAAATGTGGTTGGCTTAACTTTGCTCCCATTGATATCAATAGGAACATTGCAATTGACTTCAGTGAAAGCAGAGTTAGACCACTGTTGCCTGTTTTTGAAAATCCTGCTCTTGTTGCAGTTCTACTTGTGAATTACTTCCTAATGAACACTATTATTTTTCAGTTCTGTGTCATTGTTTTATATATTTTGTCCTTGAAATCTTCCAGAATTATCCATATTTTAGTCTGTCTGTCTAAATCTGTGTTGTCCATCTATCCTTCCACTATGTCTGGTGATATCCTAGTGATAAATTTCAGAACCATACAAATTTAAATTTATCATTCACCTTTGACTGCCTCTATTACACTCTGTCTATAGATCCATTTTTGGCGAGACTACTTGTTACATTTCAAACCTCTGGGTACCTTTCAATGGCCACCCAGTTTAAAAACAAAACAAAATGAAGAAACAAACAAAGCAGTTGACCTACAAATGTTTGTTTCTTTCCTCCGTAAATATGCTGGTTTGAGATATTAGATGGCAATGTTCAGGTCTGTACCAGCTGACAGATGTAAGGTCCAATATAATGTGAAACAGCATAGCTAGGAATGAGAATGTTCTATTGTTGGAGAAGAGCAGGGAATTCCCCAGCTCCTCTGGTTTCTGATGGGATATACAACACTTGTTATGTGGTGTGGCAGCTATTGAGATATGAGGGCTTAAAACTGTGACAGTATGATTTGTGGAAAAGAGTATTCAGTTAATTTTTCAGAGATTTCTTAAATTAATTATTCAGAATTTTTTCTTTCCCCCTTTTGATTGCAGTTGGGCACATTATTAAGACAAATCTGGCTTGACAGGTGGAGGGACATAAAGATAGCAATGGTAACATTTCTGCTTCTTTCTAGACCATGCTTCTCTTCCTCTCGGTGAACCAGGAGAGGTTTCTCAGTGGATCTGGAGAAACTGAAGAGGCAGGAATCAAGATCTCAATGAGGCTAGGAAAAGAGATTGTACTTATCAGGGAAACTTATCGTAACTGGGAATAAAAGGGAGCTAGGGAGTGAGGACCAGGCAAGGCAGAGGCATTCAAGTAAATGGTCTTCAGCTCTTCTTTCTCCCTACTTCCCCCCAGTCTCTGCCCTGGTCAGTTGTCTCTCAGGCTTTCCCACGGAGCAGCTTCTTGCTGCCTACCTCCTCTTCTGGCTCTTTCGCTTTTCCTGGTCCATCCAAGGTACTGCTCCATGCTCAGTGAGAAGGAAGGAGCAGAGCAGCATTGAGAAATGGGAGAGCAGAGCTCAGGAAGCAGCAAAGTGTGGCCAAGGAGCACGAAAAGGACCAATTAAAAAGAAGCCACTCACATTTGACAAGTACTTGTAGGGGCTGTCAAGCAGTCTAGAGTGGTTCATGACCGTGAATGTCAGCCTCAGGACAGACTGTTAAGAAGCGTGGCACAAACTCCAAACTGGTTGTGTGTTCTATACTGTACCTAGATTTCACTAACCCAGTATCAAGTGTGAACTTCTCAGGCACTACAACAGCCTTAACATGGAGTCACAGACAGTCCCCTGGGGTATTCTGGTCTATCTTGCCACCTAGACAAGTTTGTCCCTTATATAAAAAATCACAACATTATTCAGGTTATTCCCAGTCCCAAAAGGCCAGTCACTTACCCAGGTCAATTTTACCACACATCTCTCACCAAAGACAACACTTGTAGCTGAACCTATAATTAACTAAAGATTTACTAATTAAGAAAAAGAAATGAGAGTTATTTACAAAATTAAAGCAGGTAAACATACAGACACCAATGAGTTAGTCTTAGGTTTCAAAAGGCAATAAAAGCTACTGCAATATGCAAGCTTTCTGTGTCTTTTAAGGCTAACCTAAGCTAAGCAGCTTGGCGATCCCTTGCTTACACTTAGAATTATTGCCCTCTCCAAATTCCAAGCAGCACGGTGATACAGTTCCTTCTGGTCAGCCATTTTTATTCCCTTCCGCTAGAGTTCAAATTGATGGAACAAGTGTTGGCGCCTGTCTTCTCTTCATGTGTATGTGGCAGGGGGCAATCAACATTGTCTTTATCCTTTGATGGTTCATTTGGTTTCAGTGTGCTTTCTTGTGTGCAGGACCAGCACTTTATGCTAATTAATGCTTCTTTCCTGTTTTTTGGTGAGTTATACAATTACAGAAGTTTACAGTGCAAACACTCAGTATGACTTCATACCTTGGAGAACAAATGTTATATGTGAGATCAATACATGCAGCTTCCTAGGAGTATTTCTTCAAGTCTAAACACTAAACACATTCTTATCAATTTAACATCTATTTTAACAATGCTAACACATAGGTGAGTCGGACTGGTTTCCAGCTGTGCATTTGTCAGTGTTCAGTGAGGTCTAGGGGCCTTGCCATGAGCTGGCACCTGCTCTGCCAGCATCACAGGGGGTGAACTATCTTTTAACCATTTTAACAAAGCAGTTGACTCTAGTGCTATTGTAGGTGAAACGCTATTGAAATTTGCAGATGTGCAAGATGGGAAACATGAATTTCTAAAACAAAACAGTTGGTATGAAGCTGTTTCCCCATCAGCTGAGGCACTATTATTGCTTGATTAAAGCAGGGGACTGGGAGTCAGGATCCTCAGTTCTCATCCTAATGCAGCAGTGACTAGGGGTTGTGTGAGCTTGGCCTAGTTACTTAACCTCTCTGTACTTCTGCTTCCTCATTTAAAGCCAAATTCTCATCCCTATATTCATACTGAGTAGCACCTTACTCTACTCAGAGTCCTGCTGATTTTGGTGGGTCTCCCTGTGGAGTATGTTACTGTTCAACACAACTAAGGGTATCAGAAGGAGGGATAATTATATTTATTTATTACAATGGAGTAATATGAGACTTAATTAAAATGGCTTGAGATCCTCAGATGAAATGCAAAGTGTGTGGGGTTATTTTTCCCCGTCTGCTGCTGCCCCTCTATTAAAGTCTGTTTCATAGTTATCCTAGAAGGGTTAGCTACTAAAAAACAAACAAAAAATCTTGTACATATTAACTAGATTTGTCAGTTTATTGTGAATGAACCTGTGTGGAAAATATTATCTGCCAGGGGCTACTCAAGGAAACCAGTTTACCCTGCCCCATAGTGAGGAGCCATTAGATCTACCTCATGCCAGAAGTTGACAAATTCTATGTGACTGCTCTGAATGCTGCAGTGTGTATGATGCAGATTTGAGACAGTCTTGGTTGAAACTCTTTTCTGTACTATACTGAAGGTGCCTTTGCAAATTTAGCTGCAGTGTTTTGCTCCCACAAGTGACATAATGCTCATTTGGGAAGATAGGTGTAACTCACAAGGGTTTGTTACTACTCTTGGCTAAAGCTGCATCCCAGATTCATGCTGATAAAGCCTTGATACTACACCATAGTGTATACCCTCTGTGTGTGTGTGTGTGCATGTGTGTACAGTTTTACAATATACACAGAAAGTTTAAAAGACCACATTATTTTAAAAAGACATAAAGAAGTAAACTTATTGTCTGTCTGCCTGTTGGGGGGGGGGTAGGGGGAAGTGAGGAAGGGAATGGACCTAATCAAACTGCTAAGGGGTTAAAACCTTGTGGCTTTTAAAGGCCCTTAAAGTTGTCCAGCTGCAAAATTAAAAAAACAAACAACAACAACAACAACAAAACCCCAGCCAATCCTAACTGGGAGGGGAAGCTGGAAGGAAAGGAATAGAGGTTTGAGTGCGACCATGCTGTGTGTGTAAAAGATCAGAGACTCTGGCTTTTTTATTTATTTATTTTTTAAAGTGAGTTCAGTGCCAGCCTGGACATTGGCCGTGCAGACTATTGAGCCATTGTCTGCTCCATTTCCAGAATAGCCCCCAGTTAATCACTTCGGCTTTGAAGGGAATTTCCTCGTGGAATTCTCCACAGAAAATCTAATCAACTGACCTGCCCTCTCGACAATAGAAGGCTTCCCCCATTCCCCCCCCCTTCCTTATTGGGGCGGGCTCTGTAATGTAGCCTTTTGTGCAGAATGAACCCTCCCAGTAGGAGTGGATAGCTGGTCTCTCTTTCTCTCTCTCTCTCTCTCTCTGTCTCCGTGTGTGTATGATGTGGAGTATTCACACTGTCTTCTATGTGTGTGAATGTGTGCGTGTGCGTTACTATTTGACCAGATGCTGCAGTGCACTGGCCAGTCACTGTCTCTGCATGTGTGTATGTGTAAGTGTGTGTGCGCGCGCGCCTCTGTCATTTCATGTCAAAGGTCCATTACCTGATTACCTTCCTCGTCTGCCAGATTTTTATCTAGATAATTGGAACTGCTAGGAAGGCTGCGCTCTGCCAGCCAGCTTAGATTCTCTAAAACCATAGTTTGTCCACCTTGTTATCTGTGGCTGTCTGGGCAGAGGAAATTAAAGAGATCCACAGCTAAGGGATTCCTTTGACTTGCTCAGAGAGAAGGGTTTAAAAAAAAAACCAAAAAACCCAGAGGACAGACTGAAAGTTTATTGTTGTTTTTGTGCTCTGTGTGTGTGTGTGTGTTGTTTTGGCATGTGGATACCTTTCCCCCTTCACACACCCAGGGCTATTTGATGGAGTTTGGAGCTGAGGAAACTTTGGTTTTGTTGCCAGGACGGTTCGCAGCACTTTGTGGCAAGCAAGAACTAACAGTGAGACCGACAGAGTGAGTGACAAGTTGTTTACAGGTTTCCTTGAAGGGGCCTCTGCTATATTTCAATCTGTCAAAGTTGCTTTTCTTCCCTCAGAACAATGCCTGATTGTTTTTTGTTGTTTTTTTTCCCCAAAGAGGGAGAGGGAGAGAGAGACTTAAAAGGGGGGGGGGGAGCAGAGGGGACGGGAGAGGAATGGAAATTCTTTGAGTACAAATGCCTTTGGTTACATTTTTATGTGCCTAATCTTTTCTTCTCTATTTCAACTCCGAGGCAGTTGAAAACAGCTTCAGTTTAATCAGGCTGCTCTTGTTTTATCTTCTTTCTTCACTGATCTGCCTCAGCACAGGGGTTCACTCCTGGTTTACAGGTTTTGGGTTTTCTTCTTTTCTTTTTATGGACATTAAATGAGTTGACGTCTCCCATTTTGTGGTGACTGGAGGACGGAATTAAAAAGAAAGGACAGGCACCCTAAGGTTGTCTAGTGCTTTGCAGCCTCAGCATGCTGCTCCGCTGTGGGGGGAGTTTTTATAAACCGTGTCTACTGCTAAGCGTGCTACCCCTTTAAGAGACTGGTCAAGGAGTCCTAGCTCAGAGAGGGGGGGGGTGGGAGAGAGAGAGAGAACGAGAGAGAGAGAGAGAAAATCAATTGGTTTAGAAGGTTTGGACTCACTTGACAGGTTCAGTTGGAGGCGATCATAGGTGGCTGCTGTGACAAAGGGAAATTGTGCTTTTCCAGCATGCTAACTGACCCTGATTTACCTCAGGAGTTTGAAAGGTGAGTGGTGTGTGTGTGTGTGAGAGAGAGAGAGAAAGTATAACTCCCTTTTTGCAGCAGTCTCTGTGCCAGTGGTGAGATGCTTCTCAAAAGAATGCTCGGTGGAGAAGCTTTACCTTTGCAATTCAGATTACATATCAGTTTGCTGATCATTTGGTGGTGGTGGTGGTTGTTGTTGCCTGAACCAGATTGAAGGGATGTGCAAAGTCCTTTAAAACTGCTTCACCAGTGATGCTTTTCTGGTGGTGTTTAGATCCCTAATGGGGATCTTAATGAACGTTATCATGATCTCTCTCTCTCTCTCTCTCTCTCTTGCTGTCTCCCACACTCCTTCTCTGAGCCACTGTACTAAAATATGAGAGGCAATATTTGATGCAAAATGCCCTGATTTTTATCATCTCTCTCTCTCTTCAAGAAGTGATTTCTGGGGTGATAGAGAAGGTGTCTGGTTATGGGTGAAACCATGGATTTAAATTCCAATCTAATTCTTCACTAAAACTTTGGAAGGCGCTCTGTAAAGCACATGACCTTTTGTTGATCTAACAGAAGTTGTTATTTTTAGTCAAGTTAACATCACAACATTCTGTCAATTGATTAGCTTTTAAGTATCTTTAAAAAAAAAAAGGAAACTTGAATCTAAGTTTTAGCCAGCATCTCTTTCACTGAGTGTCAAAAGCAGACTTTTGATTTGTGACCTATTTATTTCCCTCCCCCCTCTTGCTAAAGTAGGAGCCTTGTACATTTGGAATTAAGTTTTTTGCTATCCCTGGCAGTGGCTTGTAACCTCCAGAGCTTAATACTTATTTCCCTTAAATCTGCCTCTTCTAAACTGTGTTTTGAAGCCTCCTCTCATACATTGTACACACTTCCATTGAAGATCCAATATCCTTCCTCTCCAGCTTAATTTTTAAATATTATAAATAGGCCGTTGTTTTCCTTTAACAAAGAATTCAAACTTTTCATTTAGTAAATAAAAGAATGCCAGGATGCATGTTACTTAGGCCTTTTTTTTTTTCTTTTTTTCATGAAAGCTACCTTCTGTATAAACATTTGGTTGTATCTGACTGTGCAGTGCAGGCTAGGTGCTAGACCAGCTGGTTAAAAATATGCTAAGTCAAGATGTTCATCGCTCAAACTAGTGAATATGATAGTAAAAGGCACAGAAAGAAAGGAAGATGAAAACATTTTAAGTAGGCAGAAGAACATACATGCAGTGAAAGGACAGGAAAGAATGCTGGGATTAAAATGAAGAAAAATAAAAATAGAAGAATATGAATTAAGTAGGAAATTCAAAAAAGCAAGAACTATTTTAACACTTTCTGTCTCTTTCTGTGACTAAAACACTTCCTTACCAGAAAACGGCACTAGAATTGTTGATCTACTTAAAAGATTTTATTTAATACAATTCATTTGTCAGCTCTATTTAAAATACCTGAAATTTTTCTGTAGTTTCTTCTTCTTGTGATAGAAGAGTAAAGATTGCTTTTGCTCATATGTACTATATTAAGTTAGCTAGAGTACCTGGGAAACTATCACTGTTTGTAGTGATGAACCCTGAGCTAATATAATGATAAACAGATTTCTGTTGCACACGCAGTGAGTTGTTAAAAGTATTCCATATACTTCACCAAGGCAGAAATTTGTAAGGAAGCTAATAGATTGTTCTTTGAACTTTGTGATGAATAGAATACGTGTAAGTCTATTAAAAGATATAGTCTTTTCATTTTTTTATTGATGGACTTTTTCTTCCCTTTTACCTCCCATTACATGACTTTTTCTTCTTCATTTTGAACCTAATTTTTTCCATAGTAGTAAAACTAATTTCTCCCTAATCTTTCTCAAGGCATACATTTCATTTTTTAGAGCTCAGAGATTTGCTTTTTTAGAAATTCTATTTAAATAATCAATAAACTGTTATTCTTTTGGCTATGCAAATTTCAAGGAATAAAGATAAGCAATATAAAAGAAACCTTGCAACATATGATTTTTTTTTACCATTTTTCCTCTGCAGTTGGAATTAGTAATACAAACAAATATCTCTGTTAATCATTACCATTTGTTTACATTGTATATGTGTATTTGGCTATAGTTACACACACACGCACACACACACACACACACCAGATACTGTCCATGTAGTGTATTTATATTTACCAAAAGGCAGGCATAAGAACATACATACACACACGCGCGTGCACATACACACAGAGTTCACATGCATATCCATGTACCATATAGGAGGCTGCTTCTTGAGCAGTTATATTCTCAACAAGTACAATACTTTGAGTGTGTTTTCTCCACAATCTGGGGTCCCACCTGTCACATCCACATGGTCAGCTTCTGTTTTGTTACTAACATGCACAAGCCCCTATAAAACTGATTGTGTAATAGATTACAAGAAGGTAAAGATTCAGCATGTAGAGCTGTTTGCTGTTTAGTTCTCAGAGTGTGTATGTTCTGCAGAAGAGTTATTCTTCTTTCGCTGTACCATTGCCCTAAGGAGAATTGTTCATTATACCCTAGTAACTATAAGCAGTTTAGAAACTTTAAAGTGCCACCCCAAGTTTCTAATGAATTGAGGGGTTAGAACAAAGGAGACTTCTCTTGTTTATCATGGACATTTCTGATACACACTAGGAATGAAAATGGTCCACAGTGTCAGGCGAATAAACAAGCATTAATTAATTCAGCAGCAGTAGTAACATGCACTAGGTTTTGTAAATTAGCACGTACAATTTATAAATCGTTCCTTAAGTGTTAGGGTTTTTGGTTTCTACTGAGAAGTTCCTTGCACCTCTTTATTTTTATTTATGGAGGTTCCATTGTATAATCGAAAGGATCATCAGAAAGCACAAACTGAGGAGGAGAATGCTTGCAGAAAAAAATGTATGGAGAAATTTATAACTGGAATCTGTGTACTTATTAGGGAGTAAATGACTGCTGGGATGTACTTTTTGGTGCACCTGTGGCACTTAGAATCCACATCAAATTATTCAGAAGAATTGTTGAAAACAGAAGGTAAACCCACAATAGAAGGTTTGAGATCCCTGAGAAATAAAGCAAGTGTAGCTAGAACCATCACAAACAGTACTGAAATTTGCAGAATGATTAAGAGCTCAAAAATGCCCAGCATAAAGTTTTAATGTCCTAATAAAATCTAGTAAATGAAAAATAAAGTAACCTCTTAACAATGTCCCTTGTGTATGATATTCTTAAATCAATGTTAAATACTGCATATTTCCATTTTTCTGTAGTCTTGAGAGTTGCTAAACTAGGCATCAGGACAGAGTGACGTCTTTTTGTAGATTCAAGGTAAAGAAGTGTGTGGTGTTTGTTGAAGACGGAAGGGTAAGTTAATATTTCCTCAGGAAGAAAGGAAGACAAAAGGTAGAGAGAGAAAAAGGGTGCTTGCTCTAGAAATTACATGAGTAGATAGACAGTTTGTAGAAAGGGAAGGGCTCAAGGGTGTAAATGTAAGTCTCTGCTGAGGGGAGAAAACACTTAGTTGCTATGCTGCAAGAGACATTTCAGACTCCCACTGAATTTATTTTGGTGTCATACCAACACTGTTAAATGGAGAAATCATTTTCCTAAATGGAAACTTTGTATATTTCATAAGTGCTTTTATGAACCAACCTTACACTGAAAGTCTTCACCTTAAACTATTTGTGCTGAGAGTTTTTGTAAAAAAACAAACCGAGAATGTCTCATTCTCGTAAAATCTACCTGTAGAAATAAAAAGAATGTTATGCTTTGATTTAAAAAAAAAGTTTGAGATTTTACCAATATTGAACTGGATGTCACTTATGTTCCCCTGATTTATTTTCAAAAAATGATTTTCCTGTTTGTTTATTTAGGTGTAAGGGTCTGGGAGTAGAGGAATAATTGAACTCAAGTGGAAAGTTTCAGATAACAATTTTTGTCCAAATAAAATTAGGTTGTTTTTATATTTCTGTGATAGGACTAAAGGAATAATGCATTTCCAGAATGTTCATTAAAGTTCTTTACTGATTTCATTTGTTGTGCTTATTCTTTATGGGGAAGAAGTTGACTGTAACTGATTATAGACTTTTAATTAACATCTCAATAATTTACAAGTTGTTTGAATAACCAGCTACGCTTAGAAAGCAGATTTACATGTGAGGGGTCTGACAAGCAACACATCAAATTGAATAGTTCATACTGTTGTGTTTTTTGGTTCAAGACTTTGGCATTACCGGATTCTGGGTGGCTGTCTCCTCATCTGTATTCAAAGAGTTACTTAATGCGCGTGCGCACACACACACTCACTCCACCGCCACCAAGCATATTGCGATGCTTATGTGCATAGTGTGTTTTATTGGTATCTTTATATGTGATAAGAACTGTTTTTCTTCCTCTTGTTGTCCAGAGACCTTAAACACAATAAGCATATGAAGTATTTACTATTTCTTAGGGAGCCTTTAACTAGCATCCATAGCTATATCGCATGAGAAGCATATTAAAAGACATAATGATAACGTGTTGTATTACTTAGCCACAATGCTGTTTGGTAGGATAGACATAAATTTCTGTTAGATATAATGATACATATACAAATATATATTTAAGAAAAATAATGTCATCCACAGGTAAAACCTCAATTTCTTTGCATGCTCTTCTTGCTATATATATTTTTAAGGCATCTATTTACAGTGTTGTGTAGGGCACTTACCTATATGCATGTCAAATGTCTCCGCTTTCAGAACGAAGTTGCAAAAATGAGACTGACATTCTCTTGGCTATTTTTTTTAATCGTTTGTTGTTCAGTTATGATTTAAACATAATTAATCAATAAGTGGAAGAAGAAAGAAACTATGTTGCCATGTTTTACCTGTACACATTACAACTATGCAGTGCCTGTGAATACCTGACACCGTATTCAAGTGAAAAGAAGAGTTCACAGCAATTGGTCAATAACAGTAGTACTTCTCTGATGATTATAAGGATTTTGTTTAACAAGCAGCATATCTAGAAGCAGGGATTTAAAAAAAATGTTTTTAGATCTAGTTTTATCTGGTGTATCACTGAAACACTGTATAAACTCCTGTTCATTTCTTAAATATAGAAAAGTTAAAATTGAATTAGAAAGAAAACAAACTCCAGTCGGATCATTAGATTAAGTAATATGAAAATCTTTTCCCCTCTACAATATTTAAAAAAAAATGTTTGTTACTTTAACTTTCTGGTTTGGGTGATGAACCGTTGCTAGGTATCTTGAGCACCATACCTGACATGAGCTTATATCAGTGAGTCTTTGTCACCATTTCATAGATATACCTGACAAAATTACTGGTTGAAGTGGGAGATTATGGATTTCTCATCCACCCTTTCATTCAGGGCTACCATTTTTTAATATTTATCATCCTACATGTTTTATCTCTCCCCTTGTACTCTACAGAGTAGGCTGTCATAGTATAAGTTTAATACATCTCACATTTCCTTTGGAGATTATGCAATACCTACTTTCAACCAGCCACTAGGGGGGTACCTGAGAACAGTGTGCACTGCACCCTCCACTGAAGAGACTGAGTTTGTCACCTCTATAATGATCACAGCCTCTGTCAGCCCGAGAAGCAAGAGTCACTAAAAGTTGCTCCTGAGCCCATATGTCCTCTTGACAGTGTGAAGTTCTACACATACTAGTTGTTGAGAGAGACACCAAATTTAGACAAGATTTTGAAGAATTTTGGTGAGAGCTGCTTGCAGGGACCTTTGTATATTAAAATAATGTAAGATCTGAATGGAATTGTGATATAGAAAGTGGTAATTAATATAAAAAGTATATATTTCTGAAGGTTGGTGGGTTAAAAAAAAAGGACCTGAATTGAGTTCTGACTGTTAGAATCATCTTAATCTGTACTTCAGTGGAGTTGCCCAGGTGTGTTGTGTTTTTTTTGTTTAGTTTGTTTTTTTGTGATGGGTTTTTTGTTTGTTTTTTTATTTTTTGAGAAACTTGTCAACATTTTCCTCTTTGCTTTAGTTTTTGGCATATGTGACATTTTTGGACATCATGGCCTTTTGTCACTTTGCTTGAGAGCTATTAATTTTCTGCAAGGCGATGTAATCATTTTATATTTGTAAAACATGGCAGAATTACAATTAATATAGAGAGTTTCATGACTCATTTTAGAAGTTTGAAATCGGCATTGGACTTACCTCCCTGAAAAGTATATTGTGAGGATTAATTAGGTAATATTTATAAATCAATTTGTACATAAAAAGCTTGATATGCTAAATTTAAATAAAAACATTTTAAAAAATTGACCTACAGGATTCCAGATTCTCTTTGTTAATTTTTTTTAAAAGGAACAAATGTTCATTGATATGTATAATAATTACACTCTTAGTTTGTAATGTACATCTGCTTTTGCGTTTCCTGAAAGTTCATATTGATTTTATTTATTGCTTGGTTTTCTAGCAAGTGGGTATCTGTGTGATTTAAGTGATGCTATTTATTCTAAAGATATCATAAAATGCTACGCGTGCTAATTATTTTGTGTGTTTAAATTTGACTTTTTACTAAATATCTTTTTCCATTCTTCATGCCTTGAACTGAAATGCTTTTGAGCAAAAAATAAGCATAGTAAATAGATATTTTTGGTTTCCTTGTCAGAAGAATCAGAGTTCCTTATTAGTGGTGATAAAGTTTGCATGTGTATGTATGTATGTATGTATTTTCATTGTTGTCTATATCTAGTATAATTTCTAACTAGGAAATGTAAAGGAGAACCTCTAGGATTTTTCATCTTCATTGTCTCTTTGGTGCTGAGTGCATACATGCATTAGTTTTTTGGAGTTAAGAAGATGAAAGTAAACTACTGTACCATAGTTCATTCATTAACTGCTCAGGATTTTTCATACTGCATGGATAAAAATAATCTGGCTAATAGCAACTAGGGCTACTTGCCAGTGCCCACACAATAGATAGAGTAAGAGCAACAGCATAAGGAGAAGTTGCTGGCTGTAAACCAATGACACTTTTCTACAAGCTCTCCTATTTCATTGTTTGAAGGTCTTTGGGAGATAACTATGTTTTTAAAAGTAACTATGGTGAAAATATGAAGGCAAGATTAAAAACGGTTTGCGTTTGTATTATATATTACTTCAATAGGTCATGTTACTTGGTTGCATTAGGTTTATGTTCTATTTACCCTAGAGTAACCTAAAAAGACACGGCTGTGGCTGGATGTGATGTGGCAAAATGCATCACAGTGTGAAAGGCCGGAATTTTAAATAAATAAATAAAATCCATAGTGTGTTAGATTAATGACAATTTTAGGGTATTCACTGTCTCAACAGAATTGGCACGGAACTTAAAGTGCCCTCTCACCCTTAGAGGTGGTCTGACTATGTCAGGCTTGAGGCACTTTGGCGGAGTTGTGTCGGGGAAGCTTGGCTTGCATTAGCACTGCCCATGCTTTATTTGTCCTGCGGCTACAGAGAAGACTTCTGTTTTTCAGAGCTATCAGCCTGGCAGTTTCTTACATTCACTTTTTAAAAAAAAAACCTGGAAATATTTTTTTCTAAAACTTTTGTAAAGTTTGTACTTGTGGTATTTTCTCTCCTAAATTTTAATTACACACTCAGGGGCTCTGTGGGGCACAAGTTACTCTTAGTGTGTTTGATAGAGCTGAGGGGCCTTCCAGCTTTGGCACTTCTGTTACAAACTGGTGTAATTTTGCTGGATTGTCTTTACATGCTACATGCTCATTCCTCTACTGGTGTGAAACATTAAAACCCAAACACGATAAACTAAATAAAACATGGAATAAAGTGTTTTGCATAAGATGCCATACAAACTAAAGGGCAAAACACTGCTCTTAGGTATGCCCTATAAATCTCTCATGCACACTCTGCGCTTGTATTATTGTTGTTTATTATTTGTATTGCAATAGTACTCATGGATCAGAGCCCCACTAGGGACTGTACCCTGAAGAACGTACTGAGTGCTCAGAACTTTTACTAATATCAATGTCTTTTGCATGAGACAGAATCATAGTGTAGATAAGGGATCCATGATATGGATCATGAATGAGAATTCAGCCTTAAAGTCATATTGTGGAATTCACATAGAGAATCTACACACTGATTATATGTTCACCTGTGTACTTGCAAAAATGCAGATTTATGTCTGTGAATGACTGGCAGGCACAAATGTATGTTTGTGCTGGTACAGTAGGGCATGCATATACATTTGTAGGTCTATTTCCTCAACACACAGTAACAGCAGGGTTGATTAAACTGTGTCTTCCCAGCCTTTAAAAAAATAAAGTAGAGCTATAGACACTGATTTATTGTGGATAATAGATCTTGTTTAGTGCCTTTCATTTTAGGAACTTGAAACATTAATGAATTAATTTTCAATACTTCCATGATGTCTAGCAATAAAATATCACTGTTATCCCCAACCTACACATGGGGAAACTGAGGAACGAAGTTGCAAAGTTATTGGCATATCTGGGAAAAGAGGCCAGCGATACTGCCTGCTAGTCCTCTGCTTTAACCTCAAAATAATTCTTCCCCTTCTTAAGATCCTGAGAACTGCAAATTATAGATTTCTAGCAGTCCAATTACTGTTTCTAAAGGTCTCATTCTAGCAAGATGAAATATAATATTTAAATTACTTAAATATGTAAAACAGGGGCTCTGGAATATAATTAATAGCATTAAGTTTCCAAGAATATTTACAGCTTTAGATATGCTTTGATAGAGGGGAAAAATACCATCTCTAACATCTCCAATTTTCTGAGCACGTGTCAAAAATAATTCCCTATCTGCAGGCAAATTTTGAGAACTGAATATAGGTAGCAGAATATGCAGTGTTTAAGCAGTAAATTAAGAGTGTATATATAACTTACAGTCAAGTAAAGGACTCATCTTGAAGAACAGTTATGCTCTCCAGCCATAGGTACAGAAGCTGTCATACGTTTTACGACCTTAGGACCAGATACTGGGGGACTACAGGAAAAATATTCTTTACACAGATAGTAATTAATGTGAGGAATAACTTTCCAAAGGCAGCAATATAAGCAGCCACTGTGAGCAAACTAAGTAACGTAAAAGCAGAAACCAAGTTACAGGGTACAAAATATATTGTGGTTCTCACCCATCTAGATATTTGATATCTGCTTTTTCAAATGTGTGACAAAGACCCAAAGTGAAGGATATGACAGAAGCTTATTAAAAGGTAGGAGTTGTTTTCTTACCATGTAAGAAATTTTCCATAACCTCTCTTTCAATATTTTGTATTTCCGGTGGCAATAATTTTCAGAAATACACTGCAGTATAGGACTGGATTAGTGAACAATGGTGGTAGATTTGGCTTTAATCTGTGCTGTATCATTCTCTCTCAAAATACAGTTGAAAACAATGGATACAAACTCCAGAATCTTTGGATTCGAGCTATTTAGCTTCTAAATGTTATTCCTGGGTAAGTGAGCTGTCTTGTTTAAGGAGCTCTATAAAAGGGTCTCCTTGCAAGATAACTCTAAAAATAACAGATGCTGTGATGTTCCAAGGGTCCACCCATGCAAAGCTCATTGTAGGATAGGGCCAGTAAAGCCAACATTTTCCAAAGTAGTCATTAATTTTAAGTGTTTTGGCCCCTTGGGCATCCATAATCACTGGTCACTTCTGAAAATATAGGCCTTAGTTAACTAAGCCTCGTATCACCTCTCCAAGCCAGGCCTGCATTACTGCACCCATTTTAGAGATGGGTAAAACAAGGTGGAATGATAAAGTGTCTTATCAAAGATCACAGGGTGAAATCCTGGATCCTGCTGAAGTCAGTGGCAAAACTCCCATTGACTTCAATGAAGTCAGGATCCCATCAACATTGTGAGACATTTCTATAGGAACTATCATCTGCTAATCTCAAAGTGCTTTAGAAATATTAGCTTTTTAAGCTTCACAAACAGCTGTGTTCGTCAGATAGAAGGTGATGATGATAGTAGTGATAACAAGAGCGTTAACAATAATGTTATATTTGTATTCCAGTAGTGCCTAAATGCCCCATTGTGCTAGGCACTGTATAAGGATTATTATTTATTTGTGCTGTGATGGAGCCTAGGAGCCTCCATCTCAGGCCAGAACCCCACTGTTCCTTTCACTATATTGTTGTGATACATAATAATAAACAAGCAATTTTATTAATGAGTTAACTGAGACACCTGTAGGATAAATGACTTGCCCAAAGTTACACAATATATGGCAGACTTACGAATCAATTCTTGAAGTGGTCCGCTGCTCTATAACGAAACCAAACTTCTGCAGACCCACAGAACTGATCTAAACATATATATATAGCTGGGGAGGTTAAATAAAATGTTATTTTGTAATGAGTTTATAAAAAAAGAAAGGCAATGTTTTATCAGTGTAGGTTACCCAAACTCCCGATTGATACTGTTACTGCAATGATTGATTGTGGAGATAAATTATGTTGCTATCAATATGTTGTGATGGAGGCTGATATGGAAACCGATATAAGGGCAGCTGTTGTTTGTTTGTTTGTTTGTTTGTTTGTTTGTTTAAGAAAAAAAAAGAAAAATAGATTAGAATAAAAGTAAGAGTATTATTTAAAAAAAAATAAATAAAATGGCTTTTCTCATACAATGTCTATTGAAAGGCCATCTAAAGCACTGATACCAATTTAAGAAGATAATCTTTTGTCTTAATTATACATCTGGGAGATATTAGCTGAACATCTTGTGGAAAACAGTGAATACCTTAGTTGCCAGTTGCCTAAAATGCTGCTAATGATTGCCTCAGTGCCAGTATTTTGATGGCTAAAACCTAGGCCTCAGTATGAATATGAATAATATGAATACAAAGAGTGCAGTTTAACACACACGCACACACACACACTCTTTTTATACAAAACAGATTTCAGCCATCTGCTTGGCACTTAGCTTTGCAACTATAGAGTCTATCTGAAAGGGAGCACTGTCCAGGTTATGAATGGTATCACTTTTATTGGTACCTTAGAAAAACCATAGATTTTTTGAAAGCTTGTATATCCAATGGTTTTCTTCAGCTGAATAATGAAAGCAACTACCTCAGCCAAAATTTTGTTCCTTCCATCATTCCTTTGGTGGCAATCTCCTTAGCCTAGCAAAAGGGGTTTTGTAATGAAGAAAAGTTTCTTAGTTCTGCACCTCAAAATTTCCAAGTATATCAGGTGACTTTAGACGAGTAGCCCTTATAACTGGCACCCCAGATGGTTTATGACACAAAACACTGTTTGCTTAGGAATAGGTTGTCTAGCAGAGTGTGTTGCCCAAGCACTACAGAGCGTGTCAAATCAACATGGAAGTTAATGAACCAAAGGCACTTCTGGATTTAACACTTTCCCATTTGAACTGAATTTACAGCTTTAAATCAGGACCTTTTTCTTTACTGGTGCAATGAGAGAAAACAAAACTAATGGCATAAATTATAGAGACAAGGTGGGGGAGGTAACATCTTTTATTGGACCAAATTCTGTTGGTGAGAGAGACAAGCTTTCAAATTTACACAGAGCTCTTCTTCCGGAATAAATTATAGACATGCAGTACAATCGTTTTGACCCAGTTCATCTGTCTAAAGGTTCAGAAGGAGAGAGAGTCTAAAATGTTCAGTAGCAAGCTGTTATTGAAACATACAGAAAACTTGCAGCTTACAATGTACTCCAGACGTGTCAATTTGATCCTCAGGCAAAGGTGACTAGTCCATGTTTAACTCTTACCAGATAATCTAGAGGAAAAGGACATGCTATAAACACAGTGAAAACATTTAAAGTTTTCAATCTTTTGCTAGCAGTTTATCTATTATCTGCCTTGGCTTTACTGGTTTTGTTCCAAAACATGTTTTACAAAGTGTATTTTTTTTCTGCTTCTAATACTTTTAATATAAAGGTTAGATAATGTTTTCCTTAGGAGTATAATTTAAAGGGAGGGGGAGAGGGCTTAAGCAGAAGAGGAAGAAAGCAGGTTCCTATACATGGAGTGGTCTCTGTATTCGGCCATCCATTTAGTATTGTCACATTAGTACTGCATTGTTAGCACCTTTGGACAAGGCTAAAGGTTCTTGCTGCTTTATCTAGAGAGTTGCTGATTACCATAGTTTTGAGGTTGTGTCAAATTATAATGTTGCAAAATGCTCTTCTCAATAAATGTACCTTTCCATAACAAGCAAGGCAGGATTGTTTGCTCCAAAGCTTTCAGAAGAATGAGCAAAATGACTAATTGTTGTTTACTTTGCTGTGACTTTATAAAGATTTCCTCTGTGGTACTATAAGCAGTTTTGAGAGAGTGATGCTATTAACCATTACATTTTATTTGCCCGTGCCTTTATTTTGTGCAGACCTTTTGGGATGATGCAAGAAAGATAACATTGGATTTGTAAGGATAAAAGGCAGGTGATACTGGAAACCTGAAGTCATCTTATATTCTTAGGCCAAGCATAATGCACAGACAGCAGATGTCTAAATAATTTTCTATTAGTGTTGGTGAGAAATAAGCCCCAACAGTAGTAAAATTATAGTGATACTAAAATAATAGAGTCCTAACCCTGTGCTTGCAGAGTTTTCTGTCTCTGTCTCTATCTCTCTCTCTCCACTCCCAACACACACTATTGGATGAAAAAGCACATTTCTATGTCTTTGTGGGAATTACTGTTGTCCTCTCCAGGTAGCGCTCAGAACATCACACCTATGGAGCTTAAGGAAATTCTGATGCCAGTTACATTATCATTCGATTGGAGAGAAAAAAGTTAGTTCTTCGGCCACCATATCTTCCCACAACAACTGTGCTGAAATTATTTAACCCTCTTATTGGCAGAACAATTCTTCAATAAAATGTGTTTATTCAGGAGCAGGAAATAACAGCTTATCTGCTTTCCAGTAAAGTGACTAAGAAAAGAATGAGATGCTATGCTATATTCAGGAATGGGGGATAGGGTAGAAAGCCTATTTTAAAAAAAATCTACTGTGAATGAATGAATCTTCCAATTCAACCCCAGTGTTCTTGGAAATTTTACAGGGGAAAGTCTACTTGACCCATAACAACAATGTAGTCATTTTTATTTGCTTCCCCCTCACCCCATTGCCCTTTGGTAATATAGTTACATTTATTGTCCATTTGCTTTCAGTAACATCCTCAAGTCCACTGTGGCTTGAATGGAGTTCCAAAGTGAGTGCAGGACAAGTTACATTTGAGAAGGCAGTTGGTAGTGGTGGTGGTGAGGGGGGGCAGGGGAGGAGGAAGAGAACGAGAGGGAGAGAGAATGTCTGTTGTCTGAACAACCTGCCAGTTGTCTCCCTTTTATTAAAATGGCAACTTTCAAACCAGATCCCTGGGCTATTTAATTTGATTTATGCTGTTAAACCTTTGTTGCCTTATGCCATTAATGAAGGAGGAATGAATACCCAGTTCTCTCTCTCTCTTTTTTTTTGTTTTGTTTTGTTTTTATTTGTTTGTTTTCCTTTCCACCACTAAATTTCTAAATGCATTACTTGCTATGTTTGGTTGAAACAAACTGCCACATTGTGTCACCCATACCATTCACTCTAAAGGGCTAGCTTAAGAGGAGCGTTAGATGGAGAGGCGAGGATCGGCAAAGTAGGATTCACTTGCCTATCCAGTGTTGCACTCCTGCCCCCCTCCCCAGCCCCTAGTCCCCTGGTTTGACCAGTTTAGCTATTAGCAAGCTGGGTTTTTATTTGTGGTAAAGACAGGAACAGATGACTCTAAAGTAAGGATTGAGAAGCTAATTTTCACAGTCTCTCTGCTGCATGCATATTATCAAATTCTTAGATAAGCACTAGCCTTATGAATTGTAGGCCCCCAGGCTTCCAGAGGAGAAGATTCATCTGTCAGTTTCTCAAGCCTCTGGTCACATTACCTGAGGGGGGAATCAAGTCAGTCACCAAGTTAGTATAGGACTTTGGGAACCCTTGGAAGCACAGGGCCCAAAGCAGTCACTTGTGTTTGCTTGTGCCTAAAGGAAGCCCTCCCTGGCTTCAGTTTTGAAAGCCTCCAGAATTCAGTTGACTGCTGCATACCAAAGTACATGTAGCATCTGTATTTTCAAATAGTTTGACCTGATATTAAACATTGTAAAGAGGAAGAAAGGATGGCTGTGTATGTGGGCCACACAAGCCTATGAGGAAAAAAAAGTTCTCAGTCAAAAGCTATTTGATGCACACCTTCCAATGATCAGTTATTGCAAAAGTTCAGTGTTCATAGGAATTTGGAACTATAAAATGTTGTTAATGGTTTATCTGTCCCTACAGACAGGTATCTGAGAACCTATCCCCACCTCCAATTCTTTGATCTGCCATAGTAGTATGAAACACTGAAGTGGATGACTGAAATAGCCTTAATTTGCAGTTATAGGCCCATTTATTAGGTTAAGTTGAAGGAAGACATGCTGATACATTGCAATTTCTACTTGGGACATGGGCAGGTGACCATAGCTGCTTTTGTTTTAAGATGGAAATGACCCTGATGGGAGGTTGTGGTAGGTGTGGGACTGGATGATAGCAGGTGAACTGGGCCTTTCTGATTTGACTGGTTTAAGCACCCCCCAGAACAGTTGAATCCAAAAATTGTTACTACTCGATGGTTGTCCAACAGCTTATTTGCAATGAGAGGCTGTATTGATCTGGTTCCCAGTGAACAAGTGTTTGTATGATCACATCCGGCAGTATATGGTACCTTGGTGGGTAGTCATAACACAGAGGCCAAGAACTAAAGAGACCTGAAGAATGGATTTTCCTCTTATTTCTAGAATTGGTCCCTTTAATTAAGGGATAGGGCTGCCTGGGGAAGCATGTTGCCTTGCAGTATCTATTCTGTCCTTGCAGTAGCTATGTTGTGTATAAATAGGGTGACCAGACGTCCTGATTTTATCAGGACTGTCTCGATATTTCGGTTGGGACGTGAATTGTACCAATATTTTGCCCTCCAGTGCACAGGTGGAGGGGGCTTGCGCTCCCCGCCCCAACTCAACCCTGGCCCCGCCCTGACTCTGGCCCTCCCTCCCCATTGGATCCCTCCCCAAATCCCACCCTGGCCCTGCCCCCCTGTCCCACCCTCTCACTGCCCTATTGGATCCCTCCCCAAATCCTTGCCCTGGCCCCGCCTCTTCCCCAAGCACACCACATTCCTCCTCCTCCTCTTCCCCACTCCCTCCCAGGCTTGCGCTAATCAGCTGTATGGCTGCGCAAGCGCTGGAGGGAGGGGGGGAGAAGCAGGACACGGCAGACAGCTCAGGGGAGGTGGAGGCAGAGCGAAGGTGAACTGGTGCAAGTGGGCGTGGATCTGCCAGTGGGAGCTCAGCCCCCATCAATTTTTCCTATGCTGTGGCGGCTTTTTTCTTTTCTTTTCTTTTCTTTTCTCCTCCTCCGCCGGCTCTTGGTTTGTTTGGTTGTTTGTTTTTGCTCCACCGGCAGCCCTCTTGCCCCCCCCCACACCTCGCATCTCGATATTTCACATCTCTCATCCGGTCACCCTATGTATAAACAAAGGATATACTTTCATGAGCACTAATTTTAATTTACAATCACAAGGCCCTATCCAACGCCGACTGATGCCAGTAGAAAGATTCCCATTGACTTCAGGATGGGAATTGGAGTGGGCCCACGAAAAAGGAAGAAAATAAAATGGAAATGTTGTCGTAACTGGCTCTTCCTGATGCTTTTACTGGCACCAAGAACTTCAGATAGTTGTTTTTAGATAAAATATGATTACATTAAAATACTGCATTTGTAAGCTTTTTAAAAGGAGAAATAACCAAACTGGACATATGGAGCATTTTGAAGTGTGATCTTGTGAGACTAAAATTATTCCAGGAGAGTAGCTTTAGTGACAGTAAGTGTGTGATACCCTTTGTGTACACTGTATCACGAAACACTATGTAACCAGCTGAGTCGGGGTAAAAACAAGACTTTAACTTGGTTGTGAACCAACCACTGGACAAAGGGACATGGGCTGGGGATCTGGGCTTGAATTATTTGTTTTAATGTTTATATTAAAATGTTTTAAAAATAGGAAACATGCATCATGATCAGTGGAACTGGAGTCAGAGGGCCCATGTTCCCTGTAGGGATGGGACACCAGGGGAACATGTGGAGTGAGTCTGGAAGTAACTTAGACACATGGATGGAGCAGTCCACAGGGTTTAGTAAAGTTCTGTTTGTTTAGCTTACCCTTGTCATAAACAGATGGTTACGGGTTAATGTCTCTTTTACCTGTAAAGGGTTAAGAAGCTCAGTAAACCTGGCTGACACTTGACCAGAGGACCAATAGGGGGACAAGATACTTTCAAATCTTGGTGGAGGGAAGTTTTTTTTTGTGCTTTTTGTTTGGTTCGTTGTTCGCTCTTGAGACTGAGAGGGACGGGACATCATTCCAGGCTCTCCAAATCTTTCTGAATCAGTCTCTCATGTTTCAAAATTGTAAGTAATAGTTAGGCAAGGTGGATTAGTCTTATGTTTGTTTTCTCAACTTGTAAAGGTTTCTTTTTGCTGGAAGGATTTTTACCTCTGTTTGCTGTAACTTTGAATCTAAGGCTAGGGGGGTGGGGTCCCTCTAGTCTATATGAATCTGAGTACCCTGCAAAGCATTTTCCATCCTGATTTTACTGAGATAATTTTTACCTTTCTTTCTTTAATTAAAAGCTTTCTTTTTAAGAACCTGATTGATTTTTCCTTGTTTTAAGATCCAAGGGATTGGGTCTGAACTCACCAGGGATTGGTGGGGGGAAAAGGAGGGGGATGGTTAATTCCTCCTTGTTTTAAGATCCAAGGAGTTTGGATCTGTGTGAAGCCTCTCAAGGCAACCCAGGGAGGGGAAAGTCTGGGGGGAAAAGAAGGGGGATGGTTAATTTCTCCTTGTTTTAAGACCCAAGGGGTTTGGGTCTGGGTTCCCCAGGGAAGGTTTTGGGAGAACAGAAAGTGTGCCAGACACTAAATTCTGGCTGGTGGCAGCGTACCAGACCTAAGCTAGTAATTAAGCTTAGAAGTGTTCATGCAGGTCCCCACTTCTTGTACGCTAAAGTTCAAAGTGGGGAAAAAACCTTGACAACCCCACATTCAGCTTCACTCTGTTCTGATGAGACATATGCAATGTGGGACTAAAAAAAGCTATTTGCATATACTGGATCTCACTGGGAAGCAGTTCTGAGGTCATAAGTAACTGAACAGAAATACGGTAATTGCTCTCATATATAGAGTTAACCCCCTTGATCTGATCCTATGGTGTTGGATTCTCTTGAAATATCTTAGACAACTAGGTTAATAAGAATGAATTTCTTGAGAACATTTAGACTAAAATCTGCAAATCAATGTTTGCGGGATGCATGTAGAAATAGGGACCAATCCTGAGAGGTGTTGAATGGCTTCAACTCCTATTGGCTTCTGTAGGAATTGAGAGAATTCAGCTTGTTGCAGGAGCAGGCCCCTAAAATGGGGGCTTTAGGGCTGTCATTTTCTATATGAACCCTCTCCTGTAAATATCATTTTTAATTTGTGTATTAAAGTGGGCCACAATGCATATTTTTGGCATGATGAGCTCAGGCTTCTGTGACCAAGTCAGAACATGCAGCACAAATTGTGTGGAAGCAGATATTAAACATTCAACCTGAAATTTTATCAGCTGATGTTTTCAAGTGAAATTGTATACTACTTCCCTCTCCATTTTTTGGAATATCCTCCAGTGGCCTCAGTATGAATTAGATGCATGATCCTGTTCTAGATCCTGGTAGGGCTTTGGGGGCCAGAATTATTATGAGGCAGTGGAACTAGGGGTGCTGGGGAGTTGCCACACCTCCTGGCTTGAAGCAATAGCAACAAACACCAAATACATGGTTTCCATCATCAGCACCCCCATTATAAAAGTTGTTCCAGCACCCCTGTTACAAGGTAGAAGAGGGCAAAAAATATTAAAAATTCAGCAGTCTGCTCAATATTCATCTACAAAGCAAATTTTATGGAGGGTGGGGGAAGATTGCAGGTGCCACACATTTTAAAACATGATGTTTCTGGAATTCATACTGCATTGCCAAAATATTGTACTTTTGTATGAGGTAATAGCTGTGGTTTGTGGTGTTGGTTTGTTAGGATGATTGAGGGGGGGAAGATGATGATGAAAATACATGATAATATATTTGTAACATTTTATTGGAGTGAAACATGGAAAAGTCAGTATAAATTTGTATGATTGTGTGTATGAATGAAACAAAGCATTTGCAAAATCCAAATGTGCAGCATGAGTTAAATTTTGGCTCATCACAGCATAAATGACTTAGTATGAATGTTTTTTAAAATGATCACATTGCTCTATGGTGAGTTTTGTTGGTAACAGGATACATTTTACCATGTTAATTTTGGGAACGTGAATGCATGTTTTCTCTATGTTCTCTAAAGTGGAGATTGCATGACCCAGAAGATAACACTACTGCAGAATGCTAACCTAGGATGAGGAGAGGGTGTTATGCCATATGCAAGCCCTAAGACAAATACAGTGACTGAGACGTTGCAAGTATCTAAATAGATAGGAAGATCATAATCTTTTTTCTCTCTATGTTAAATAATTATGAGGTATGACAGTTAACAAAGTAGCATAATGGATAGGAAGGTGCATGCCCAGTCATGTATCTGACCAGTCTGCGTTCCCACTATAATTTCCCAGTATACTCGTTGTGATAAATGATACTAATTTTGGACCCAAAGTTTACCCAAGTTTCACAGAAACCTTTTGTTTAGTTTTGAATTCCTTTTTGGTTATTGAGCATCAGAAATTTTGAAATCTTGAGACTTTTTTTTTAATGTGATATGTTGATTAAGGCAATTGGGTTAAAGCAATACAGCATGACCTTAATTTTCCCAAATCTTAGCTATCTGAAAGTCCCTGTTATCCAAAATGAAATCATATATCATTTCATGTAAATTAGTCTCTATTAATTATATTGAAAGGTCCCTCAAATACAAAACCCTCTGCTTATCCACATTTACTTAGTGTCTTTTATCACATTCAGATAATCAAGCATGTACTATTTAGTAGGAGTTATTTTCAAGAGCGCACCAGCAATATGTGTTATCAGACTGTATGAGAGAGAGACTCAAATACAGATGTATTTAACCAATATATTACTAAGTTTATGAACCAACACTATTCCATGCTTCCTCCTCTGTTTTGCTCTTGTTGTAGAGTATTTTACTTTTGATCTTTAGTACACATTAAAAAATAGGACAGTGTCACAAATACAGATTTTACGGAGTTGAAAACCATGCATGGTCTTTGCAGTGCCTATTCTTATATCATGGTTCATATAAAATTTAAAAGGATCTGTAGCAAAGATGTTGCAAATGATCTCAGTCAGTTTCTATGAGGGGTGATTGATATCTGTGTTTAAAAAGTATACCCTTAACAGTTATTCATTTAACAGACCTAGTTTATCTCTCTTGTCTTGTGCCAAAAGAAAGGCATGGTATGTGTTAATTCAGTACCAATATACACATGCAGATATGACAAACTGTTGGAAAGAAATAGTTGTAAAAATGGACATATGTTTCTATACACGATAAGAGTGGGTGGGGGGAACACCATCCCAAACGATATCAGAAGTATGGTATTAGTAAATACTGTCTATGGATAATTAGAACTAAATGTAGATCTGATCAAATGAGCAAGAACCATTTCCCCAGGTGTCTCTTTTTCCCTTTAAATGATAAATCACACAGACCATGCCACATTAAGTAGTTATGTTCAAACGCACAGCACCATCCCTAAGACTAAGAGGAATGTGTCAGATTTTATTTATACATGTGTATCATCTTGTGTAGTGATAGGTGGTACCAGACTAACAATGCCAAACTCTAAGTGGACACACGCACACACTATTTAGGCCTGATATGCTGGATTCAGTTCCTGTTGAAATTGGTGGAAGCTGAAGATGTTTGGGACCTCACAGGTTCAAGTTCTATGGATACTCTGATGATGTGCACTCTTCTCACACTCTTCGAGAGGTACTAACACATGCAGGGACTTTTCATTTTTAGGAGTGACGTGTTCTTAGGAATTTCACAACCTAAGGAGTATCTGCAAGGAATCTATAGTGTGGGGGATGAGTGTTGGGAAAAAGAAACTGCCCCTAGAGGACAGGCACTGGTGATGCTCTCTTCTCCTGAATGTTGAATTGATAATTGATGGCAGCATGACATTAGACACTTTGTTCTTGCTTGCTTTCTTTTTTCCCCCAGCCAAGCTGAACAGGAAGCTCTGCTGGCAACCTTTAGATTGGACGGGGGGAGTGGAAAAAAAGGGAGGGGGGAAATACAAAGATTGCTTTGGATTTTTTTAAGGAGGATCAGGGCTAGATGGGTTGTGGGATTCATCATCCATTGGAAAAAGGAGAGAGGCATCCCAGGGGAAGTTGTCCTGTTTATTTGACTAGGCCCTGCCTTAACTCAGCGTACTATAATCGTCTTTATGCTGCTCGCCTTTCATAGCATAATTAGCCTTCTCTGGAAGTGAATAGGGGTGGTGGTGTGTAGTGCAGAGGAGTTTTTTTCAGAAAAAAATAAGTAATGGGCTGGCAGGAAAGAAAAAGCTTTCCGGTTTGGATGCTGCATGTGGCTTTGTGGACTCACCTGCAGAGATGGTCACTGCCATCATTTATGGGGGGAAAAAACAATGATAGAATAATCCATGTGATTGCTGTGGGAAACAAACTTGAGAATGGGAGTCTTTAATCTGTGCTCTGTTCCTCATACATTGGTTTTCTCTAGCTCTTTAAAGTATTTTTCATTCTTTCTTGATTATTTTGCTGAGAGTCACTGTGTTAATTTATTTTCTTTTTGGCTTTTGAAACCCAATATCTTCACTGTTATGATGAATTCTAAAGTTATTTTCCCCGAAACAGATACCTAGTGTCTTCGGTTCCAAGGAAAATGCCTCCACTTTGCATATTGCTACACTGGCCCCAACCCTAGTGAACTAAATCCAGCACTACTTACACAAGCAAAACACCCATTGACTTGAGTTATATAAGGACTTTTGGGCATGGCCTGCTGAGTGCACTGGGTACTAAGGAAACTGGTTCGGTAGACGCAGTGAAGCATTTTCTCTATTTCTTCTTCCTTCTTTTGCTTCACCTCTCTTCATTTCTTTGTTCTCTGTCTCTCTCTTTCATCTATATTTCCATTTTATCAAACCAAGAATGAGATAAAATAATTAGACCTCTTAGGGTATATCTATACTGCATACTAAGCCCAGGATCTGACTCAGATTTGAGTCTAAGCCCTGTTTCTGTCCAGACACAAATCTGTCTGACTTGAATCAGCAAGTGCTAGGACCAAGATCCTAGAACCCAGCTGGGGTGGGGAGGATCAAAGCCCAAGTCCTGCTGTGACTCAGGTTCAAGCCCTATCATTTTGCAATGTGGACACAGGTCAAGCTGCAGACCTGTGTCAGGAAGGTCTGTGTTGTGCAGTATGGATGCATTAGCACAGCTGTCAGATCCAGGTCCAATAATTTGTAAACCAACATTTACAATGTTGTGTGGTTGGTCCAGCACAGGCTTGGAAATACTAAACCCACAAGCCTGGGTTCCGAGTCCCACCCCTGGATAACAAGTTCTTTCTAGATCCTCAACATGCTTTCTCTCCTATCAACTTGGCTTCCTTATGCAGCCTTGTAACAGGTGAGCAGGAACTCAAGACATATTGACTTTGGTTCTGCAGTTTTTCTGAAATTCACTTCATATTACTGTAATACACTGATCCTTTGCAGGTTTTTGGATTGTTCCCACAAGTCAGATTTCTAGCTCCAAATTTGCATGAAATCCAAGTCACATAGAGAGGGCATTATTGTGTTATAGCTCAGTCTCCTATTTAGGGAACTGTAGTTCAAGAAGTGAAAGATGCCCTCAGTGGAAATCTAGAGAGAATTCACCAGAAACTGTAATTGGAATATACCTCAGTTTATTGTAATGATGATAATACTCTCTACTTGTGTAGTGCCTTCTATGCATTTCAAGGTGCTTTGCAAACATTAAGGAATTAACTTGCACAATACCCCTGACAAATAGGTATTGTTATTGTACATATGAGGAAATTGAAGTACAGAGAGGGTAAAGGCTTGATTGTGCAACCTTTACTTCCAGGGTTGAGCATTTACTCACATGAGTAGTCCCATTGAAGTCCAAGGTTCAAATGTAGAAGAAAGTGCTACTCAGTTGATAAGGAACATCATGAATCTGCCTTTACGTTTGCAGCTGTCCATTGACTAAATTCAGTTTTATTTTGGTGGACAAATTTATATCTTTAGAGGGACAAGAGGCAAAATTGCAATTAATCCCTCTTTAATTGGTGTGGCTGTAAGTAATGTTCTGCTTAATCCACTCCTTACTGTGAGGGTGAAGTAAGGCTAAACATTTGGATTCTGGACTGGGGGAGCGGGGAGAGAAAAACAGAGGGGGGTACTTTTGCACTGTCTGGTGTTGTTGTAGGTCCATGTCAAGAAATATCTGTGTTTAAATAAAATACCTTGTGTTGGTTCCCCCTCAAACTGTCTCTTCACTTAATTAAGTGGAATACAATTAAATAAACAATCCACTTTGGAGCATTTCATAAAAAAAAATCTTTTTCTTTCCTCTCCGCCTTCCCCCTGTCTTTCTTTCATTTAACCCATAAAAGTCTCTGGACTGTGAAATGTGAAGGCGCCAAATTAAATGTGCTTAATATTTACAGATAAAATATGCTTTACTTTTTAAAAATTTGCCTTATTTAAGTGCCAGCTTGGCAAACTTAACTTGGGATCTAACAATCAAGCTGAGTTCTTTCCTCTTCCTGGTTCATGGCGAATAATAAAGATTCTGCAGGTTAAATTCTGTCTTCAGTGACAACCTGTAACTCCGTTGCCTTCAGTTTGTGCCTCAGATTCCTTTGCAGATGCTGGACACAATGGGGGTTCCACAAGCTCAAATGTGGACAGAATTTGACCCTGCAATTAGAACTTAGTTAATAATGTTGTGTTGTGTGATATGTAATAAAATACAGTGTTGTTACCTAGAGAGTCATTGGTTCTGCAAGACTTACAAAAGTAAAAATAGTAATAACCTGCGACCCTCCTCCCAACTTTAAAAGAAGCATATAGTCCTCTCAATGTACACAGGGTGCAATTCTGTTGAGTAAGATGGTGTCACTTTACAGAGTTACTATTCAGAGCATAATTGCATCTTAAAGCAAAATAGCGTAGCTTCCCTTGGTTTTTCTGCACAAGATGGCAGTGTTTATTTTTGCCTCTCTCTAGATTAACAGGCCAATTACTCTCTCTCTCTCTCTCTCTCTCTCTCACAGAGGAAGATATTAGTCCAATCCAGGTATTTTCCATCAGAGTTGTTTAACAGGTCATTGCATCTCAGGATTTTCTGCCCTTTGAATCAGCATTTCTTTTAAATTCTTTTAAATTTTGCTGAACTACTACTTTAGGCCTAAAGTATTTGAATTTGAAAGAATGCAGCTATCCTAGTTTTTCTCTCTCCCTCTGCTCCCCCGATTATAGTCTTATTAGATGAAAGATCTATCAGAGAGCAAAAATGGGACTCTCTTATAGTCGTCACTATGACGAGAGAGTCTATTTTTGTATTGACAAGTCTGTTACCTTGGGAGCCTTTTGGTTTTGGTTTTGGAGTTTTGTGATTTTTTTTTCTGTTCATATGTCAACATACTGTACTTTTTCATCTGTTAAAAAAAAAGGATTCCACAAAAGATTCAGCTTTGATGAGAAATCACCTGCCCTTCCATCTAAGCATTTATTTCAGATGCCAATGAAACTTTGACTATGAAAGTGTACTTTTTCAATAATTTTTATTGATTGTATCATTGCTGATGCAGCTTGATTTTTCTGCCAGTGAAACTGCCAGTGGTGGGTTCAGCCATGGGACACTGGGGTAGTCTTCAGTATGTGGACGATTAATCTAACTGTGGCCCATCCAATATATGAATTTATCTGCAAATGCCAAAGGCCACTACTCCTATGTGGGTCTGATTTCCCACTCCATTACATAACTGGCTTCGGTGGAGTTACACTGTTGTAAAACTGATGTAACAGAAGGGAGACTCATGCACTGAATTATTTCTTTCCTTCCTTCCTTCCTTCCTTAAATGTTATATTTGTATCCTTGGAGATCTTACGTCCTACATGCACTGTGATAAAAGTTTTTTCAATAGTGAGAAACTAAGGCCAAATGAATGATTGAATCAGGAAATGGCACGTGCAACCTCTCCAGCATACTGAGGCATCTACCTTTAATATGGGGAGTAAGAAGGGCTTATTACAAATGGGTGGGGAGATGAAAATCTGTCCAAATATTTTTTCCAGCCATGTACTAAGCCTTTAGAAATCTGGGTTTGTAATGGAGATAATGAGGATCATTGTGGTGTACCACCACTAGTGTATATGCTGTATTATGACTATGTCCTTTAAGACTATGTTGGACATGAACTTCACCCACAGATTGTAAAGGTTTCATATACCTACAGTGAGGACTCTCATAACTGCCATATTTCCTTAACTGTCTATAATCTGTCATCTTACTTTACAAGCCGGTAAGAAGCAGGGTCAAACCTGGTCACTCTTTGGAAGTGAGATCTTGGTTCTGCTGATTCAGTATTACTCTTCCCTTTGAGCCAGAGCTGAAGCAGTGGCCTGCCCCAGTATTAGAGGGCTACTAGTTGTGCTATCTTATAGATGTAAAACTCAGCCTCTGACTGCTTGTGGTGTCACACCTACATACTGTGATGCTGGGTCCATTAGATATATAGATTCTATTCATTATGGAGCTTTTTGCAAGCTTTTTGTACTTTTTATAGCATCTTCCATTTGAGGGTCTCAAATTTCTTTGTTCTCTTTGTCTGGGCTAAAACTCATTTAGGGTGATTCCATGTTGCCGGTGTGAATTCTCTCATCAATTTCAATTGGATACAGTATTCTTCATTTCCACACTAAATTGTTGTGTAGTGTTGCTATGAACAGGTAAACAGCTGCCATGTTTGTGTTTCATGAATACCTGTGGCTGCATTTCATGATAGGTGAAATGGTTCCTTGAGATACAAACCACTGTGGACCCAGTCCTACTCCATTAAAGCAAATGGGGCAATCTCCATTAACTCTAATGGAACTGAATCAAGCTCTATAAGAATGTAAGGTATCCCTTTTATCAGTGGATAGTACAGAGAGCTGCTTACAGTTACACACTGTGGACTGTGTCTGAGTAAAGTTGGTCAGGGAACTATATAATATTTCTGTCCTTAACTATACTTTTTGTTAAAACAATATCTTGTGTGGAACTTGACAGGCTAGTTGAGCCACATAAATTTGAGGAGGGGACACTAATCAATTCTACTTCCAGTGACCTCTTCCTGAATCTCTGTTCCCCTCGTATCCCCTTCCAAATCTGTAATATTCTGATTTAACAATTCTGTATTACTTTAAAATTTTAAGCATTTAGTTCTGGAGGGACGAACAAAACTCCCAAACAAACCAAAAAAGAAAAATGAGGTTTCTCTAAATCAGTTCAAAGTTACTTGTCTTTGCAAATCGGTGTATATTTAATTAAGCAGAGTTGAATTGGTCTAAATCAATTGTAACTACTACCTCAAGTGGAAGATATTGCAGAATGTAAAATGTAACATTAATAATAGAGGCTTGTATTCTTCTTTCATATTGGTGGGTAAATTGTTTCTAACTAGTTGGGAAAACAAAATAGCGGAACACAAAACACTTAGTTGTGCTGCTGCCCACTTTAGTAACTTTGTTGTTTTGAAAAATGGTTGATTATACAGCTTGCAACATCAACAATTGTGTATTTCATGTGAAATAAATCTCATAGTGCTATTGATGGAAGAAACGCTCACTAACAGCTGATAATTAATGATCAGTTTGGAGATTGTCACAAACAATTTACAAAGGTTGTCTTTTCCTTTAGAAGTCCCTTTGGATAAACTGGATGTTAAATCACCTGTCCAAGGCTTTTACTTTACTTGTGCTAACAAGACAAAAATGACTGTGTTTGAAGAACTCTGGACTCAACTTTTCAGACTGTCTGATAATCCATACAACTCTTCTTTAAACATCTTAAGTGAGTGAGCAAATAGAGACTATAATAAAATTGAAAACCATCATATAGGCACACGTTACCACCAGGTTTAAGTAATGGGGCATGACCAATAAAAGGGACTGGTGCAGAGTTCATATTTTCATTTTATGGCATGCATTAAATATTTGATCATCAAGCAGCAGACAGAGGCAATTGGGCTAAAGAATATAGTTTGCAAGGATAAGATTTAGAGAATATCATGTCTGAGCACAGGAGGGGATCTCCTATATCTTAATCCCTGTTTTGACTCATTGAAGCTGGACAAGCCACCACATCCCTTGCTTAGTTTCTCCATGTGTAAAAAGGGATTGTGTGATAATTCATTAATATTGCTAAACTGTTTTGAAGATGAAAATAACTATGCAGCTGTAAAAGCTCTGTAATACATAGTGTAAAGGAAGAAGAGAAGTAGGTCTAGTTTTGCAAAGGTATTTAGGTGCCTTTGCCTAAAGATGCATATCGGGTCCTAGTGAGTTTTTCGGAGATGTGTAGGTGCCTAACTCGCATTGAAATCAATAGGAGTTAACTGCATGGGCACTTTTGAAAAACCCAATAGGCTCCTATCTGCATCTTTAAACACCTAAATACCTTTAAAAATGTGGCCCTTATTCTACATCCACACAAAACCAGAGTGGGAGGATGGGTAATAGGAGGTCTGCACACAGTCTGCATTTTTTTTTTAATCTCTATCCTTCTGGGAGGAGGTGGGGAAGGAACAGCAACATCAAAAACCCTTAGATTTGATGAGTTCTTTAATTGGTAGAATTTTATAATCTTGAGGCTGCCTTCCTAAAATTCTCTGTGGGGAAACCCAGCTGCAGATATCTGTATTTCATCCACCTTGCAAACAGATTTGCAGAACTAGAAGCGTGCACAGATGAAAATGTCCCCAAAGGAATGCTCCTAAATCTTGGAGACTTCAGAATATGGTTTACAAGGTTAAAATCCAGTATAGTTGTGCTGATACATTTAAATGAAAGATAAAAGCTGAACAAGCTCAAGGTTATGCTCATTGGCTACCTCCAGCTTGTGAAAGAGTGATTGCTAGCTACAGGAGGCAACATAATGACAAACTACCCTTTCCATGGAAGTCAATGTTTTAAAAATTTACCAAAATAATTGAGAACTGGAATGGACTTGAAATCTGGCTGTAATAGCCTTCTTTCATTACACCCTTCATATTAATTTCCCAGAGAAGGGTTTGGAGGGAGGCTGTTTTCCTTTCCAACTTGACATCATCTCAGCAATATTTTATTTCGTTGACTTCTGCATGTCTTGTGCTGGTAGTGAAGCAGCATGGTTAGTGGTTAAAAGGGGCAACTGGGAATCAGGACTTCTGGGTTCAAGTCCCTGATTTGCTCTGTGTTTTTTGGATATCATTTACACTTATTTAAACCCATGGGGAGTTACTTCTGTAGAAGAGCAGAATTGGCCCTCTATGCTTCTTTTTATCCACCTGCAAAATGGATATTATAATGTATATTTCATGGTAAGACTTATTTAATTGATAGAATGAGCACCTTAAGTAAAAGGAACTCGGTGATTGAAAGTTGTTGTTATTGATCTGGGTTGAAGTTTACTATAAGGGATAGTTCTACTAGAGGGTATTATGAAAGTGGTACTCTAGTTAAAAGTTTTCTCTCAGAAAAATGCAGCTTTTACATTGTTTGAATCCAGCTTGGGTCAGAAATGGTGAGAAGTGTTACTGATCAGTGAACTAGTGATATTTAGTGCCTGTTCAGTAACTTGTGTGAAATGACTGCATGGTCTTTCTCAAGTACCTAATTTAAACTTATTCACATCACAGAAATGACTGTGATTGCAAAGCAGGCAGCTAATAGTGCAGTAGAGAGGCCAGGGATTGACTGGGTATGGAGAGTTGACTATCCTCCCTCTCCCTGCCCCTAGAAGTGGCCTTTTCAGGGCGTGGCTCAGGCACATTGGTGAGCTTTGTGGAAGAGCTTTCCTTATTTGTGCCCATGTTGTACCTTTTCTATGGATAAGTAAAGGACTTCAGTCTCTACACCAACACCAAATCTGCACACTCCTTTTTTAAGTAGATGTGCAGGTTTTCAGAGGTGCTTAGCACCTACAGCTCTCACATCAATGAAATCTGCAGGTCCGTGGCATAAAGTACACTTTAAAGTCTTCTTCCTAGGGGAGCGGTCACTTTCTCTTAATAGCTCTGATGCCCATTTTACACCTCAACATCCTGGTTCAAATTCACCTATATTATAATTGGTGCACCGCCCCAATGGAGACACTGAAATGTTATTTATGAAAATGACTATGTAAGAAAACTGGCATGCCACTTGATATGGCCATACCAGCTAGGTTTTCTTTACCATACTGTGTTCTGCGTGTTTATGTTTTCAGAAAACTGTAGCTCTTGCTTCTAAGTTGGACTCCCACAGCAGTGTGTATCTTGAAATGCAAAACTGTTTTAATAAGTCTTGGTAAAAATAATCTAGTCGAAGTGTATTTCTTACACTGATTTTAAAAAGTGTTTTGAAAGGCAGTGTGTGGATAGTACGATACAGTGGAAGGAGCCAAGTGTTTATTTTAAGATGTGTTTGAACAAATCTGCCTACATAAACTTGCCAGTGTTAAAAAAGAAGGGCTCTGCCCCTTTTAGATCACAAAGGCCTTTCAGTGGGGGGATGGTTTTGGTAATAGGAAAAAACAAAAAAGCTTCCAGTATGTGGTGGAGGAGGTAAAATAAACAAACAGCAATGGATGATTACTTCTCTCCATCAAGGCTCCTTTATCCTCCTAAGCTCAGCCAGTGGTCAACATGTTAGACACCCCTCCCTGTTTTATCCATCCCTTAACTGTGTTCTTTGACAGCATTGGTTTATACAGCTGGGTCTTTGTGGAGCTTTATGGGAATTGCTATTGAACAACAGACATGAAGGTAGACAAAGTACCTATGGAAGGGTGAATGGCAGACTTCCTTTGAGTTTTCCTGGAGTGAGGGATACTGACCTTGAGAATTTTTTTTCTTTTACTGCCAAAGATTTTAAAGTGAACACCTTTTTACAACTGTGTTTTAGTTCTTTGTACCACACGTTGTATAAAGAAATAGAAGTAGAGACTCCTTACAGTGCTCAAGGTAAGCTTCTCACAGTGCTCAAGTGGATTGTTACAATGTCTCTAGACATATGATTCACATTTGATACTTGTGTGTGTGTTTTATGTATTCTTAAGTGTGTGTGTGTGTGTGTGTGTGTGTGTATGTATTATAAGCACTACAACACCTATATAGTTCAGGTACATTGTAAGGGGCCATTTTCAGCTGTTTATAACTTTTACAAATGTTTGTCTTTGTGGCTGAAACTTGGCTTGGCAGATACTTTTACAATTGTGTGTGCATGTTTGTTTGTGTGTATGTATGTGTGTGTATGTGTGTGTGTATATATATTATATACACAGATACATACACATACATTCACATGTTTATATACATAACTTTTATTTATTTATAAAGAGAGCAAGAAAGAGAGGGGGGAAAACACCCCCAAAAAACTATCCACAGATGCATGTAGGGTTTCCACTGAAGTCAATGGGAGCCCATGCACATATTTGGAGTGCATTTACATATGTCTGTGGGAGTATGTGTATTCATGAAAACAGTAAGGTTGCAATGTCAGAGACTCAGAAGTCAGAAGATAACAAAATTAAGTTCTTCTGCAAGTAAATCCCTGACCCAAAGGGTCATATGCATGGCAATGCAGTCTTTCACTGGATGATGACATTGTGGTTTTTGTTATTGCCTAAGTCTTTTTAAAAGAAAAATGGAGAATCTAATAAAAGCATGTTCAACTCTTAGCAAGGCAGCAATAGAACATTCTGCACTTGACAATATGTGCAGTCAACGAAACAGAAGCCTTATCTTATTTTGTGTACTTTGCTATTTTATTCCATGTGCAGTCCCCCTATTGAAGGAAAGGAGGCATGACTCTCTGTGAATAATCTTAAGAAACACGTGTGCACAGAACCAGTGGAATGTGTGGAGAACGCTAAACTTTTGCTTTACAAAATTCAGTGTGTCTGAGCAAAATCATTTTATTTAAACATGACTTTCACAAATTGCAATAATTTTACCAACTTCTGAAAGGCACATCTAGGGCTTAAGACCATCTCCTTGCCAGATTTCAAGATTTTACTTCAAAATGCTGAGATGCTATATTCAAAAAACCAAAACAAAAGAAAACAATTGTATTTTTAACATAATGGGAGGGAATGACATTTTCCCCGCTTATTTTATTTTCAAAATTGGCTTGATTGATTTTTCCCCTCAGTCTTTCCAAAAATATTTGCTCCTCAGCTAAGGAAGTATTTGCCAAATATCAGTCCAAGGAGTTTAACAAAATTATAAATGTTAAAGAGCTGAAAATAACATCTTAGAATGAAAACACTCTAGGCACTTTAACTGAAGTGTTGTTCTGCCTATAATATATAATTCTAATAAATACATACACAAGATTTCACTGAGCCCCCAATCCTGTTCCCATTTAAGTCAATAGTAAACTTCTCATTAATTTTAATGGTGCAGGATCAGGCCATGAATGTCACATACACATGCGCGCACAGGTGCGCACACACACACACACATACTATTAACCCTTGTTGAAATATATGTTTCACTTACATATGTAGGTGTCACTCTGTAATTATATATGTTTCTTCTGTAAATGTCATAGATATGAGTTGCACTTACAGGTGGGATGTATATAATTACAGTTGGAGCAAAACCTATAGTTAAGGTGCAAAAGTGTTAAAGCGTGTGTATAATATGCATTCAGGGAAGAGTTGTATATGTAGTTTATATCTATATGTTTATTAGAATTACACATAAATACAGCAGAAACTATTCATACTGGACTCGGATGTGGAACTACATTAGAGCAAAGTAGAATAAAACTCCAGAATTTTTTCTGTGTTTTTTGATGTTCCAAATTCATTTCCATTTATAGAGGACTTCTGATTAGGGAAGGTTATTATTTTAAAAATAAATAAGAATATCTTCAAAATCAGAGAGTTTCAGTGTGTATTTAGATGGTGGGGTGTGTCTGTTGCTTGGTGATCAAATATTTAATGCATGAACCTGGCAGCTGTTTGTTTGGAAATCACAATATTAAGCAATGGCTTCCCGGGTCTGAGAACATGGAATAGTGGGGAAAGCTGGCAGTCTCTTGCTAGATTTCTGAGTCAAAAAAAAAGTCTCATCATACTGAAATCAGGGCTTCTGGTAGTAGGGAATTGTTGCTGTTAATATTGATTCTAACTAACATTATTCATTGTTTAATATTATGCTGGTAAAGAATTTGGTTTGAGTTTGATTAAGCAATTACTATGGAGGGGCAAGGGTAAGCCCCCAAAATTGTGCAGAGTCAAAGTAGTCTTTCAAAGTGAACCTGTGCGGGTCCACATTTCTCTGTAATACATAAGCCATTCATAATTGTCAAACTTTTAGAGGACTCACTTTTTGCTGCATTTGACACTAATGTCAATGGAAATTATTTATATGTCCATGTGTGTGGGGAAAGATGAATAGACTCCTTCCAGAATGCAGCACAATTTTCCCACTCTGAAACTGGAGGTTGACTGAGAAATATTGTTTTTCATTGTTTTCAAAAAGCAGTTTCTACAATAAAGCTCCAAAGGTTTCAGTGTTTTGATTGTCTAATTACTTGATCTGATCTCAATTTGTAGTTCAGCTGGCAAAGGAGTGATGCTTACCTAATGTTGTAGGGATTGTGACATTCAATAGTCCAATGCTGACTAGTTCATGAACCTTTACAGGAAAAACAAATACAAACACCAAAACCTGAAGTTTCCACTGTGGTAGAAGGATGAATATTGAAAAGGAAAAGGAAAGAGAAGAAAATAAGATATGCTTAATAAGTGGAAAGATTAATAGGAAAAGGGCTGTAGAGGTATAAACAGTAAAGAAATAAAATGAGGCAAGGGCTAATTTAGAGGACATACTAGAAAATAAGTGAGCTTGTGGATTTAATTCAAAATCATCCAAGCAGAGACTCTTTGCATGAAAGAAGCCAGTGATCAGGCTCAGTTTACTTGAAACATCAACAATGACTGCATCCTGCTGTTTCAGAGTTTGTGCTGATAGATGCTCATCGTGTTTGACACGGCACCATTACATTAGTGTGTTTACTGTGATTGTAAATGCCTTTTGAATACTGGGCTCTTCTCTTGCTGAGAGCACTGCAAAAGTCCAAGTTCTGAAGCTTGATCTTTTAAAGTGTACCCATCTGCAGAGGCAAGGTCCAATCCTACAGAAACTATACTGTTTCTGTACTCTGGGTATCGTATTAGATTTTTAGTTCTTTTAACTAACATACAGTACAAGACATTGCAGTATAGTAAATTTGCCAGATCTCAAGCTGATGTTTGTTTGCTGTGTGATGTTGCACAAGTCACTTAGCATTGCTGTGCCGCAGCTAGGCAAAGTGTAAAATAATATATACCTTTCTTTGAGGTCTACAGATGAATAAGAACTACATAAGGTCTACACTAGGTGAGTGGAGCTTGTCCTCTTGTTAAGAGCTCCTTCATCACCTTATAAAGGATGCAGTGGTTGAGGCAAGGGCTCTTAGCCTCAGCAAAACTGCAGGAACCATTTTATTTCTTAACTAGGTTAGCCAGCCTTTTATTAGCTGTATGCTTCACAAGGTCAGCAGAATACACTGTGGATGTGCAGTATGCAGAGCTAGTCAGACAATGTTTTGTTTCCCAACCCCCATGGAAAATGTCAACAACAACAAAATACACTTCTACCTCGATATAACACTGTCCTCGGGAGCCAAAAAATCTTACCGCGTTATAGGTGAAACTGCGTTCTATCGAACTTGCTTTGATCCACCGGAGTGCACAGCTCCCCGCCACCCGCAGCGCTTCTTTACTGCATTATATCCAAATTTGTGTTCTATCAAGTCGCGTTATACCGGGATAGAGGTATATAAAATATTGTCAGCATTTTCAATGGAAAATTTCAATTCTTCATTGATCCCTCCCTTTTATCAGTTTTTCACTTTTCCAATTAAAAATAGAAAATTTCAAATAAAGCAGACATTCATGTGAAAATTTTTGTACTTACAAAAAAGTTTTGAGGGAAAGTTTTTGACTATTTCTAGTTATACCTGCAGTCAAATTGAAACCATGTTCCCTTGGGATTCTCAGAGACAAGTCTCAAAAAGAATAAATATGATAAATATCAGCTATCTTTCCAGCTATTTTGGCAGTAAGGCTGTTGTACATTAAAATTGTGCCCTTTTTTTAAAAAATGGAGAAAGGGTCTTTCCCCACCACTCCCACCTTGCTCTGACGCAGAAACAACTGAACTATTTTTAAAAAAAAAGCACTGTCAGTCAAAGATCAATCCAGAAAAGTGAAAGTTTTTGAAAAGAGAAGAACGAGTGAACATACTAGAATTAAATTTGGAAATCATTAGGCAAAATTAACTATAGTAGTGGTTTCTACTGTACCTGCTGTAATAATTTTTATGCAAGACTGTTATACAGTCTCCACCTTAGTGAGCTTAGTTTTTATTAACTAAGAGTCATATTCACTGCAAAGGCAAAACCTTTCAAAACTTTTTTTTAATAAAATTTTTGTAACATACATGCATTTGAAGAAGGTGGCTGATTGATATGTTCTTAAAAAGTAATAATTAATAGATTATTATGTCCCAGTATGAGTGACAGCTGAGACATATTTTTCCTCTTAACTCTTGTGCACACAGTTTAGTTGATTAATTTTTTTTTTAACTGCAGAACTGTTTTCAGTGAAAAATTGCAAGCCAGACTGCAAGTGATTCAAAATAGTTACTATTTGAAGTCTGTCAGAAGTTGTACCTATTGGGTGTCTGGGAAGTGGGCGGGCGAAGCCCGCCCACTGCTAAAGGATCCTCCCCCAGCCTAAGGGGAGGAACCACAGGGCCACAGAACCCACTGAGTGCGGGGGACAACTAATAAAAGAACAGGGACAGGAGTGAGGTCAAAGGGTCAGAAGGAGGGAACCTAACGGGGACACCGAGCAGAGAACCCCGGACAGCGCCCACTGCTCCTCGAAGGCATCAAGGGAGCCAGAGGACACCGCCCAGAGGAACTCCGCCCGGATGCGTGATCGGACCATGGAGCGGAAGCAAGCCCCACAGTCACCGGAGTCTCCATCGGCCAACCTCCCCTCCCTGGTCGCGTGGATGGCCTTTTTCGCCAGGGCGAGGAGGAGGTTGACCAGGAGGTCCCGGGACTTCGTGGGGCCACGGATAGGGAGTGCATACAAAAGGAGGTGAGGGGAAAAGTGTAACCAGAAACGTAAGAGGATGGCTGTGAGGAGCCGGTGTAGGGGCTGCAACCTGGCGCACTCCAAGTAAACATGCGCCAGGGTCTCCCTCACGCCGCAGAAGGGGCAGGTGTCCGGGACAGGGGTAAACCGCGCCAAGTACACGCCCGTGCTCACGGCCCCATGGAGGAGCCACCAACTGATATCCCCAGTGGGCCTTGGGACCAGGGTGGAGTAGAGGCTGGCCCACCGGGGCTCCTCACCCTCCAGAGGTGGCAGGAGGTCCCGCCACTTCGTATCAGGAAGTGGCGGGTGTGGAGCACGAGCGTGTAGAGCTGTTTCCTCGGCACGGTTTGGAAACGGACCGGCTGCAGGTCGTGCAGCCGGCTTGCGGAGAAGGGACGGGGGGGCCGGTCGGGCCTATGGGGCAGAGGCCCGATGAAAAGGTCCGGAGGGTTTGGGGTGGGGGGTGGGCGGGGCGTGCCCTCCCGCAGGACCCGGTCGAGATAGGCCCGAGCAGCGGGCGGCAAAGCGGCCTCCACCTCCTGAAGTACGCGCCGGGGAGTGCAAGGTCTGGAGAGCCCCATGCGGTGAGCGAGCGTCAGGGGATCCAGCCGGCCTCCCCGGTCGTAGTCCAGGAGGTCTCCGACCCTGGTGGCTCCCGCCAGGACCAGCCTCTGGCGCACCGCGGGGGACCTGTCAGAAGTTGTAGCAGGGCACTTTGCTCCTTGAGGGGCTTGCAGAGTCAGGGAGCAGCAAGCCCTGGCCTAAGGAGAAGCCCAGCAGGTTTGGGAATCAGCAGATGCAGCTAATGAGTGGCTCTGATTCCCAGCTGGAAGATATAAATGGAGGACACAGCTCTGTAAGAGAGACAGAGAAAGACAAACACTTCCCTCAACAGTCCTAGATAGCTGCAAAAGGCAGTTAAGTCCTATGGTCCCCCTGAGACTAAGAGAGGGCTGTGAACCTTGAGCTACTGGTATGGGGCAGAGGACCTTGCAGTATCAGGCCAGGTCTGGACTGTCACTTTTGTTACCTTTTGACATTTTTTGCATCTGTGTAAGAGAGCCTGCCTTGAAGAGCTGGGCACAGCAACTGTTTTGTATCCAAGCTGGTGGACAGATCCAGCAGACTACACTGACTCGTGTAGAAGGAGATAGGGTAACAGCACCGTTCCTGGTGGGACAAAATGCTGGATTCTGCCAACTTTACTTGTTGAGTAATAGCTTTATTACCCAGGTCATCTTGATGACATGAATAGGGCTGTTTGGTTAGGAAAGTACTACTTACTTAGTGGAAGTAAACAGGGAGGAATATGGTGCCAAAATGACCACCGTAATTAACATGAGTTTGGAGCCCTTGTTGGGAGTGTCAGAGGTGACAGCTTGAATGAACCTGGGAACAGAACTGTTTTCTCATATCTAAATATGGTCAGAGGTGAGATATGTTGGTGAGTATTTGGGGAATTCTGCACTGTCACTGACCTGTGTGTGTACATATATATTTTTATATCTATAGATATAGATATATAACATTATATTGGTGCCCAACTCTAAGCCAAATCTGTACTTGTTTTGTGGAAAAGCAGTCTCCAGGGCTCCCAGCTGAACACCTTCTATAAGTACTACATTTACTAAAAGAAGATGCCACTGTAGATTCCACTGCAGTCTCTGCTCTTCTCCTCTGGTCTCATGCTGTCATTAGAAGATTGAACACAGTCTGATCCAAAGCCCCCAGAAGTCTGTAGAAGTCTTTTCACTGATCTCAATTAGCTAGGGATCAGGCCCTTAGAGAGTAAATTCATGCCACCATCTCCTTATTAGTTTGTTACCTCTAAATTCTTGCAGAAGGTGAGAACTTTGATAGCCTTTTCTGTGTGTCCATTCTTGCCCCAAAATGCAGCTTTTTGTCTACTATCCACGGAAGGGGTTTGGATGTTTTAACTCTGCTCATGAGAAGGACTTAGCTTTTAGCAAGCGAAGAAACTCAGGAGGTGAGCATTTTCATGCTGATTTGGAAACTAGTTATAAGACTACAGTCAGGCGCTGTCATGCCTGGTTATGGTGAGAAAACAACAATGCCTTTCTTGATAAGGGAAAAAGAAAAAGTCTTGCACAGTCAAAATTTTGACGTACAATTTAAATCATCTCTACATCCTGTGGACTTGGAGCTGTCAAAAAGGCAAAGCCTGTATTTGAATGGAAAAGCTTTTTATTTCTTTAAAAAGTGTACCAGCTATAATTATCCATAACTATGCAGGCCTGTTTTAATGCTGTTTTATAATTACAGGTCTTAATGCTAGATTATACAAAGTCATTTATAAATAGTCAGAACAGAAGGACTTTGGGAGTTTTTAACCTGTAGATTGCTGTAGGTTGTGGCAGCTGATGGGATTTTGGCTGTATATATATGGTGTTAGCTGTGTAATGATTGATGAATCCCTTAATTATTTCCCCAGCAAGTTAAGATTTACAGTCTCATATCTTTTTCTCCTGACACATCTGTATTTGTCACTTTTAAAAACATGGATAAGCCATTTCTTCAAAAGCCTTTGTGGATATCTGAAACATTTCTGGGGTATTTTGCTGAATGTAACAAGATTAGAGTTTCATAATTTTATGGCATAAGCAATTGAACTGGGATTGATGTTGGTTATATACCAGAGGGCACCATCTCCTTGAATACTGGCTGCCTCTGTGGATTTGTTTAGGGTATGCAATTACTTATCAAACGATCCAAAACCAAATGAAGAAATTGAAATATAGAGAGGGACTTTTAAATGGGCCTCTGTTTAAAGGTGTAGCCTGTTGAAAGACTGTATTTTCCATGAACTAAACTCAAATGTATCTAGAAGAAATTAACTTGTACTTTTTGGTGCACTGAAGTGGTTTGACTGAACTAGCACTCCCTGAAGTGGAGGAGAAAGTGTTGCATTTGGAGGCAACATAGCATTTATTCTCTTAGAAGAAAATCCTGGCCCTATTGAGGTCAATGGCAAAACTCCCTTTGACTTTAAGACTGAAATCCTGATGCTATTCATCTACAAAGAATAAGTGATAAATTGAGGGAGAGTGAATGGACAGGTGGAGCTGAAGGGAAGAAGAACCTACTGCTGTCAGATAGCTCACATGCATAGTATGGTATAGATCATATTTTGGCCTACCTTGAATTAGAAGAATAAAATTTTGCTGAACTAAAAATGTAACTATTGACAGCAAACTGCTAATTGGGTTTTCTGCATTCCAAACCAAGATACGTTTCCTAAAAGAACAAGGTCCTCTTAAGTGAATTAGTAATGGGTCTGGACTGGAACATCAGATCTAAATCCTCAGTTGCACTTCAGTTTTTGGACGAATTCAGATCAAACATGGATCCAACTCAAGCCTATCTCTACAACTAGCTGAAAACTGAATCCAAATGCACATGAGCATTGGGGTATGAGTGCAGTTCTGAACTTTGTGGACTCAGGTCTGCGTCAGAAAATTATTACCATATTGCTTTGTTTTGTGCTTATATTGGGTGAAATGAATTGTTGATAGGTAAAAATTCAATTCTGATTCAACTCTTAACTACCGGTGGTTATACTATTATTTTGACCAAATTTTGTCTTTGATACAATGCACAGGAATGTATTGATTTCAAAGAGAGGTGTGCATCAAAGCTCAGAATTTGGTCCATTGTTTAGCTGTCTTTACCAGCTATGCCTATTTCTTGCTCTCCGTATGAAAACACAATTTACACTGGTGTAACTGAGAACCAAAGCTCAGGGAAGTAACAGCTGGTGTAAGTTGATGTAAGTAACTCTCCATTGGCTGAGGGTTTGGCCCAAGATGGTTGCATTTTTGTGTTATATCAGTATATTCTTTGCCACACTGAATTAAAAAAAAAAAAAGAGGTAAGGAAAAGAATAGACCTGGTAAAAGAGTTAAGTTTTTGTGCAACAAAGGTTATCTATTTAACCATTTTTCTTTGTATATTATTTATAACTGGAGCTCAGGTTTACTTGTATAAAGGATATGGGAATCTCACTTAATACCTACAATTAGCCCAGTAGGAAAATGAAGATGTTCAAAATGTGAAGTGGGGCGGGGAGGGGAGAAAGAGAGAGAGAATTCAAAGATATAAAGTGTGGAGTCTTCAAGATTCATAATAGGGACCAGTAAAGCTGAGGAAATAATGAAAAGACTAGCAGTGAATGAACTCACCTTGTCATGTTGTTTTCTGCCCATGAACCTATCGGAACAATGTGATGCTTTCTGCTGCTACAGCCTCTAACGTTTTCTGCCCTTTAGGATGGGGTGTCAGGTTGGAATAGTTTTAATGTTTTGCCTTTACTTGTGTGAGTTTCCTAGCTGTATGTAGTGAAAAAGTAAATACTATTGTACAGGATTGGTGTTAAATACTAAAGATGGTGATAATATTATTACAAGGCCAAATTGTGATAATGTTATTACAGGGCTAAATGGTATCAGATTTACATTGGCTCAAGTAGAGGGCAGGACAGAGCCCTGCAGCCAGTAAGATACAATCCAACCCTGAACTCCCTGTTGCACATGATAGGTGTGTAGAGAGTGCACCTCAGAATGGTGCAGATAGTTTCCTATGTGTGTCCTACTCAGTCTCCAAGCCAGTGAAGACTGGAAGCAGGACTGTGGACCCACCTGCTTACCTGTCGCTCTTGCATTAGGATGGGTAGAGCATGAAGGGAGCAGTCCTTGCTCTCTGTCAAACTCTAGCAACTGTGACTGGACCTTATGGGGGCTAGGCAACGTAGGAGAAAGTTTCTTGTGCCCTCTCCCTTTCCTCTCCCTTTTGCTGTGTGGTTCAGAGTCTGGTCCATGGTGTTATGGACCAAAAATATAGTATTCTATATTAAAAATAAATAAGCATGTGTCACCTATCTCTTCTCCACTCCCTCCCCTTCTTTATATTTTCCTGTAAGAACTTAAATTGTTCCCTTTGGAAGCAATGGCCAGCAGGAGGTGGTGATGAATCCTGGCAAGCTAATTGAGCACTGTAGTGGGAACCATATATTCAGGAGTGGAGCTAGTAGAATAACTTTCAAATGCTGTCAGATTCCCCTCTCCCTACTACACAGTGGAACTGTGTGACATCGTTTGCACTTATTCTGTGTTAACGCCCATGAAAGTTCTTCACACAAGTTGGGTACAGAGTATATGGAAGAGACCCTCATTTCAGATCAGGGATCCAAACTGTGGCTAAAAGGGTCACAATATATATTGCTGTGGAGAATTTTGACAGTAGCTTACAGTACTTTTCCATGGCATTAGCTACATTAAAATCTAGGGCCTACACTTTCAAAAGTGACTAATGTTTCTGAGTGCCTCAATTTTCAGATGCCCAACTTGAGACACCATAAAGGGCCCTGATATTCAGACAGTAAGACTTCCTTGAAAACAAGTTCTTTTTAAGGCATCTAAAACTGAGTAACCAAAAACAGGCACTCAGAATCACTTTTGAACATAAACATAGGTTACTGTCTCCTCTACTGCAGAATATGAATAACTCACATGGATTCTGCAGCAGGGAATTAGGGTCCTGGGACTTCAGACGTGGCTGTAAGATCTTACAGCCATCTCAGCTAAGCATACAGTACTTTACTTTTAGCAAAAGTCTATCTGATGAACTCTGTCCATATGTATATGTTTCTGAGCAGGCATGCAGATTGTGTGAGTTTAGAAAACAGAATTCAGGTGATGTGTTATATATAACAAGACAAATAGAAAAATGGAACAAATGGAATAAGACAAAATACAGGCTATTCTCTACATATAGATAATAGAGAGTGTTCAGCTGGACTGGAGATATGCAACTAAGTGGAGGTTCTGTGGGTTTTTTGCGGGGTTCTGAGTTCTTAATTTAATCTAACATGGTTTAGGGGGCAGAACTCAAAATGAGATCATTAAAAGCAAAATAAGTCACAACAAAGGACTGTTTAAAGTCGCAGTTTGTTTTCAGACCCAGTTGACTGCCGCCAAGAACCATTTCGTGTTCAATATGCCAAATCATATGGACATGCTTCATATCACAGCAGCCCCACATGTGGTGCAAGAGGCTGCTAGACTTTTGAAACACAGGTTTTAACTGAGAAGTGTAAAAATAGGTGTAATTAGAATTCTAATTGCTACACTTTGGAGAAGCAGCAGTCGTCTACTATTCAGCTCCTCCATATAACTTTTATTTGCAATTTTCACTTTTCTATCTCATGAGTATCCATTTTTCATTAAGTAGTAGTATTGTTTTCAGTAATATAGCTGGTTTATTTGTCCACCCCACTGCCCCATGATTATATCCTGGCTGAATGGGTTCCTGCCTCTAAAATCAGTATTTTCTTGCTTTTGATTCCATTCCTTACAACAGATGCCTCTTGTTAGAACACAGGTCCATTATGCCACACACAAGCCTTGGTTTTCAAGAACAGTGGTAAATTAATTAGTGATGGCAAACCTCAGAAGGTTTGGGTAAGTCCCCAATGTTTGGAAACTTATCTGGAACTCTCTGTTCTGAAAACCAGGTTAGAAATTTCATGGGATTGGGCTATCTTGTGAGCTTTTTATTACTGCTTGGTTTGGATGGAAATACCATGATGAATATAGCTTTTTTTCTCATGGCATTTTGATTTTTCTGGTCTCTTCTGAAAACAGGAGATGCAGAAGGGTGTGAAAGTTAACAGAACTATTTTGTGAAATTTTTTTTAGGGGGTCCAAGTTTTGAGTGAAAGTTTGGGTGTGGTTTTCTATGTATGTTTTATGTTTGTTCTCTGTGTTTTGCTTTATGATATTTCTGATGCAACTTTAAATTGGAAGTATAGGATGTCTTGACAGATAATCTTCATTCAATCTTTAGAACCCAATTTTTGTAGTGTCAAGCAGTTTAGATAGTTTAAGCATCCAACTGTTTAGAGGCTTATAAATACCAGACTTGTGAACCTTATCAGTTTCTTCCAACAATACTATATTTTACCCTTCACTTTGTTAGATGGTTTTAGAAACACACAAATTTTAGCTTGAAAGCAAGATTTTTTTTTAATTTTACTTTACTTTCTTGGATATCATTAGAACAAAACAGATTATTGTCCCTTAAAAGCTAAGTTGATGCTAGTTTGCATTGGGAGATGACCCATTTTCTGTAGGTTCTTGCAAAATGTAAAACTAGATGGGTATTTTTAAAAAGGAATTGCATTTCATTATACAGTGTTCTTAGGTGAATTTTCATGTTTAAGAAGCCAGAGTACAAGAGAGTGCTGTATTAGTGTATTATTCTCACAATAAACAAGCGCTGTTCTGTTGCTACCTGCTTGGCCATTGTTCCTGATTGTGTATGCTTTGCAGTGGTATTTGGATGGTTTCCTGCTCTCTGCCAGCACAAAAAAGGCATTTCTGTTACAATGGTCCGTAACCACACAATGACGGCATTAAGGATTTATTTGGAGGTTTCATTATTTTCTACTCTTTTGTTCCTTCCAGGATGTCTTCCAAGCGACCAGCCTCTCCGTATGGGGAAGCAGATGGAGAGGTAGCCATGGTGACAAGCAGACAGAAAGTGGAAGAAGAGGAGAGTGACGGGCTCCCAGCCTTTCACCTTCCCTTACATGTGAGTTTTCCCAACAAGCCTCACTCTGAGGAATTTCAGCCAGTTTCTCTGCTGACGCAAGAGAGTTGTGGCCATAGGACTCCCACTTCTCAGCACAATACAATGGTAGGTTGGCTCATGGTCTATTGTGCTTACATTCATTCTTTGATTTGTGCGTTTACAATAGCTTGGCATCCAGATATGCCCTTTAGAGTCACACGTACAGCACATACTACAATAATGTGACAGCTTTGACCTAGCTGGACTGCCTTCCACCCCCACTGCCAATGCTAAATCATTCTGTTAAGGATCAGACTCTACTTTCGCTCACCTGAGTTTGTCCATTTATTTTATTGCAGAAGGCACTAAATTTTGCTCTTAATTACAAAAATCCAGAGTGTGTCTGTTCATTTACTAGTAGATAGTCTGGATTTAGAGCACCATTAGTGATAGCAATATTTTGCCTAGCATGTGGAATATAATGCATACATTGAGGTCTGTGCAACATCTAGGCACAAGAGGGTGAATGAAGGATAAAATAGAGCAACAGAGACTTGACTTTGGATTTTGTTCTTTTTAAAAGTTGAAGTTCGATCTGCTGATGTCTGTCTTGCACATGGTGGTTAATTATGTGAATTTGCTAATTTTCTTATTGTCAGCCTTTAACATCGGGAGACCTTGGTTCAAATCCTCATTTAGAAAGAAGCAAACATATTTGTACATATGGGTGTTTACACTTTGCCAAACCAAATCATGGACTTTGATCCAATTGACCAAAATTAGCAGTCCATTGGAGGCCCAGGACTGTCCTTATTTAAAAACAAACCAAAAAGCCCATTCCCATGTTCCACTCTGATATTGCAGTTTCATTAATTGTAAATTGACATGTTTGGACCATTAATTTAGAATATTATAATTTTTTTTGTAGAGGTAGAAAATCAGGGAGGTATTTAAATCCAGGGCTGAGGTATATTGGCAGAGATCTATGCTGGGAAGATGTTTGCACAGCACTTGCCTGTGAGAATGTGACTAACTTTGCTTTAGTCTCCAGCTTTCAGGAGGGCTAAATTCACTCTCAATTTTACTTAAAATAAAGATAACCTTTGGTCCAGTATATCTGAAGACTTTTTAAAAAAAAATGAATGATACAGTAAGTGTCAGTTTATTATCACAAAAGCCTGCAACAGCTCCATAGTGCTATTACAGCTGTGCAACAACCTCTACATTAAAAAGCCTTAGATACCCCCCTTTTTGAAAAAGTGAGTGTGTTTTCACTGAAGCTGCTTTCCTAGATGAAAAACTTGCTTATCTCTTTTTTTTTTTTCTTCCATTCAATTTTATATTGCTCTCTTATAACTTAAAATTGAAGAACAACCTTGTGGGGGAGATTGCTCAGGGGTGCTATTATGCTTTTTCAACTTGTTTGCGTCTGATCCTTCACCACACGTGCTGTGCAGATGTTATTCATTAATGTGCCATTAAAGTCAAAGGAACACTGAGCTGTACTGTCATATGGGCTATGCTGTATTTTGGCCTGGTGTGAGATCCCTTGTCTTTAAAATTTTCTTTGACATTATAGTTTGGATTTTCAATCTTGTACAGCACCTAAACCCAGGACAGATGCTTTCTCAACTATAAAGTCCTTTTCCTGCTGCCACTGAATTAAGAGGTACACCTTCCACTGACTTCAATAGTAGAGGACCAAGCCCTAAATGAGTAAATATAACTTGTCCTCTAAGGAGCCCTGCAAGTGTATTCTGCCTGGACATTGCTGAAACAGTCAATCGTAGTTTAATTGACTGACTTGTATTCTTATTCATTCATAGGATTTTTATTATTTTTTAAGGCTAGGATGGTCCAGAATGGTCATCTGTTTTGACTTCCTGCATGACATTGGCCTTAATTGAACACCAAAACAACGTACTGTATCATCTAATAATACTTGTATATTGCACATTTCAGACAGTTTTGTTGTATGGAATGTATTGATAGCATGTGCATTTGAAGCAGTTTCTTCTTGTGTGCGCACAGGGGTGAAGGGTTGTTTTTTTGCCCTGACATATGTGAAAGAAGTGCACTTCAGTCACTGTGCATGAACTAGATCAGTGTAAAATAAGCAATATACATGTAATATGATCCCTTTTCTCTCCCTCTGTCCCCCTCCCCCCCATCTTTAATATCCCACAGAGAAAAAGCATGAACATAGAGCTCTGACAACTTGTAAGTGGCTTTAACTTGTGTGATCAGCACTTACTGGATCCATTCCCATAGAGCCTATTCACCTTGACAGCATTACAAGGGTCATTTTTCCACTGCTTGAACTGTTCCTATCTGATTTGGTACTGTAAATCCAGGTGCACACACACACATGCAGTGCACTCCAACATGGTTTTATCAGGAGAGCACTAGCAGCCTCATGCGCCTTAACACGGACTGATTCCGCTACTAATCCTGGCATTCTCATTTTACAGCTGTATGATGGCCTTCACAGGATATACCTTTTACAGATCTCGCCAGTATGTTATAGGTAGGCTTGGAAGGATTAATTTTTTATCAGTAAATGTCGCTTTCAACACATACACATACACACACGAAAATATTTCCATCAGTGATTATCAGAATTTACAGCAAGGCAGGGTAAGAAAAGTGCTGCTTGGGAATTTATTAGAGTTTGATTTGAGGATGTTTGCTTGATATATTTTGACATGTGATGTTGACAATTTCTGTTTTAACAGTTTTTAAAGATTTAACATTTTGATTCTCAATGTCTACTGTCACTAAATAATTGTCTGAACCACCCCTCCATAATTTTGTGCAACTGTGGGAAATGTAAATCAATAAAAATAATATCTGTTTATTTTAAAGCATTTTTATCTGTGAAAATTAAATAAAAATCAAATTCTGCCAAGCCTAATAAGAAGGCACAATCAGACCAACACTGGGCAGGCATCTAGCCAGTCTTAAGCCCATGTCATAAGGCACTCTCACCTCATTGCATCCCTCATGAACAAATTGTATGCTGTCTGCATAGTCTCTCAGTGGGTGCCTCATGAGGGACATTCATGGATTGGCTCCGGAGAAAATAAGTATTTCGGTATCAAAAGTTCCCCAGGTCTTTTTATACTTGGTTGACAACCTGTTTGCAACTTTGGGGACAAAATCAGCAGAAGTAAACCCAGAACTAAGCCAGCCAGAGCAGGCAGGAAATTGTCCAGGATTGCACCATCAGCTATTGCTGTTCACTGCACTGTTCCTCTCCTTATGCTCCATTGCCCAACACCTGGTTATGGAAGAAGAATAGCAAAGAAACTCAGAGTCGGAGAACCACCTAGGGAGTAAGGAGCCTCTTGGCGTGCCTCATTCTTCTACTTATCACTCACTGTTGCATCTTCAGTAGGGGTTGAATTTTTCCTTTTGTTTGATAGGTCACTCTCACCTGGGCTTCTGACATAACCTTATTCCCAGATTCTGGACCTTAGCGTCCAAAATATGGGGGTTAGCATGAAAACCTCCAAGCTTAGTTACCAGCTTGGACCTGGTACTTGCTGCCACCACCCAAAAAATTAGAGTGTTTTGGGGCACTCTGGTCCCCCTGAAAAACCTTCCCTGGGGACCCCAAGACCCAAATCCCTTGAGTCTCACAACAAAGGGAAATAATCCTGTTTCCCTTCCCCCCTCCAGGTGCTCCTGGAGAGATACACAGACACAAGCTCTGTGAAACTACACAGAGTGATTCCCCCTCTCCGTTCCCCAGTCCTGGGAACAAAAAGGACTTTCCTATTCCCCAGAGGGAATGCAAAATCAGGCTAGCAATCCAACACACAGAACTCCCCTGATTTCTTCCTCCCACCAATTCCCTGGTGAGTACAGACTCAATTTCCCTGATTTCTTCCTCCCACCAATTCCCTGGTGAGTACAGACTCAATTTCCCTGAAGTAAAGAAAACTCCAACAGGTCTTAAAAGAAAGCTTTATATAAAAAGAAAGAAAAATACATACAAATGTGCTCTCTGTATTTAGATGATACAACACAGGGTCAATTGCTTAAAAGAATATTGAATAAACAGCCTTATTCAAAAAGAATACAAATCAAAGCACTCCAGCACTTATATTCATGCAAATACCAAAGAAAAGAAACCATAGAACTTACTATCTGATCTCTTTGTCCTTACACTTAGAAACAGAAGACTAGAAAATAGAACTACTTCTCCAAAGCTCAGAGGAAACAGGCAGACAGACAAAAGACTCAGACACACACTTCCCTCCACCCAAAGTTGAAAAAATCCGGTTTCCTGATTGGTTTTCTGGTCAGGTGTTTCAGGTGAAAGAGACATTAACCCTTAGCTATCTGTTTATGACACGCCCCCCAAATTGCAGACAGTGGGGAAGCTCACTGGCGGCAATTTCCTTCTAGAACTTGAAAATAAACAGATTAATACAACACATGCACCTTTACATATACTACTAAGTATATAACTAACAGACTTTTACATTTTAAGAACACTTTTTAACTACTGGATTCTGGGAAACTCTCACGGGAGAGTGCATCAGCAACTTTGTTAGAAGCTCCTGTGATGTGTTGAATTTCAAAATCAAAATCTTGGAGAGCTAAACTCCAACGAAGAAGTTTCTTGTTGTTCCCCTTGGCAGTATGAAGCCACTTTAGTGCAGCATGGTCAGTTTGTAGTTGGAACCGCCGTCCCCAAACATATGGGCGTAGCTTTTCCAGGGCGTACACAATGGCATAGCATTCCTTTTCACTGACTGACCAGTGACTTTCCCTCTCAGACAGTTTCTTGCTGAGAAACACGACAGGATGGAAGTTGTGATCTGTTGCTTCCTGCATGAGCACTGCTCCTATACCACGCTCAGATGCATCTGTGGTTACTAGGAATGGTTTGTCAAAATCCGGGGCCCTGAGTACAGGGTCAGACATGAGCGTTGCCTTAAGCTGGGTAAAGGCTTTTTGACACTCATTAGTCCACTTAACGGCATTTGGCTGGGTCTTTTTGGTTAGGTCGGTCAATGGGGCAGCGATTTGGCTGTAGTGTGGTACAAATCGCCTGTAGTATCCGGCCAAGCCTAAGAAGGATTGGACCTGTTTCTTTGACCTTGGGACAGGCCACTTTTGGATAGCATCCACCTTGGCCTGTAGGGGGTTTATGGTTCCTCGACCCACCTGGTGCCCCAGGTAAGTCACTCTGTTTTGGCCTATTTGACACTTTTTGGCCTTAACAGTTAGTCCTGCCTGCCTGATGCGCTCAAAGACCTTTTCCAGGTGGAGTAGGTGTTCGGGCCAGGAGTCTGAAAAAATGGCCACATCATCGAGGTAGGCAACTGCAAATTCTCCCAGTCCAGCTAGTAGACCGTCTACCAGCCTCTGGAAGGTGGCGGGTGCATTTCGAAGGCCGAAAGGAAGGACATTGAATTCATACACCCCCGTATGGGTGACGAATGCTGACCTCTCCTTGGCAGGTTCATCTAGCGGTACTTGCCAGTACCCCTTGGTTAAGTCTATGGTAGAGATGAACTGGGCACGTCCCAACTTTTCCAATAGCTCATCAGTACGTGGCATTGGATAGTTGTCCGGACGAGTTACAGCATTTAGCTTACGGTAGTCCACGCAAAAGCGTATTTCCCCATCTGGTTTGGGTACCAGAACCACTGGAGATGCCCATGCACTGGTAGATGAGCGGATTATACCCATCTGTAGCATGTTCTGGATCTCCCGTTCTATAGCAGCTTGGGCATGAGGAGACACCCGGTAGGGTGGGGTTCTGATTGGGTGAGCATTACCTGTATCAATGGAGTGGTATGCCCGTTCAGTCCGTCCTGGGGTGGCTGAGAACAATGGGGCGAAGCTAGTGCACAGCTCCTTGATTTGTTGCCGCTGCAGACGTTCCAGGGTGGTTGAGAGGTTCACCTCTTCCACGCCACCGTCTTTTTTTCCATCGTAGTAGACACCGTCAGGCCACTCAGCATCATCTCCCTGGACTGTAAACTGACAAACCTATAAGTCTCTGGAATAGAAAGGCTTGAGAGAATTAACATGGTACACTTTAGGCTTTAGTGAGGAATTGGGAAATGCTATGAGGTAGTTTACAGCTCCCAGGCGCTCTTGGACCGTGAATGGCCCTTCCCATGATGCTTCCATCTTATGGGCCTGTTGCGCCTTCAAGACCATAACCTGGTCTCCTACCTTGAAGGAACGTTCTCTGGCATGTCTGTCATACCAGGCCTTTTGCTCTTCTTGAGCATCCTTTAGGTTCTCTCTAGCAAGGGCTAAAGAGTGTCGGAGGGTGCTTTGTAGGTTGCTTACAAAGTCCAGAATGTTAGTTCCTGGAGAAGGTGTAAACCCCTCCCATTGCTGCTTCACCAACTGTAATGGCCCCTTAACCTCGTGACCATACACAAGTTCAAATGGTGAAAACCCTAAACTGGGATGTGGTACAGCCCTGTAGGCAAACAGCAACTGCTGCAACACTAGGTCCCAATTATTGGAGAATTCGTTGATGAATTTTCTTATCATGGCCCCCAAAGTTCCATTGAACCTTTCCACCAGGCCATTGGTTTGATGGTGGTACGGGGTGGCAACCAAGTGATTCACCCCATGAGTTTCCCACAGTTTTTCCATGGTCCCTGCCAGGAAATTAGACCCTGAATCTGTAAGGATGTCGGAGGGCCAACCTACCCTGGCAAAGATGTCTGTTAGGGCCAGGCACACAGTGTTAGCCCTGGTGTTGCCTAGAGCTACTGCTTCTGGCCATCGGGTAGCAAAGTCCACTAAAGTCAGTACGTACTGCTTTCCTCTGGGCGTCTTTTTTGGGAAAGGGCCCAGAATATCCACAGCTACTCGCTGAAATGGGACCTCAATTATGGGGAGTGGCTGGAGAGGGGCCTTGACCTGGTCTTGAGGCTTTCCCACTCTTTGGCATACCTCACAAGACCGGACATACTTGGCAACGTCCTTGCCCATCCCCTCCCAGTGGAAGGACTTCCCCAACCGGTCCTTGGTTCTGTTCACCCCAGCATGGCCACTGGGATGATCATGGGCTAAGCTTAAGAGCTTTCCCCGGTACTTAGTTGGAACCACCAACTGTTTTTGCGGCTGCCATTCTTCCCGGTGTCCACCAGAAAGAATTTCCTTGTATAAAAGTCCTTGGTCTATAACAAACCGGGATCGATTAGAAGAGCTGAGAGGCGGTGGGGTGCTCCGTGCCGCCGCCCAAGCTTTCTGAAGGCTGTCATCTGCTTCCTGCTCAGTCTGGAACTGTTCCCTTGAGGCTGGGGTCACCAGTTCTTCCTCAGACTGTGGACTCGGGCTTGGTCGCTCTGGAAGCGATGTAGGTGATGGGGTTGTTTCCGTTGCTGGTGAACCGCTCTCCGCTGGTGCACCTGAGGGTATTTCAGGCTCTGGCTGAGCCTTTTGGGTATGGCTGTCGTGTGCTTCTGCCAGTTCTGGCTCGCTGGCGCCCTCTGGCGTTGAGTTTGAAGATGTGGTTGCACTTGCTGGTGCTGGTTGCTGTTCCAGTTCCGGGCCTGGGACTGGAGATGCTGTGGCTGTTTCAGTGGTAGGCATGGAATCCGGGTCCACTACCTCTGTCTGGGTCTCGGGTAACACAGACGGGGCCTCTGTGGACGGCTCAGGAACAGGAATGGGTCTGGAAGCTTGCCTGGTTTGGCTACGGGTAACCATTCCCACTCTCTTGGCCCGCCTCACCTGGTTGGCCAAGTCTTCCCCCAGTAGCATGGGGATAGGATAATTGTCATAGACTGCAAAAGTCCACATTCCTGACCAGCCTTTGTACTGGACAGGCAGTTGAGCTGTAGGCAAGTCTACAGCTTGTGACATGAAGGGGTAAATTGTAACTTTGGCCTTTGGGTTGATGAATTTGGGGTCAACGAAGGATTGGTGGATAGCTGACACTTGTGCCCCCGTGTCTCTCCACGCAGTAACCTTCTTTCCGCCCACTCTCAAATTTTCCCTTCGCTCCAAGGGTATTTGAGAGGCATCTGGGCCTGGGGATCTTTGGGGTGATGGTGGTGTAATGAATTGCACTCGCATGGTGTTCTTGGGACAGTTGGCCTTGATATGTCCCAGTTCATTACACTTAAAGCATCTTCCATCTGATGGGTCACTGGGCCGAGGTGAGTTACTGGAGACTGGTGAGGTTGAAGAGTAGGGTATCTGTGGCTTTACTTGGGTGGTATGTAGGGTCTTTGGCTGTCCTCGGTTGTAGGGTTTATGGTCTGTGTGCCCCCTGGGGTAATCGTTCCCCTTGACAGTAGCTTTTTTGCTTTCTGCCAGTTCCATCCATTTGGCTCCAATCTCCCCCGCCTCAGCGATAGTTTTGGGATTTCTATCTTGTATGTACCGTGTGATGTCTTCAGGAACACCATCCAAGAACTGCTCCATTTGTATGAGGAGGTTCACTTCTTCCAAGGTTTGAATGTTGTTTCCTGTTAACCAGGCCTCATAGTTTTTTGCAATGTAGTAGGCGTGTTTGGGAAATGACACCTCTGGTTTCCACTTTTGGGTTCTGAAGCGCCGACGGGCATGATCTGGGGTTATCCCCATCCTGTATCTGGCCTTGGTTTGAAAAAGTTTACAGTCATTCATTTGCGGCTTGGGCATTTCAGCTGCCACCTCTGCTAAAGGTCCACTGAGTTGTGGCCTTAATTCCACCATGTACTGGTCTTCGGGGATGCTGTACCCAAGACAGGCTCTTTCAAAATTTTCCAAGAAGGCCTCGGTGTCATCACCTGCCTTGTAGGTGGGAAATTTCCTGTGCTGTGGAGCAATAATGGGCGATGGGTTGTTAGGATTGGCTGGAGTCTGTTGCTTAGCCTTTTCTAATTCCATGGCCTGTTGGTGGGCTTCCCTCTGGAGTTCTATCTGTCTTCTGTGGGCTGCCTCATCTTCTGCTTTTTTCCTTCGGTAGGCCACCTCTTCTTCTTCTAGTTTTCTTTTGTGTGCTGCCTCTTGGGCTGCCTGTTTGATGCTTTCTTCCTTTTCTTTCAGCTCCATCTCTTTTTGTTTTATTTCTAGTTGTCGCCTGTGTTCAGCTTCTTTGATTTGGTCTTCGGCCTCCATTTTTGCCTTAGAAGTCATGATTCCTGTTTTCTTGTGTTGGGGTGCCCTCCGGTGTTTATCTTCTGCACTGCAGGCTCTGTTCCCTCCTGGAGTCTGCCTAGCAACAGTGCTTTTTTCCTTTTCTCTCTCTAGCTAATGCTCAATGAAGGGAAACCAGAAAAACCACTTAATTTGCATGCATATAAGTGCTGGTACTTGCCTCCTAATGGGAGGGCTACTGCATGACAAAAGACCCTCAACAGTCTTCTCGCTTAACATGCAAACCACAAACTGCTAGAGAGAGCAGAAAAAAAAATTCTCTCTGGTTCCCTTTTAAAACCAAACTGTTTCTCTCTGCTAAAAAGCCCTTAGCAGAGAAAAGAAAAATATAATATTCCTACTGGCTTCTGGATTCTGTCTAGATCCCACCGCTGCTACACCATGACATAACCTTATTCCCAGATTCTGGACCTTAGCGTCCAAAATATGGGGGTTAGCATGAAAACCTCCAAGCTTAGTTACCAGCTTGGACCTGGTACTTGCTGCCACCACCCAAAAAATTAGAGTGTTTTGGGGCACTCTGGTCCCCCTGAAAAACCTTCCCTGGGGACCCCAAGACCCAAATCCCTTGAGTCTCACAACAAAGGGAAATAATCCTGTTTCCCTTCCCCCCTCCAGGTGCTCCTGGAGAGATACACAGACACAAGCTCTGTGAAACTACACAGAGTGATTCCCCCTCTCCGTTCCCCAGTCCTGGGAACAAAAAGGACTTTCCTATTCCCCAGAGGGAATGCAAAATCAGGCTAGCAATCCAACACACAGAACTCCCCTGATTTCTTCCTCCCACCAATTCCCTGGTGAGTACAGACTCAATTTCCCTGAAGTAAAGAAAACTCCAACAGGTCTTAAAAGAAAGCTTTATATAAAAAGAAAGAAAAATACATACAAATGTGCTCTCTGTATTTAGATGATACAACACAGGGTCAATTGCTTAAAAGAATATTGAATAAACAGCCTTATTCAAAAAGAATACAAATCAAAGCACTCCAGCACTTATATTCATGCAAATACCAAAGAAAAGAAACCATAGAACTTACTATCTGATCTCTTTGTCCTTACACTTAGAAACAGAAGACTAGAAAATAGAACTACTTCTCCAAAGCTCAGAGGAAACAGGCAGACAGACAAAAGACTCAGACACACACTTCCCTCCACCCAAAGTTGAAAAAATCCGGTTTCCTGATTGGTTTTCTGGTCAGGTGTTTCAGGTGAAAGAGACATTAACCCTTAGCTATCTGTTTATGACAGCTTCCCTTAATAATTCCCACCAGCTAGGACAGGAGGGATGAGGGGAGGTACAGAGACTTGGTGGGAAGAGAGGAAGGGCAGGCACCCACTTCCAGGCTGGGAAGGAAGGACCTATCTTCTTCCAGGCCCATTCCAGCTCCTTTGGGTCCCACTTTTGCCTCTGTCTGCAACCCCCAGCATGTGAAAGTTTATGTGCAGGCAGAACCTGCAGAATATTTCTAATGTAAGGGTGCTAGGCTCCGCTGATTCCACTGCCCCTGAGCTGGGCTATCCTAAGACCTGTGAGATGGCGATTCATTCCAGCAGAAAGGCCATTGGAGAATCTACCTGACTTCATACTTTCCTTGGATTTGCCCTTCTGAGTAAGAGCAAGCCCTGTTATTCTAGCCCATGTCCTGGAAAGTCTTGTCTCTGAACTTCAGTGCAGAGACATAGGTCCAAAGGTCAGGAAGGCAGAACCCCAGAGAAGGAGGGAATTTTCTAGATTCAGCCAAATCATCAGAGGAGTTGGAGCGCTTCATCTCCATGTCCTCTTTGGAATTGAACAATACATCTGAGAGGCAGGGACATAAACCAAAGAAAACGTTGCCTCCTTCTCAGAAAAAGCCTATTTCAAATTTACTCCTGGTTGAGGAAGGAACTAGCCATATACGTCACCATCTGCCAGACATTTTTGTCCAGATTAGGACGATCCCAGAGAAAATGACAAAAATCCTGGTGACTTGAAAAAGAAAATCCAAACATGTTTTTTCCCAATTAAAGTAACTGTAGCCAAGAACTGTGAGGGGTGGATGCTCCGGGAAAAAAGCAAGAAAGAAATAATTCTAAATATGAAAAGTCTGATCCATGCTCTTGAAAAAGGATAAACTGTCAAAATCTGAGCCAAAGGCTCAAGAAAAGTAAGTACAAGACCAACTCTTTGCCTTAAAATATATAGAGGCTCTCCTTAGAAAGTTAATAGCAGGCCCAGAACTAGCCCTAGTTGAAATGCACTGCAGGATTAAACTATGCATTTCTATCTCTTTCGAAGACTCCCCCCATTCAAAGATGCAGTACCCTAATATAACTGATAGCATTTGGCCCTTCTCTGACCAACGTTCTGAGATTTAATTACGATTGATCTGCCTCATGTTGGCATATGCATACATACCAAGTGCCCTTGTGTCATCTTCAAAATGTAGTAATGGGAACCAGCGGCAGAATTCAGAGTATAGTAATTGATAAACTCTACTGTGGACATTTTGATGCTCATTCTCTAGAAGGGGAGAGGCTATTTCTTGTTGAATATTGTTCAAAGATTAGATGAAATGTAAAATCAGTGTTCTGACCTGTTGTTGAAAGATCCTTTGGCAAGAGCAGGGGTGTTTGTGCCATTGTCCTTGTCGTATTCCACTCTGGGTAACTATGTTTGCCAATCTACGTTGCCTCTGCAGTATCAATTGGATCCAGTACTCACCTTAAGTTTTTTATTTAAATTGGCTTGAAATGTTGCTGTACATTGTTAAATACTTTCAGTGTTTGACCCTAGAAGTGACTGCGTTCAGTGAATTAAGTGATTCCTGCATAAGTGGAAAGTATTTTGAGAAGCTTGGATGATATTAAGAATCAGAATAATAAAAAAGCTTAGCCTGCAGATTTTGTGCTATTCCTCCATTTGCTCAAAAATGAGAGACTCACCAGTACACTGAGTTTTGCCTTTATGCATACATCTTGACCTACACTTTGCCAATAGATCAGTGGTTATACACACTTTTTTTTTAATGTTCTTGGGCCAAAATAATGTGCGACCAGAGCACTTGGGCTGCTACTCAGAAGTTGTGGGGAGGACATGTGTATAGCTTTTTAAAATGTCAAAATAGGATCCTAATTATACTGTGGAAAATAATTTTTTTTAAGTACTTTTAGAGACATTTAAATTTCCAGTGTACCTTTCCAAGCTTAGGATAAATTATTGTGATGGTACAATGCACAGTGTTGTGAAAACCAGTGCAGTTATTGTGCCTGCTCTAATAATGAGAATTTCATTGTTTGGGGAGAGCAGTCTCCTACACTCTAGACAAAAGTGGAATTACTTTTGAACAACGAGGAATGTGATCAGTTTAATAGCACGGAGAATATATTCACAAGATTCAGATAAAGCTAGCTTAAAAGCCATATGTGCAATGTGGCAGTATGAAATTGTTAGTAGGTAGCATAATTATGCACACACACACTCTTATTTCTGCAATTTAAGATATAAACTGTTGTTTCTGTAGGAACTGGACAAGTTTATGTGAACAAGTCCAGTTCAATTAAAAAAAGCAAAAATGGTGATAAATTTGCATCTTTCTGGGGATTTGTTTTTTTTTCTTTTCTTTTTCCTTTTCCTTTTCTATGAGAAATTGATAGCTATCATAGGATGAAAATGCACTGTTACAAACATTGCATTATAAATGTCATCAGAAAGTAGCACATGAAAGCTGTTTCCATAGATATAATTCTAGGTTTGTATCTTAGTTTGATCTTTTCAATCTTTACACTTGCATTGTTTCAGAAAACTACCCCTAGGCTTTCAGGAATGGGGACATGTGAAGAAGAATCAGCTAGGACTGATCAAGTAGCTCGTGAAGTTACACAGTACGGTCCTTGTTCTAGACAATTCCATTTAATCCATGGGGTCCAGTAGTGAGGGAGTTAGGGAAAGCTTCGGGGCACTTCACATGTACAGCACACAAAGTGTTACCATTGTATTTAAGTTACTAGCCTCTGTCCTCTGTTATAAGCTGTATTCCTCTGTTTCTCTTCATTCCTGCTCCCATTTATTTCTGTGCATATTGTTGTCATGGTACAATTCCCCACTCTGAACCTTAGCGTCCAAAAGATGAGATACCAGCATGAATTCCTCTAAGCTCAATTACCAGCTTAGTACTTGTAGCGCTGCCACCAACCAGGAATTCCAGTGCCTGGTACACTCTGGTCCCCCCTAAAACCTTGCCCGGGGACCCCCAAGACCCAGTCCCTCTGGATCTTAACACAAAGAAAGTAAACCCTTTCCCTCACCGTTGCCTCTCCCAGGCTTCCCCTCCCTGGGTTCCCTGGAAGATCACTGTGATTCAAACTCCTTGAATCTTATAACAGAGAGGAAAATCCACCTTCCCCCCTCCTTCTCTCTCCCCCTCCCAGACTCTCCCTGAGAGAGAAAGTAATCCTAACAGAGAGAGAAATTAACCTTTCTCTCCCCGTTCCCTCCTTTCTCCCCACCAGTTCCCTGGTGGATCCAGACCCAGTCCCTTGGGGTCTCACCAGAATTTAAAAGAACAATCAGGTTCTTAAACAAGAAAAGCTTTTAATTAAAGAAGAAAAAACAGTAAAAATTATCTTTGTAAATTTAAGATGGAATATGTTACAGGGTCTTTCAGCTATAGACACTGGGAATACCCTCCCAGCCTAAGTATACAAGTACAAATTAAAATCCTTTCAGCAAAATACAAATTTGAACTCCTTCCAGCCAAATACACATTTGCAAATAAAGAAAACAAACATAAGCCTAACTCGCCTTATCACCTAGTACTTACTATTTTGAATCTATAAGAACCTGTATCAGGGAGATTGGAGAGAAACCTGGTTGTACGTCTGGTCACTCTCAGAACCCAGAGAAAACAATAACCAAATTCTAAAAGCACACACAAAGACTTCCCTCCCTCAAGATTTGAAAGTATCCTGTCCCCTGATTGGTCCTCTGGTCAGGTGACAGCCAGGCTTGCTGATCTTGTTAACCCTTTACAGGCAAAAGAAATATGAAGTACTTCTGTTCTATTAACTCTTACTTATCTGTTTATGACAATTGTCTATCCACTGTTATATAGTGCTTTATAAATGGCACTGAATTAATTATCACAACACCTTCATGAGGAGGAAAGTAAACCAGATACAATATCTCAGTTTTTCAGAAGAGGGAACTAAGGCAGAAATTAAGGCCATGAAGAAATTGAGGCACAGGGTTGTCACATAGGAGTCTGTTGTGCTTTGTCCACCAGGTCATATTGCCTCTTTCTTTATTGAGTTGCCTCTCTCTGTGTATAGTGGTCACCTAAACTTCATAGCAGATGTACTATCCTAGCAAAAATAATTGGCTGAGAGGCAGTCAGGTTGAAATCTGAGGTGGCCCATTGGCAGCAGTCTGTGAAGGAAGCAACTCTCCCCAACAGCTGTGAATTGGTCTGGGATCCCATCTCCAAAGCAAGGGACCTATGGCTATGGTTTGATTAGGCACCAAAAGGCCTGTCTACATCTCTAGGGAACAATAAAGGACTCCTGATTAGAGAGGGAAATCACTAAAAATTTCAATGATAACTTTCGAACAAAAGGGCTAGAAATGTACTCAAAATGGTAATCATAAGTAGCTGAAGCCAACTTGATATTTATAGGTTCTTTTAAATTTTTCTGGAGGGGTGACTTCAGTTTTCATGGACACAAAATCAGAGGAGCCTGTGTGATGTAGGTAGGGGTGTGGATGTGGAGGGATGGCAGGTTGGTGCTGAGGAACATCTGAGGCTGTCTACGCTCGCGCTTTCTCATTGGCAAAACTTCTGTTGGTTGTGTGTGAAAAAACCACACACATACCCTGCTTGACAAAAGTTTCACTGACAGACAGTGTGTGAACAGTGCTATGTCAGACAGTGTGTGAACAGGTGTGAACAGTGCTATGTCGGCGGGAGATGCTCTCCCATTGACACAGCTTCTCCTGCTTGTTGGGGGTGGTTTAATTATGGTGGTGGGAGAGCTCTCTCCTGCTGGCATGGAGTGTCTGCACAGGAGACCTGTATCTGCAGTGGTACAGCTGTGTTGCTGTAAAGTCCATAGTGTAGACATAACCTTAGTGTAAAGCACTCATTTTGAATAGATCCATTTGAAATCAGTTAAGCAGAAAATAATCACCTGAAAAGTAAACAACTTTGTTTTATAGAAGCAGTGGGAACCCATATGTATCCATTGTTTGCAATTGTAGGCACACCTGACCTTCAATTCAATGACTTAATATTAGAAAATCTGTCATTGAAACTTCTCACATAAATAAGTGGCAGACACCTGATTCATTTAGATAGCTGAAAAATTATATAGAAACGAACTAGGTACAAACATGCAACTTGAAGTCCTTAGGAATAGTTGAGCCACCACCTGTGAAACAGATCTGTCCCTTTCCTGAATGGTGACAGCCAATGAAGAATAATTAGGCACACTACTAACAGCAATTATCAACAGCTTCTAAGAAATGAACCTTCCAACCTTCCTGGAAAAAGAAGCAGCAGCCCTTCCAGTTGTCAAAAACCCAACCCTGGAAGCGGACAACATCTCTAATTAATGTCCTATGTCTAACTTCCCATCCCTTGGTAAACTCATTGAGACTGTAGTGGGCGTGGCAGCCAAGCTCCAGCAACACATGACATCTATTGCTTCATACCAGGGCATGGAGAAGGCTCTTGTGGCATTGAAAGATAATCTTTTAATGGCAATGGATAAAGTGTTGTGACCTACATGCACGACACAGCTGAGGTAGATGGTACAGCACTATAATGCCTCCAATCATTCCGTTCCACCAGAGCCCAGAGAGTGGTTATGAACTATAGCTCTTTTTACCCAAACCAACACCTGTGCAGTCCTGCAAGGATCTATTCTCTCCTTCCTTCTCTTCAACAACTAGCTGAGTTTACTTAGAAAGACAGTGAGACAGAGCCTTCAGTGCCAACACCACTCCTGGCACTCGGCTGTATATCTTATTTTCCACACACAGCCAATGCCATGTTTAGAGGAGATTATCATCTGAGTGAGGATTAGGTGCCTCAGACTAAAATTGAGGAGAAGTCTGAGGAGATGCTGATGAAAAAGGGGTAATGCTTCTAAGAACTAGCTAGGAACACTGAAGTTCTCTGTCCCAGGTCATCTAAACCTTGGGGTCCTGTTTCACTCATCATTACAGCTAGAGACCAGACAGCTCCCATTGTACAAAATGTGGAAATCCACCTTTAACATGAACAAAATTTCTTCCCATTTTCCCAGATGATGAACTGGCCATAGTAATCCATGCATTCATCACCTCCAATGCATTTACTGCTAACATTACACAAAACTTTTCTCTGTAGTAGGCCCATTTCTGCTCAACCCCTCCTTTGAAGACCTTACTTGATAGAATGTCTCAGTAAAGACCATTATCTAACAGTGATTGTTCTGAAGCACCTTCCTTTTAGGAATTTCCCTGTGATCTAATCCAAATGTGTGACTCTTTATTATTAAGATGTTATTTTTCATCTTAATATTTATATCTATTGTGAGTACTCCTTTCTCTTCAACCCTGTCTTTGCCAACCCCTCCCTCCATTGCTATATCTTGATTTTCTTATCCAGTTCCCTTTAATTTAAGCACCCTTTCCCAGGTCCTACAAATTAACCTTCCTTAGGCTCTGTCTACCCTAGATTTTCCTCCCACTTGCAGCTCCAGCAGTGGTAATAACGGCAAGAGTACTGATACAGATATGGCTCCAGGCAGCTGCTGGCACTTTAACCATCATGTCATCCAACCATGCTTTTTCCCCCCTTTGAACTAACTACTCCCTTTTGTCTCAAGTGTATCAGTGAAATGTCAACTTCCTCTCCATCATTTTCTTAGATTAAATGGTTTATTCAATTTTATAGGAGTTTCATGGCAGACGAAGGGCCTCTGGCAAAACACAGACTCAAAATTTCAACATGTGCATGCCTAAGCGTGCCTGCCCGACACCAGGCAGGTTAATTCCAAAAGCACATTCACAATCTCCCAATGCAAAAAAGATTGCCATGCTGCAGTGCCATTGGACTAGCACTAAAAAGTATTTTTAGTTAAAAGTGAAGGACACCAAACTTCCTCCATCAGGTAAGAAGGATCCTGCAAAATTTTGAATTGGTGGGAAGCTCAGCCCTTACCTAAACTGTTTGGCCTGTATTTGTTGTCCAGCTTTATTATAAAGAGGTTAAGTGTGTTGTTCCTAATGACTGTTTAAATAGAGTACATGTGAGCAGACGAGGCATCTACTCTGTTATGTAAGCACAGCAACCTCGATGAATCTTGTGAAGTTAACATCACAAAATAAAGCAATTGGACATAACTGACTAGAGGTTGTGCCTAATTTAACCAAGGATGACTTTGCCATAGTAGCATAAACAATGCTATGAAAGTAGTGTTTACCTCAACATCCATTCTTTATGCTTTTAGAACTCAAGCCAGCCTCAGGGAAAGATGGCTCTAAAACAAAATTAACTGTTTGTAAGCCAAAGAGTGAATACGAGAAGCAACAAAAAATGTATGCAGATTATTCTAAACAAGTGTCAATAAAAGCTTCACATAACACCATTACCATTATTTATATCATGCCCAAAGTGCGTTAAGGTGCTGCACAGGTAGAAACCCTCCTTCTACTGAAATGTTAAGGTCCGGCTGTGGCAAAAAGATCTGCCGGCATGGGCCCTTATGCTGGTATGGGGACTTATTTAATGTGACCTCTCATGGAGTGACTCTTCTAGAGCCCTTTGTAGAATTGGGGCTTTGATGACATGAAATAATAAGGGATATTACAGAAAGGACAGAATCCTCCGACACTTCAGGAGTGGATTACTGCAATTCACTCTGCACACCAACTCAAAAAAGAAATTTAAGCTGTTCTACAACATAGTGGCCTATTAAACATTGGTTTACAGTGGCAACACACAAAACTTGTGCTCCATGACCTGCCCTAGCTGCCTGTCATTATTTAAGACAGGCCTGCACAACATGCGGCCACAGAGGCTCACTGTGCAGCCCGCGACGGGGACTCAAAGGGCTCTGGGCTGCCGGCTGTGGCGGGGAGCCCAGAGCCCTTTAAATCCCAGCCATGGCTGGGATTCAAAAGGCTCTGAGCTGCTCACAGCGGTGGGGAGCCCAGAGCTCTGTAAATCTCAGCCGCTGCTGGGATTCAAAAGGCTTTGAACTGCCCGCAGCAGCGGGGAGCCCAGAGCTCTTTAAATCTCAGCTGCGGCTGGGATTCAAATGGCTCTGGGCTGCTGGCTGCGGCGGGGAGCCCAGAGCCCTTTAAATCCCAGCTGTGGCAAGGATTCAAAAGGCTCTGAGCTGCCCGCAGCGGCGCGGAGCCCAGAGCTCTTTAAATCTTAGCTGCAGCCGGGATTCAAAAGGCTCTGGGCTGCCCGCAGTGGTCGGGAGCCCAGAGCCCTTTAAATCCCAGCCGCGGCCGGGAATCAAAGGGCTCTGAGATGCCCGCAGCGGCGAGCCCAGAGCCCCTCAAATCCCAGCTGTGGCCGGGAATCAAAGGGCTCTGGGCTGCCCGCAGAGATTCCCGGCTGCGGCTGAGATGTAAAGGGCTCAGGGCTTCCCAGCGGCTGCAGGCAGCCCAGAGCCCTTTGAATCCTGGCCACAGCTCCAGCGGTGGGCTGGGGCTGGGATTTAAAGGGCTTGGGCTCCCCTCAGCGGCAGGAGCTCTGGGCCCTTTAAATCCCTGCCCCAGCCCCGCAAAGCTCCGGTTTCCCCCAGTCTCCGAAGCCCCGGGCCCTTTAATTTGCCCCTGACAGCTCGCAGCCACCTCTTCAGCTGGGAGCCCCTGATTGATTTAAAATCAAGTATCACCTCCCCACCCCCAACCTTCCTTTTTGTTCCACAGCTGTTTTGGTGGGGCGGCGCTGGGGAAGGAGGGTTTCTTTCTGCAGGGCTGGGCGGTGCTGAAGCGGGGTGTTTCCATGGGCTGGGAGGTCCTGGTGGGGGGGGTTCCGCGGGGCTGGGGGTTTCGGCCCTCTGCTGTTTTCTTTGGTGTAATTTGGCCCTGCCACTTTACGAGTTATGCAGGCCTGATTTAAGACTTGGGACCTTCCTATTTGAGAGACCACCACTCTCTGCATTCCTAACTTCCACAATTGCAATAAGCAGAGATGTTCGTTTCTATTTAGAAGGTAAAACATTCTTTACAGTGAGCTTTCACTCAGAAACAAGCACTCCTGCTCTGCTGACCATCATTCCATGCTGTAAGGCACATCCATTTGTGTGGGCTGCAGTAGAGAGTAAGGCTTGGTGAATATTATATAGGCGTGGAGGAGGCGAGTTTTATGTTTGGTGTGGCATTCAATTCTGGTAGCTTTGGAGGTATAAAATGATGTTTAATTTGTTTTTTGTAATGTTTGAGGGGTGCCAAGAATACATACTCACAATCTAAGTTTCATATATACAGAGTTAGTGGTGCATACTTTGCCTTTTTAGATACAGTATCTGTGATTTCCCTCTTTCCCGCATCATTCATAAACTGAATTTATACTCAATTCATTCTGCCTTTGCCAGTTTTCCAAGTAGAAGGCTGTTTTTTGGTCACACTTTATTGTCTGTCTGTAAAGGAATGAAATTTTAAGTGTATGAATTTTTAAATTGTTGATTTAAACATTTTTCAGGATTGTTGTATATGTCAGCATATACAATTAAAAATGGAACCTAGTAAATACTGCACCTGGTTGGGGTGGCAGAATTCCAGAGGTGGCATTCCATGTTGTTGGGTTTTTGTTTGTTTGTTTGTTTTTTTGCTTCAGCAGTTGCGCTGTCTGAGAGGTTGTTTGTTGTTGTTGCTTGGGGCAGTAAAAAATCTAGAACTGGCCCTGTTTGTGAATGATGTGCAATATACCTCACTGTGGTCAGTACATAAGTTTTTTGGGGAAGAAACTATAGCTCCAATCCTGCAGCTGATAGCTTGTGGTGAATTCACTGGGGCATCATATGGGTGTAGCTTTCTGACTTTACACTCTCTATGGTGGGTTCAGGACCTATATGAAGCACCATGAGCAGCTATTGTGCTGCATACAAATGCTATTTTATAATATTAACAAAAAATGGCAGTTTTTCTAGGAGTCAATTGTAATCTAATACCTAAAGCCGGGAGCTGGGATTTAGGACTTTGTTTCTGGCTCAGTTATTGATTTACCATTGACAAGTACTTCACTTTTCAGGACCTCAGTTTACCCATGTGTAAAATGGCAATTGTGCACAGAGTTGTGAGCTTTAAATAATGTTTCCAAAGCAACAAGAGACTTGTGGAGATTCTTGAGTACCAGGTGTTATATAGTAAAGGCAAAGTAGAACTGGACTAATACTGCAAAAACTAGTATGTTTTTTATGCAAATATTCCTTCAAATTTTGTAGATGGATTCACTTAACTGGGTCTGGGCTCATCTTGTATTTGCTTTCCATGAATATTCTAGCAAACTAGACATGCTAGGTCTAGTGATGCCCATGGAAAGAGAAATTTAACACTGGATATTCAGTTAAAGTAAATTTTAAATTTTTAACCTAGCTAACAACGATATAAAGTTCATATTACAGATTTTACCCTCAAATATGCAATTTGGAGTTCATATTGTTATTGGTTACTAGCATAAATCAGAGGTCAGTAATAATGCCTCCTGGCTTATAGAGATCACACCTTGAAAAGTTTTTCTTTTCCCATTTTGAGAGATTAGACTGGTTCCAGAGGTCTTCCACATTTTAAATGTAGGGAAAGTCTTTCAAACCAGTAGAATCGGAAGCTGTTCATGTGCTTAGTTAGACATGTGACTTACTTAAACAGAGGCCTTAGTGAATGTCAGGCTTTCTTTTAAAATTGACAACACACTATATGTACATCATGCTGACTTCAGAAATTGATCTCATTTTACCAGTTATCTTTGTAGTGTGTAACTGTGAAAATCTAATGCCATAGGTAGCTAAATATATTGAATAATGTGCGAGTCCTGAAAGTGTGATAACTGTCAGCCTTATCCACAACAACTTGTCAGCTGTGCTGCAGTCTTAAATCTAGTTTACTTCCTGATCTGTGTTTAATCCAGAGTGCTCTGTGTGCGCACATGTGTGTACACAGCTTTACCTTTTGGCTCTATACACTTTTACAATAGCTCACCTTTTTAGCACATTTTGCTGTAAATTGCATCATGCCCACAGGCTGCAGGAAGGCAACACAAGTAAGATGTGAAGGAGAGAAGATACATAATCTAGAAATGCAAAATGGCACATGAGAGTTGCAACCTATTGCAATGTAAGCCAACTCACCTGACCAAAATACCTATTTTCAATTCTTAGCTATTCACACTGCTGGAGAAGTGGGTCATTTTCTTATTTATTTTACTTTAAATATCTATTACTATATTTTGTTTGAGTTTATTTCTTCTTGATGACCACCACATGCTCTGTATTCTTTTGATTTCATTCTAACTACACTGTTCAATGTTCTGTTATGCCCTTCTCAGTGATTCTATAATTATATTTATTTTACATAGATAGAAACATTAGGGATTTTCCCCCTTTTTACATATGGTGTTCTTGCTTCATGCAGAGAAAACTACACAGCTGACAGGGTTTTTTTTTTTAAAAAAGCCTCCAAATTCTATCCAGCTTTAAACTCTTATGTTTATAACCCTGAATATCTCTAAAATGTCTTTACCTAAAACACTTTATGGTTTTATTGCCAGGTTTATGCCAGTAATAATATTCACATCAGCTTTCTTAGGGATAATCTTTAAACAGAACCTAGCAAGAAAGGCTTTGAAAACTATCATTCCCAGGAACGCAAATCTCGGAACATGAAACATCGGTTTAATCGCCCCCTCTGACAACTTAACACGACAGATTGAAAAATACAAGCCGATATGGAAGTGGGATCAATGGATTATCAAAGTCCTAAACATCTTCTCTTGAGAGGGGAGGGGGCTTTTGGGTCCATTGGCATGCGTAAGACATTAAGTTTGCATAGCTTACCGCAGATCCGATGCTGTCTGACTGGCAGCAAAGTTGAGAGAGGGAGAGAGAGAGATTTACATGAGAGAACTCAGGGGGCTTTGTCATGGCAATTGTATAAAGTGATATACAGTGCAAATCGACTCGAGCATGTCCCTGGATAGCAGGCGGTTTACAGCCTCTTCGAGCAGAGATTACTGCTTTATCTTGTCATACTAAATTAACGTGGCAGCACACTGTTAAACAGTGGTGACCTCTTCATCTGTGGAAATTGCTGCCTAGAGGAGAGATGGTATTTAAGACACTCTCTCTCTCTCAATCTCCCCAGTCCCGTCCTCCCCCCTCCCAGTAGGGCCCTGAGGCACATTTGGGTTAGGATGTAGCATTAAAGAAAAGAGAGAAAGAGAAAGAAGGGGTAAAAAAAAAATAAAAAGGCTTTTAACATCCAGGTGACAACAGCTATGTGTTAATTGAGCCTTTGTTGTTTGATTAATAGCCACTTTGGTGTAGAATATTAAACTGTTTGGACAACTTTCTAAAAAAACCACAGGTCCTCTCAGTAAACTGAGATTAGGCAACATTCTCTGGTCTGTTCATTTTAACCCCTTATTGTTCTTGTCTTTTTTTCCTAAACTTGCATTTATTTAGGAGTGAAAATGTATTACTTTTCCATCACCACCTGCACTGATAAATTGACACAGCTCTCTCTGGCAGAGCTACGATGATTTACAGAGGATGAAGGTCTGACCCATTGTTTTTATTGAAGGGTGAGGGGGTGAGGATTGTTTTGAAGCTTATTTGGACTACTGTGTTAGACTGTTGTATATGATGAGATTCAGAACAAAACATTTCTCTGAGAAAGGGTGTGGAGAGATGGGGAATGACCATTCCATTGGTCTGCCATTGTTCTAGAGGAAAATGGGATGGGGTGAGGTGGAACGATCTCCCATCTTCCCTTCCTCTTCAGTGGACTTTCATGATGAGGGAGGGAATGTCAGCTAGAGTTTAGACCAGGTTTTCTGGTTCTGTTTCTCATTGACTTCTTTATGCAATTGATGCAAAGCCCACTGAAGACTGCTTTTGTCTTTAATATACACCTCTACCTCGATATAATGTGACCTAATGTAACACAAATTCAGATATCATGTGGTAAAGCAGTGCTCCAGGGCAGGGATGCGCGCTCCAGTGGATTAAAGCAAGTTCAGTATAACGTGGTTTCACCTATAACGTGGTAAGATTTTTTGGCTCCCACAGACAAGTATATCGAGGTAGAGGTGTACTTTGTATCAGAGTCTCTGTGGCCTTGGGCACATTATTGAGATACAGTGTTTAAAGTGCTTATGATTCTCAGATTGTAAGTGCCTTACAAGTGCAAAGTATTAATTTTTATCATACTTTATTGTGAGCGAGAGAGGACGCTTTGGTCAGGGTGGCTTGGGTTACGTTAGGGACGGTCATGCTGAAAATCATGACTTTATGGCTGTATTTCCTATTGGATGAGACATCTGCTAATTAGTGTTCAACGGGTTTTCTGCATCCTTTGCCAAGTTCACTTGGAAAGAAAAAATCCCTTTATTTTTAAAATTCGTACTGATTGTGAGATGCCAGAGCTTTCACTCCATAGATAATATGAACAAGGCCATGGAATTGTAGAAATCTGAGATGGAAAAACAACTCTTTGGTCCTCTAGTCTAGTTCACTTCTGGTCATGCACAGTTGTTCCTTACTGTTGATTGATTGATTTATTTCAGCTGCCACCTATGCAGATTCATGCAAAACTGTGCATACTGTACTGTGTTTTCTTCATCACACTTTTTGAAGCAGGTTTTTCCTTGCTTCCATGAGATACCAGTAAAGCTAGATTGCAGGCAGAGTATTTGCCTTTTGAGAAATGGCATATTTGCAAACATAGCACTGTTTTCTTTGGAGGAATTCTGAAGGCCATTTGACTAGACTCATATGCTGGGGAGATGGTAAAAACTGGCTTCCTAATTTATTCCTTATAGAAATCAATATATTTGATAATTTATGTTCTGCTTACAGAGCCTGCACAAGTGACTCATGAATCGATCAGCAGCAAGCAAAAATAAAAGCTAATGAACTCATTTTAGTAGCAAGTTTCTCATTAGCAGGTAGGCTACTGATCTTTCCAGTTCTAAGTCACGTGGTCTTTCTGCACACTTGCAAGGAATAGTTTCCCTCTTTTATAAAGAAATAAATACACACACATAAATAACTAAACATTAGAAAATGAAGAGTTGGCCAAGTTTTGAAAGCTTCATCACTGCTTCTACATATATATTTACAATATATGTTTGATAATGGGCTGTCGAGGCTGTCACCTCATGGTCACAAGTTTTAAATCTGTCTGTCTTAGGTACTTATATAGTCTTCATTTCCATAGTATCTGAGTGATTTGTGCTGGCCAAAAAGTATTGCCATATAATAGTTGTTTGATGGCCCTTGTGAAAAAATTTGGTTATTTCAATTTAATTCAGGTAGGAAAATGCATCCATGTACCCAAGAACTAGCTCAGTTGCCACTAATTGGTACCTTTGTTCTAAGAGTGGCCAAGGACTGGTAAGTATGAAATCCCCTCTTATCCCTGGAAGTGCTGTAGTACCTACGTGTCAGGACTGAGACACAGGGTTGAGTGTGAGGTATTGTGGGAAAAGTTACCCTTCAGCTGTCCTTCTGTGGATAAATAGAGGACTTCAGTATCCAATGCTGTCAAGTACTATATTCTTTATTGCTTTTTCGAGAGAAAAAAAGAATTAAAAAAATAGAAAAACATCATTTTAATTGCCAAATCTTTGGCAAAAAATTCCAGATGGCTTTTGAGTTTTTGAAACCTAACCAAAGTCGCTCTTTTAAAATAAAAAAGGGGTTGAGAGGGAGGGAAGAAATACATTTTTTTTAAACACCTCCTACAGTGATGAGAAATATACTGCTTGAAATCAAGCAGGAAAAAAAAAAAAGATTTTTTGAAAGAGCTGTCTGAGTTCCACAAAGCACTGTATGAAAGAAGGGACTTTTGAAACATTTCAGAAAATAAAAAAATTCAGATTTCCCAAATCTCAGAAATAGATTCCCAACTGCCTGATTTGGTTTTTAATTAGTTGGCTGAATCAGATTTTTTTTTCTTTCAAGTAAATCTATAAAGCTTTCATGAATCTGGCCCATTGTTTAGCATTTATCTCATGAGTAAACCTTGAGAGGTTTTGGCTTGAAACTTACCTAATCACATGTTTGGAAGATGGCCCAAGTCTACTGATTTTTAAAAAACAAAACAAAACAAAGCAAAATATAATCAAGAAATCCTGAGGAAGTTTAGTGAATTAGTCCCTTAAAAATCTATACAGTCCTTACTTAATGAGTCCAGCCCTTTATATATATATATATATAGGAGTCTTGTATGAATAGGTCATATGTCCACCACATTTTTCTTAGTTTCTGACTATTGTGCAGCTGAATGGTGGGTGCATTAGAGTGCTGACAGCCACCCATATTGTGATTGCTTCATCATCTAGATCTGCTCTGACCAGAGCTAAACAGCACAGGGGCTACAGTGCCCGTCACCTACATATACTAGAACTGCCAATGTAGATGCCACTAATGGTAGTGCAATAGTGGGAAATTTTAAGAAAAACTGCTAGAGGAGAGACATCTTTATAGTTGGGAGAAAGGGGAGTAGTGTATGGCAGCATGTGTCTACACTAGGAACATTGCAGATCTAGATATACCAGTGTACTAAACGAGCAACACGCTCCTAGTATGGATGCAGCTTATACTGGCAAAATTGTGATTTTGCTGGTATAGCTTATTCCAACCCGTCCGAGCAAAATAAGCTTATAACAGTACAAGCTCAGTTGTGCCAATATCATTGCATCTACACTAGGGGCTTTTGCCAGCACAGCTCTGTCAGTCAGGGGTCACACTTCTTCAACCCCCCGACTAATGTCTATGATGGAAAAAATTTGTAGCATAGCCTGGCCTTAGTAAATTTGTAAGTAACAATATGGGTATCCAATGACAGTGGGCCTTAAAGGGTCAAAGAAAAAAAATTGTAAAGTGGCACTCTTTTACTCCACAGATTTACTCCCTCTAGCTTTTCAGGGCAGGGACCTATTAGAAATCTGTACAGTGCCTAGCACAACGGGGTCCCAATCCTGTTTGGAGCCTCTGCTGCTACTGTAATACAATGATAATATACCCTTGTCTTCACTAGGAACTTTACCCATTGCTGACAATGGGTGTCTGCAGCAGGTACAGCTGAAATGGTGCTGAAAAGGGCTTAATTGCCCCTCTCTACAGCTTCAAGAAGGCTCAGCCATGGTTTCTGAAATGGTGCTGAACACAATTTGGTCCTTTCTGCATGTGTGGTCAAACCTTTTTAGGGACTGGTTTCAGCGCAACCATTTTCAGCAGTTGTAAATTTCTCAGAGGAAAAGAGACTTGTATATTGACTTTTGCTTACTTCATTGGCAAAAGTGAATTTTTACTTCTGTTAGCATTACAGAGCTCTGACTGCGTATCTGTGGAGCAATAAGCTAGATTCCATTCTGCTTTGCACATTTAAAGAATTGTCAGTCAAGTCAAGAGGATCTCACTTAATGGCAATGATATAAAAGAGAGAGGAACACAGATTGAGTCAGGTGCCAGAGCTGGTATTTTGGGGTGGGAATGTCTTTTACCTTTACACTGAAGAAATTTGATCTGGAAGTCATTAAGAGGGAATAAATAATTGACCACATGATATCATTTTCACAGTCGCTTTTCTGGTGATCATCACCCTTTAGAACTTATTCAAACTTCTAAACAGAATCATTTTTATATGTGAGAAACAAAGTGAACACGAGATCTAAAACCCAAACACCAGATTCTCCTACCCATAGAGACCGTAGTCTCAAGTAAACTAAATGAGAAGGTATTTATTATAGTTAGAATAGTGGTTTCCTACATCTTAAGGATTTAAAAAAACCTCCAAGTAGATATATATCAAGGAATTATCAAATCAACCTGCTTCTTTATTGGTAGCCACTGAATTTGGCAGTCACAGAATTTGATTGTTATATTGAATGGTGGGTTTCACACTTTTGTCATGCTTTGGGCCACTTAAGAGAAGACCCTCACCTGGACTATGGTCCCTTTCAGAATTCTCAGGTCCTCCCCATTCTCATGTATTCATCCAAGATGGGCTGGAGATGGATTCAGTCCACAACGGAAATAAAGGTGTGTTATTTAAGCCAAAAGGGAGATAAGGATGAGAACTAGAATACAAGAGGCAAGAATTAAGTTGATATGGATCAACTCCTCAGCCAAATGATGATCTGATCTAATATGTTATTGGTAAAGTATGTCTACACTAGAGTAAAACTCCCACAGCTGGTCCATGTCAGTTGATACAGGCTCAAGGGGCTTGGGCTGAAGGATTATAAAATTGCAGTGTAGCTGTTCAGGTTAGGTCCCAGAGCTTGGACTCCAGCCTGAGCCCGAACATCTCCGGTGCAATGTCATAGCTCTGGAGGCCTAGCCCCAGGCCTGAGTCAGCTGACACATGAAAGCCACAGGTGTTTTATTGCAGTGTAGACATACCTTTAGAGAAACAGCCCTTGGATGGTTGAAACTTAAAATCCTTGCACAGAAAATAATCTAACTCCAGGTGACTTCATTCCAATTCCTGGGGATCATCACTAAGCCACAAAGGAGTCTCAGCACAGGAAACTACCACAATGAGAATCAAGATTGTTAAAAGCTGATGACAGGTGTGGATGAGCAGATCAACATCCTGTCTCAAAGGAGAAGTCAGATACAACTCAGGGCCATGAGGAGAATACCGAAATCTGCTGGATTCATAGAACAGGTAGATATAGACCAATGTGGATGCTGATATGGAGCAAGAGCAGTCTCTATGCTGAAATGATGGTCAAAGTCAGGCCATGCCACAATAATGTGCTGAGCAGACGAGGGATTCGCACCAGAACCAAAGACCAAGTAGAACATGAGGCTGGCCCTGTTAGAGCGCTCCTGAATAGAAGGTCTCTAACCTTCAAAGGTTCTGGAATAGCCTTGGAATAACAGTAGAAGAGCAGACAGCTAGTTTTAAAATGGAGCTTGATAAATTTGTTAAAGGGATTAAATGATGGGGTTGCCTTCAATTTCAGGACTCTATAACCCAGGAGGTTCCTTCCAGACTTAAGATGCTAGGAATTTTCTGTTTATGACTCTTAATGAAGTGATGAAAGATGAAAGACCTTATAAATATAGGATATAATTTATTACAAAAAGTACATTGAGTTTCAGAAAAAAAATTACCTGTTAGCATTAACTGGCAGAATGGTGGAGGAGGAAAAGAAACAATACAAAGGAAATATGATATTTTAATAAAAATAGGTAGATGTAAAGGAGAGTTCTTTTTAAATGAGCTTTGTGGAATTGCTGGACTATAAAACTGGCTGGAGAACTTACCCCAGGGAGCAGTGTGTGTGAAGACGGATAGTTCTTCGTTACTAGATAAGAGTTTTTTAATAAGATAATTGCAGTTGAAGACTTTAGGAAAGTAAGAACAGCTACCAACTGGCAGAGTATCGGTTTGTTGTGTAACAATTTTGTTGCTTGTTTCCAGATTTTATCCATTTTCTGTTGGGATTTCTTTGTATCTGTTTTGATAAATAATTGTACTTGCGAAGGTTGATTGAGTGTCAGTCCCTTATTTACTCTCAAGTCAAATGTGACACATGCTAGTCAGAACTGTGTAGCTCATGCTTCATGACCAGTTGACCTCAACACTTACAGTGTGGTTATAGTCAGATAAATGACTGTAAACATCACATTATAAGGTCCTATATATTCTCTCTTGCAATGGCTTTCCAGATCAAATTTGTTCACATCAGAATTATGTATATACACACACGTGTAGCTCCACAATTTACAATTGCCCATACGGCAAACTTAACCTGGGATTTGAAAATCAAGCTGTCTTTTTTCTCTTATATCATAAGTAATAGATTTTGAAAATGGTACTTAACTGATTGTTCTGTTAGTGATGTGTGGCAAAGTAGAGTGCAGCTCCCTCTTTTATATCTGTACTGACTTTGCAATGGTAATGATAGTAAAAAAAAAAAAGTTTTTGCCAATAAAGCTAGCAGATAGACATGATTCAGAAGACACATGGGGACCAAATATGTTGAATGAGATGATGCCATTTTAAATAGTCCCTTTTCTGCCTATAATTGCCCTTTAAGAGAGGTATACCCATCTTGGAGGGCTGTGTAAATGTTTCCATGCTAAACACATCCCAGTATATGCCAATTGGGCTCTAAAATTATTGTAACTAGTGATCACAGACATGGTTAGCAATTTCCAAAGACTCTAGGTCCTATTTATTTTCCACTTTTTTCTCTCCAATATTTCCCAAGTAGTATTGCTGGATTATGGAAATACAGTGGGTATTTTCTTCATGACTATTAACACTCTGTCAGTGTTTCATATAAAGAGCAAGTTGTGTTGTTGCTTGTTTTCACTGCAAATTGTGGTGGTATGTCACTGAGTTCACATAGTGCAAGTGCTGACATGGCTGATACTAGTGATATGTTGTGTAGTTCTGCAGGGAGAAAGTTCTTACTTATCATCCAAATGAATAATATATATGATAAAAGGTGAATAGATTCCATGATATAGACTCTCAGGCCAAGATTAAAAAATAAATAAATAAATAGGTGCCTAAAGTCAGACTCCTAAGACCTTTACTTCGGCACTAAACAGGTGACCTGATTTTCAAAAGTTCTGAATTCCCAACCTCTCCCATTAGAGTTAAATGGGGGAGTTCCTGGGTGCTGAGGTCTTTTTAAACTCTGGCTACTTCATTTGAAAGTCTAAGATGCTTCATTTAAGGGCCTAACTGAGAGCTGAGCTCTTGGAAGTCTCTCCAATAGTGCATTAATATTTTAGTTGATTTAAACAAACATGCTTGTGACAGCTCTCAAGGCTGATGTTCTGTATTTAGTTACAGAACTGATACAGCAACATCACCAAAGTTCTCCCTCTCTGTCCCATGTTAATCTAGTGGTACTACTTATCTCAGAGGATGTGTGATGGAAGATGTGAGAGCATTGCTCATTTTTCAAGACTAGTTAGTCCACAGTTTCTCTTCTGTAGTAGTAGAGGGTGTTTGGGGATTTGGGCACTCGGAACTGGACTAAGACCACCAGTGGCCAAATGTGAACCACCACCAGTCACGTGATAGCAACTTTTTGGTCTCTGTGAATGTAGGCTTAATTGAAACTTGCAGCTTACAGACATTATTATTTCATTAATCTATTGTCTGTCTAGATCTATGTTGTTTATGAGATGTGAAGTTGATACAGTGGTGTCGACTGGATGTTGCAAAACAAAGTTGTTGTTTATTATTTGTGTTGTGATAGTGCTTAGGAGCCTCGGTCATGGACCAAACTCCCATTGTGCTAGGCATGGTACAAATACAGAACAAAGAGACAGTTCCTGCCCCAGAGAACTTATAGTCTAATATCAAACCTCTTCTCCAAAATTCAGTGTTGTAATGTAGGATCAAGCCCCTCACCCTCCAGGATCTTACTTTGAGAATACAGACACTCAGGAACACCTTATGTAACTCGAATTTTGTGTTATTCGGAAACATATATCCATCCATTACGCAAAAACAAAACAAACAAACAAAAAAACCTCTCCTATTTCTACCTTATGGAACTTTTTCCATAAGTGTGGATTTGCGCAAGTTGGGTTTGTGTAACCTGGGGGGCGTCTGTATGTAATTAATCACACAAAGGCCCTGGTTCTGCAGAGTGCTCTGTTCAGGCACAGGAATACACCAGTGCAGAACTCAATGAAGAATCAAGGCCTAAAATCTCATCTAAAATTTGGATGGGGAAAAAAAAAACAACAAATGTACCTATGTAGCTCTATATACGTCTATACAGCAGGTGTGATTCCCAGAATCCCAATTCGGGTAGATGTACACACGCTAGCTCTGCTTGAGCTAGTACCTAAAAATAGTTGTGTAGTTGCAGAGATGGGTGGCAACTCAGGCTAGCCGCTCTGAGTACATGCCGAGGAGTTGGGTGGGATTGCACCCAGGAGCTAGCACGAGTCACTGCACATGTTGCCATACTGCTTTTTTTTAGGCATGAGTGCATGTATGTTTACCCAAGCTGGGAATTACACCTTCCAACTTCTGTATAGACCTACACTTTAGTGTACTCACATGATTATTGCTGGTAAAAGTTTCCTGTGGGCTCCTTCATGTAAAATAACATGGTGTGCTCAGAGGGAAGGAATAAAGCAACATTACACATCCATGAATTGTGTTATAAACATATATGCCGCATAGTACGTGATGCTAAAGTGACGTTAGAGAACATTAGAGGAGAGAGAAAAATCATGTAATAGCCATGAGAAATGTTAATAGACCCAAACATTATAAGCACGATTAACATCATTAACTGAATGGAAACGCAGTTGGGACTCAGTTGTGTCTAATGCTGAGAATGAGGTAGTGTTGGAACAAAGTTTTCCTACGTTGTATTCTACAAGCTTTTTATGAGCTTCAAGTTAAGAAATGCTAAAGAATTCAGTATTTAAATCATGTAAATACAAACTAATACCCAAAGTACAATAACTTAATGTGTATGTATGATATTCTTCTCTAACTGACGTGTGTGACTCCTATTAATGTTATACATACACATTGTAGAGAAGACTGAACTCCTTTCAAATGGACTGATCTTATGTTTCTGACAATGCCTGTTGTATCTTGGACAATAAAAATAAACACAAAGCTGTTGGCATGGTTCCTGCTTATAATGCCATTTGCATGTGATTTTCACCACTCCTTCAGATAATTGAATTTATTCAGGCAGTTTATTTTTAAAATGTGTAGTCTCTGTGCATGGACCCATCTTAGATTTTAAAAAATAACCAAACTTTATCCACTTCTGTTCCATGCATGCATGCATACATTTACCATAAATGTATGCACACATGTTAGAAGGATAGAAGGTGAACAACCGACGAACCAAAAAACTACAGTAAAAAAATAATTAAAAAGATGAAGCATGACTCTTGTAACCAAATACTCTTGTCTTTGTGTTCACCCCCTACCTGTGTTCAAAGTCTCTAAGTGCTCAATAGGAGCTTTTTAATTATTTTTCCCTGTTTGATGTTGCTACGTATAATGAATGGATTGCAGTGGACTTTTTTGTAGAAACCCTGTGTGTGCGTCAGCTCATTGCTGGTAGGCACTGTGATACCTGGCTGGATCATGTCCTGAGCGTCTGAGAAATTTAAAATAAAAAAAAGACATTGTTTAAAACCAAGCTCTATTAGTCAAGTGATGCTTCCTTGTCACAACTTAGGCTAGCATTCTTTCCAGCCAAAGTGGAGAAAATGTCTGCCTTTGGGGTTGGGCAATTTTGTGGTTTTTTTCAATATCAAGGCAGCATCACTCCGTGATGACTGAGAACTACAGGGAATACTCAGAAACCAATGATTCAAGGAGAAGCTTGGGGAAGGAGAGGCTAATTCCAGCAAAAGTTATTCGTCCCCTTCCTATGCTAGATAGCTTGGTATGACTTCAGTAAAATAACTGTTTGCTAGAGCTTTTGTTACTTGCATGAAATACTAATTGGCAGCGAGTAATTTGTAAGCAACATGTTTCATGACATAATCAGTTGCAATGACCTGAAAAGGCTTTTTATCTGCAAAAGTGAATTAGATTTGTCTGCCTCAAAACTAGCAAGAATAAGAAAGCATTTGCGGTACTCAGTGTGTTTTTTTGTAAGATGATTGGAGGAAGGGGTGTAGAATTATCATCCCCATACAATTTTGGAACAATGAAATTCTTAATTAAGGATGCCAAAGTATGACTCTGTATAATCCTATCTCACTGCTCAGAGGTCCCTTGGTAGAAGACCACATATGCTATAGTATGTGGCTTAAAGGTGTTGAGGAAGGATCAACTGTGAATGAAACCTGGTGAGGTGGGCTGAGTCAATTTTAAATCAGAATTGATTAGCTTTTATGGCTTTGTATAATACAAGTTTGTGCATGTAGGGTTAAACTAACTCCTGTGTGCAAGACCTTTGTACTTTTAAGTTCTTATACAGCTAGAGGAATGAACATGGGGTAAGTATTCAGGAACTCTAATGTTAAATCTACTCTGCAATTGACTTATTGAGTGGCTTGAGCAAGTCATTTCCTTTCCTTTCCTTTCCTTGTTTGTTGCATCTGTAAAATGTTATGGGATTAATTTGTGAGGATTAATTAGTGATTGGTGGTGCAGCACTTTGATAGTACATGCCACGCAAGTGCTAAATGTTTTCATTTAATTTCTTTTTGTGTTTTTTAACATTTTATTTTTTGTTAAACATTCTGATAAGAGCATAACACCAAATACCATTAAATCCTATCATATATATTTATTCTACCTTACTATCTGTCTATGAATGTATACATTTATCCCATGTGCATTACTATCATCTCTGAACATCTTATAACATTTCTCATGTGGTTTTATTGCTCCTGAATTGCCATCACTGAAGCTTTCACATACACCTTAAATTCTTCTTCCAAGTTCAGTTTCTCTAGGACTGAGGAACAGTATTTGATAAAATGAGGGTCCGGTTAATAGAAAAAATATATCGGGAGTTAGGCAGGAGAGGGAAGGAGAAGAAATCCCGGAGAGAAAATAGGTCTGTTAATAAATGTGGGAAAAGATGAAAACGGATTCACTGAAAAAGGCTAAATTTCTGAATTGTCCTTATGATCATTCTTTTACCAGAAATATATGATAAATAAGTAATAGGCAATTAGAGAGTATTGGAGACCTTGATAAAAAGAAGCAGGTAAGAAAACACTTGGAAAACTTAGATACATTAAAATCCGTGAGTCCAGAGGCCTGTATGAGGTCATCTCAAGGGTTAAATGAATGAGGTAACAAATTTCTGAACCACTGGAAATTTACTTTTGAAAAGTCATGGATTCTGATCTCCTTATTCACACTGGAGTCAGAGGGGTGTCTCGTGAAGTAAAGTGTGAATAAGGTAATCAGATTCTGATCCATATAGAACTTGGGAGCTTCCAGAAGACTGTTTCCAAAAAAAGGGGTTCTAATATTCTAAACAGGGGGTAGGGAATGAAGAGTTGGGGAGTGATTCTGGCAATTGTCATCACATAAATCTACCTGTAATCCTTAATAAAACGGTGGCACAAATATGTAAGCAAACACCTAGAGGATAATGGAACCATGAACAATATCCAACATGGCTGAAATTTTCAAACCACTGCAGGGGATTTAGCTACATGTCTTCCATTAATTTTACAAGCATAATGTTTAGCTTAATAGAAGATGTGTGGCTAAATCCTTGATATTACTTTGAAAATTCCCACCCATGAGTTTATAAAGAGCAAGTCATATGAGAGCAACTTGTTTTTTAATTAAGTAGGTGAAGGATATGCAGTAAATAAATACATCTCCATGTAAATGAAGCATTTAATAGACTGTTTCACAAACTTTCACTTGAACATTCTTATTGTCTTGGATATGAGCACTGTCACACTGGTTGAGAACAGGTGGAAGAACTGAAGGAAGGGTAGTGCTAATGCACTTCTTGAGTTTTTGGGAGATGTGTATTGTGATGATGTATGACCAGGTTTTATTTAACATCTTAAAGAGGTGGTGCTAACAGCATATTCATTAGAAAAAGGGACCTTTCCCTTTGATATACTGCCACAGTTGAGATCAGCAGAGGGATTCATGCAGGAGCTCCCTCAGTGTAAATGAGTGGGAACTGCTGGCAAGGTGTTCCCTGTGAGGGGTCCCCTATTTTGGAACCCTTTTCCTCCTCCTCTTGGTCTGCCTGGGGCCAGACTTGTTCATCTTTCAGGCATGCAGTAAAAGCCCATCATTTTTCTTTACTCTAAGGCAGCTGGGGAAAGATTGGGCTGAGGTGAATATATTTATGGGCACTCCTTTACTTTTCATTTTTAATTTATGGGATAGGCACCCAGTACACTGGATGGGTGCCTATAGTTGCACTGTAGAAATTTGAAGAAACAAATTATTTTAGAAGTTTTAAGAAGGAAATTAATTAAATACATTAATTAAAAATTTCAACTGAACACCAGTGAGGAGAGACAAATAACATAAAGGGAGGTTAAAACACTGTGTATGTAGGAAATAATAAAATGTGTTTCATCCTATAAAATTACAAGCTAATACAGCGGGAGAAAAATAATCTGTAACACAGATAATCAATGGGAGGAAGGCACTTGGAAATGCTGAAAAAGATTTAGGTGTGATAGAGCAAATTAGATACAAGCTTGCAATGTGGCATGGCAGCAAAAAAGGAGGTAACAAGAAGGTAATTGTCCTTTTCTTCATAGCTCTGGTAAGATTACATCTAAAATATTGTGTTCAGTTCTGGGCAATTCAAAGATGTCAACAAATTGGAAGGATTTCAGATACAAGCAACAGAAATGATTAAAGGGCTGTAAGAGCTGATTTGTGAGGAAAGATTGAATGAGCTAAATATGTACAAAAGAGCTAACTATGGCCCAGCAGTAACTAAGGGAGGCTGTGCTGTCTAAAAGGATGAGATGGGTACAAACGCCACGAAGGAAGAGGGATTGTCCAAGTGTGATGAAAGGGGATCTAAGTGGAGTAATAAATTGAAATGAAGCAAAGAAAAGTTTAGGCTGAATATCAGGAAACATTTCCTAGCAGTGAGGTTGTTTGATCTGTGGAATATTCACAGGGGATCCATTGTTTGAGACATTTTAACTAGCCTGACCAAAACAATTGGGAACATACAGATGGACTACGATTTGCCATTGAGGCACATCCCTGCATTCCGGGAGGGGCTGAACCACACTACCTCAAGGAGGAGCATTGGAGGCATTTTATGTCTGCGGCCATGTCTTACACGATGAGCTAGGGGTGTGATTCCCCTGCTCATGCATACATACTCAGGCTAGCTCTCAGCAAGCTATTGTGAGTAGCAGTAGCCACTGTAGCATGGGTAATGGCAGTGGAGGCATGGCTGAGCTGTACGGAGTATATACCCACTGATTCCGGGCGAGTCTGTACTCAGCACAGCTCAGCCATACCTCTGTTGCTGCTGCCATGGCTACACTGCTATTTGTAGTCATGCTAGCTCAATCAGAGCTAGCACAAGTATGTGTACACGAGCTGTGGAATAATACCCCTATCTTGTAGAGTAAATGTAGAGGGGCAGAGCCCCTGTAGGATAGCACAAAGTACTACAGCCCTTTTAGGGTGCAGCATTCTCCCTGCCCCTTCATTCCCCCTTTCAAACACTGTGATCCTCCCCTTAAGAAGTATCCCGGTAGCAGCTCCGAAAATGGAGGCTGTCATTCTAGCCAGCCTGTGCGTGATATGGGCAAAGGAGCAGAGTTCTTTATTCCATTCCCCGCACCATACACTCACATAAAGGATTAGCTGGAATCTTGCCCTTAGGGAACAATCTTCCACTGATCACTAAACAATGGACTAGGTGATCTCATAGCACCTTCCCATCTGTGAGTGTTATAAATTTATACTATGTTGAAAATATCAAAAGTAGAAAACCGGAGAACAGCCTGCCAGTCATTGGAAGTCTATGGCATCCCATAATGAGGTTGTGGTAATGTATTGTAGTACATGATCAGTAAGTAATTTCATATTTTAAAACTATGGTCATTTTATACCATGTTATTTCCAAACTAGCAGAAGGGTTTAATACAAATAAAAGACTAAATCAAGCAGTTTTGATAAGTAGTCTTGTTTTTGTTTAGCATGGTCTTAAGGATGATCTTTAATCCCTCAGGGAAGAGATCATAAATGTCTTAAAGTGCTTTTGCAGGGTTTTATTTATTGTTTTTAGCCATACAGATCACTAGTAAGAAGATAACGAGGCTGTCATAATACAAAATGTTCTTTGTTTTTACAGGTTGTGGTTAATATATTAGCAATTCTCAAAATGCCACTCTTGCTTAATAAGTGTTTTTGAGAGCAAATGAAAACCTACATTTCATTCTTGAGATCAGTGCTTTTGAAGAAAAGGGGAGCATTTTAGGAAAATGGAGATATATGTCTAACTATATGTGGCATCGCTACCTAAACAGGATCTGTGTCACTGCAAGTCCCTCGCCAAATTTACGCAATACAGTACTATCGGCATGATTATTTTTATTATCCCTCATGCAAAAGAAGGATTTGCAGTTTCTTTATACAGGAAACATTTTATGGTAGCCAATATGAAAAACTATGTAAACAGTTTTGCTGAAAACAAGATAAAATTTAAATGACCCAAAAAACTGGGGAAAAAAATCTGCCAAATTTTCAAAAGTGGCTCCAAAGTTTATCAACGTTTGGTTTATGCACCCTTCACCACTGCAGATACATAGTCATACTCATAATTCTTTGATCTGCAGTGCACCCAAATACAGAAAGCTGGATAAGCCCAGGCCAATAAGAAATACTGAATGTGAGCTGTTTGTGTGGATAGTGGGAAGATCAGTGAGGACAAGAAAGGTTTGTATTAAGGCAGTGGTTATCAAACTATAATCTGGAGATCACTGATGGTCTGTGGAGAGCTGGCTTCTCCTACTTACTTTCAGCTGCCTCAGCTGAACTCATCAATAGAGAGAAGAGCTTGCATTATTGTAAATGTAGCTGGAAATAAGGGGGATGCAGACTCCTATATGGGTTATTGCTATGGGGAATGGAGGGAAGATCAGAAAAGAAAGTTATCCTCACAGACTGCTGCCATGGACAGGACTGGAGGAGACATCCCCCAATGTATGGAAACTGCCAACCAGAGAGGACTGAAGAGCTGCTGATGGAAAAGGAGTAGAGAAGAGAACTGGCAGCATATCCAGGGGACTTGAGAGAGAGGAGAATTAGGCAGCTTGGCAGCATTCCATGAAAGAACGGACTCAAACACCTGGTCAGCATGTGCAGTGATTGACTAATGATTGTGTGACATTGGTTAGAGCTGAGCGTAATACAAGGAGTTGTTGCCGTGCAGGTTACATACACACAGCTCAGGCTGTGCTGATACATCTCAATCTTCGTTTGCAATGCAGTCCTAGGGTGCTTCTGAGCATGGATTCTTCTAGTTGTGCAGCACTAAGGAAGCCAAATGTGAAAATGCTGATTTGCACATCTGAACACAACAGTGGATATGGCTCTGGACAGTTTCAACGGCACACCCGAACTTTCAGTGTGGGATTTTCAAAAGCGCTCAATATAGGCAGGGCTGGCTGCAGGCACCAGCGAAGGAAGCAGGTGTCTGGGGCAGCCAATAGAAAGGGGTGGCACTCCGTCCATTATTGGAGTGGTACATCCGGATCTGTGGCGGCAATTCAGCAGTGGGTCCCTCAGTCCTTTGCTTCCTCTTCGATGGCACTTTGGTGGAAACTCAATCGCTCTGCTTCAGTCTTCGGCAGCAGGTCTTTCACTTCCTCTCTTCCTCTTCAGCGGCACTTCAGTGGCAGCTCAATCAGGTTCGTCTTTTTTTTTTTTCTTTCACCACTTGAGGCGGCTAAAAAGCTGGAGCCGGCCCTGAATATTGGCCTAACTCTGTTCTCCTTGAAGTCAGAGTTCAAGGGAAGCCCAGTTGGGCCACCTCTGACTGAGCACTTGTTAAAATCCTATCCCCAGTGCCTTACAGGAGCCATATTAATTTTGCTGAAAATTGTCAGAGTTTAAGTCTTTCATGGTCCTTTTCAACTAGAACAATCTTCCTAGCACAGGTTATCAGGCTCCTAACTTCTCCTAATTCACATCCTTCATCAAACTGCACTTCTTCAGCTAGACTTATTAGTGCTAAAGCCTATCTCAAGGTGCTGTGATTTGAATACTAATCTCACAACATGCTCTCCTCCCACTGCTTTGTCACTGTGTCTCTCTCTGTCATGTGGTTGGCAGCTTGCTTTTGTACTTAGTTTTGGCCTAAGATATTTGGCCTAAGATGTAGATATTAAGGTTTATGGGCAAGGACTATGGGCCAGATTTTGAAAGGTACTTAGGTGCCTAAAGATTCATATAGGTGCCAAGTGGGATTTTCCAAAGTGCCCAAGTATTTTAGGCACTGAACTCCCTTTTATTAATATAAATAACACTTTTCTAGAGCCTTTCACGCAACAGTCTTCAAGCTCTTTAGGAACAATAATGTAACATCTTCCAAAAAACCTTGAGTATTTAGTAATTAGTATTTATTCTTATCGCCACTTTTAATATGGGAAAACTAAAGCACAGGGAAGATAACTGGTATGCTGGATATCATTGACCAGATTCCTTGCTTCCCAATCCTGTGCTTTAATTATTAGACCATGTTCCTTGAGAATCATAGAAGTTACAGATGGAAAAGACCGGTTAGATCATCACACCTAACTCCTGCCAATGTAGTTTCCAGTCTTGTGGTAGAAGTCATTAGATAGATACTACAATGCTGGATTTCAGCCCAAAGGACAAGAAGCAGCAGTGATTGCCGAAAAAGGAATCCAATACCAAGTAATATATCAATGTTTTAGATAAGGAACTGACAGTTCCAAAAGATGCCTTCGTAGAATCCTAAATGTATTATCCATTTCACAGAGTCAAAAGATTTTTTTTTCTTAAATCAATTTAATTTCAGTTGAATGTGGTATGGTTTATATAATCGGTGAAAATGTGAAACTCTGCATTTAGAAACATCTCTAACTAAAGAGAGTGTCTCTCCAAAATAATGCAGTTAAAAGTCGTTTTCTTCTACCATGACCTCATCACTCAACTCCACAGATCCATTCACTGACTTCTTCTCCATTTTTATATTGCATTTCAGCTCCTCCCCTTCAGCTTTAGGCCCCCTGATGCTGCGGTGAAGCTCTGTGTGGGTGAAGTAGGGTGACCAGACTTCCTGATAAAATCGAGACTGTCCCGATTTTGAGGAGTTTGTCCCGCATCCCGACCAGAGTACGGTCGGGATGCCATTTGTCCCAATATTTTTTTTCCTGGTCTTTGGCAGCAATTCGGCGGAGTCCTTCAGTCATGGACGGTGTTCAGTGGTATTTCGGCAACGGGTGCTTCTGTCTTTGGTGGCAAGGTTTATTACCTGCCACTGAAATACCACCGAAGACCGTCCATGACTGAAGGGCTCTCCGCTGAACTCCCGGATGGGTGAATGTGTTAAACAAACAAACAAAAAAAACCACAAAAACTTGTGTCGGTCCCGATATTTTCCCCTTAACATCTGGTCACCCTAGAGTGGACAGATCTGCTTTCATGTGGTTACAGGACCAGAATCTGAGGCTCGACTTAGTGCTACCCCTTTCAATATCTTAGCTCTTATTTCCTCCTACACCCCTACCTGGACCCTATGTTCTGCCCAATCCTTACTTCATAATGGTATTTCCCATTTCACCCCTCCCCTTTTTTCCAGTACTCTCTTGTGTTCCAAGTATCCTCCATCGCCTTTTTCAGATCTCTTTAGAGACCATTTCTCCCCAATCATTGACTGACAATTCTGCTGCGAGAGAATTCATAGACAGAAGACCTATTTAAATATAAGATAGAAGCTAGTTAATTCTACGTTTTTTAAGTTGTTCACTAGGCTAGTAGGTTCATCTTCTTGAAGGTGCCATGAGTACAGCCACCATCTTGCAGTTTTCAAACAACATCCTCAGTGCAACACAAACAACATAACACAGGATTCTAGGGGCGGGGGGGCTGTCAAAAATTCCTTACTGATTAAGTGGCACAATTCTTACTGAAAATTAATGGGACTTCTGCTTGGGTCAGTTAGGATCCTTTGAATATCCCACTCATAATCCTGTGAAATAACAGGCAGTACTGAACTGTCTGAATTTTAAGTTTTTCTACAGTAACAAAGCTGAAAGGTATTCTGCATTTTTAAAAAATAAAGTTTCATTTTTTATTTTTTTTTTACTACTTTATAATGCACAAAATAGGCCAGAAAGGTTTTTATCCGGGGAAAAGAATTTCTGGCTTTGTGTTTTTTGTGGGTTGGTTGGTTTTCAATATAAGAAATATCACAAATGTCAAGTTTGGTATTTCTTGGTACTGTGAGTTCTCATGCTTTAGTTGAAGAAGTAGGAAGGTAACAAAGAGATTTACCAAAGATGTCCTTTCTCCAAAATATATATTAGGCATTGAAATTAAATAGCTGTTAACAAAATGCAAACACTTCTAAGCAGTCTGACTAAAAATCCCTTGCCTTCACAATTGCTCTGTTTTCAGTCTCTTTCCCTTGTTGAAACTTTACTAGTTTTTCAGTTGCTATAAGGTATTCCAGAGTAGACAGGGTCTAAATATTTAATTTAAAAGACAGGGAAAAAACCTTTTTTTTCTTATATTCTTCACACATTATAAAGAGCAAAAAATGGGCAGAAGTCCAGCTTTAAGAAACCCTGTTAGGTTATTCTTAACATAAGGGATCTTTTTTTTTTTTTTTCAAACCAGACAATATTAGTGCTTGTTTTAAAGACAGGAATCTTATTCCAGGTATTTTTGGCAGAAGCCCCAAAAGTCAGCTTTCTTTATCATTTTAATACTTCATATAGAGCATCCCAGAACAAGAGGTAGTGGTAATTAACAGTTTCAGCTTAGCTGTGAATTTCCATTTGGTTACTGGTCAGTTTAGGTAACAAATTTAACTTTAATGTTACAGAAGCACAGTTTTCTATCTGAGTTTAATTTTGGATTAGGAGCTGAGAAATCATATCTGATAATGTGCATCCAAAGACTAAGAAGCAGAGGCTGAAATGTACTTAAAATGCTAAAAGATACTACAGAAATCTGCATAATATACAACTTATTCCTTTTGAATAAATATTTTACGTCACTTTAAAATTGGAAGAGAGTTTTACTCAGACTATGGAAATGGAAACAGGCCATTTTAAAGATAAAAATAAAGTTATTTTAACAGCAAAATATTTGTACTTTTTATGAGAGCAAGGGTAACATTGAGTAATCTTTAAAAATCTATCGCTGAGTGAGGATAAATCCATTGTCCAGTGACATGACTTTTCTTGTCAATCACAGAGGTGACAAGGGGGCTAGATTAAGTAAAGCTTGCCCAAGATTAACAAAGGAAGATTATTGACCTCATCCTGAAAGGGCAGAAGCCTGTTTTATCATTAAACCTTGGAAGAGAGATTCGTCCATAGGTGGCAAGTTTCATATAAATGAACAAGTGTTTCTGAGGGACTCTAGCTCTGAATAGAACCAGAAGGCTTGAACCTTGGGTCAATCTATTTTTCATTGTTGGTGGGGGTGAGGGGAGAAAAGTGGCCAGCCCTAATGACCTTGTCAGCAGGATCTTTGTAGGTTCCTGACTGCCATCTAAAGTGGAGAAAACAAGAAACAACTGCATCAGGTGTTGGTGAGTACAGTCCCAGTTCGGTGTTTGATTGAGTGTTGTGTCAGCACACATTAACAAGCAATTCACAATGTAAATGAACAATGGACCCCCATACACAAAACAGCTGCTAACTGCATAAAACTGTTACAGGGATTAGCAGAGCCAGAGGCTGAAATGTAATCAAATTTGAACAGGTGAAATGGTTACATAGCAGACAGAGAACATTCCTGGGTGAATTAGCAACAGCATCTAGTTTTCCACTGTTGTGGTGACAAGGGTTTGTAATACTTGTGAGGTCTGCTGAATTTCCATGAACTTCCCTACCTTAACAAGTATTTAGAGAAGCTGGTGCATACTGCTGCTGCTGCTGCTTTTTTTTTTTTTTTTAATGACACTTGCTAAAAAACTGTAATGTGCTTTTCTTTCAGTAAACTGAGTAAAATTGTGTGTTTTTTGTCTTTTCAAATGATTGACCTGCTAAGTCTCACTTAGTTGAAGGGAGACTTTCCTACATTGGAATTAATTTTAGCCAGTTTCTGAAGTGTTGTCCTCTTGCCATTAAGGATTCTTCAAGGTGTTGGTAGTGGGATGTTTAACGTCTCATGCATAATTTCTCAAGAATTCCATCTCTGAAAGTTCCTTAGCTTTATACAGCTCTTAACGTATGTTCATAAACATGAGTAAGTTGTTTATGGAAGTTTTTCTTTCTTTCTTTCTTTCTTTTTTTTTCAGACAATGAAAGGCTTAATAGGTCTGAAAGGCTTTTTCTTTCGTTTTGTTTTTTTTCTCCTAATGATGTGAAATTAAATAGGAGTAATGTAAACCAAAGACAACAGTTAAGCATTTCAGGCTGTTGTGCAGAATGATCATAGGACACACTCATGGCTAGTCTGGTGGAGGGTATAGGCTCACCTCGATATGCTGAGGTTTACATGTGAAACTGTCATTAACACTAATGGATGCAGTGTGCACCCATTCCTGTGCACTGAGAGGAGAATATTCTTTTTAGATTGTAAATCACACAATGAATGTATGATTGCTGCAGATCTTTTTGGAAAAATAGTTCATTGTACCTTAACTTAGCTCACAAAAATTTGAATGCAGCTGTGGTGCTACTGTATGTGTGTTTTAATTAAGTCTAGTGTACATTAAGAACCACCTGGGCATGAATAACCCATATATGTGATATTCAAACACTATGTATGCACACACATAGATGAGGTGGTTTCAACAAAGAGTGAAAACAATTTACTCTTGGAGCAGGAATTTTAAAATATAATTTAATGCACAGATATGTTCTTTTGAAGTCTGTACAGGGCTTAGGTCTGACTTAGGGCTTGTCTACATCAGAAAGTTGCAGCGCTGGTGAGGGAGTTACAGCGCTGCAACTTTGAGAGTGTCCACATCTGCAGGGCATCACCAGCGCTGCAACTCCCTGTTTGCAGCGCTGGCCGTACTCCCGTTTTGTCTCGGGTGTAGAGGATCCAGCGCTGGTGATCCAGCGCTGGTAATGCAATGTAGACACTCACCAGCGCTTTTCTTGACCTCCGTGGAAGGAGGAAGCCTCTGGTAATCAAGCTGGTTTCCTTTCCCGGTTTGCTCTCTCGGTCCCGGAGCCAGCCAGCAAACCGCGGGGAAGGAGACCTGCTTGCTCGGGGTTCCGGGACCGAGAGAGCAAACCGGGAACGCCGCGGTTTGCTCTCTCGGTCCCGGAGCCAGCCAGCAAACCGCGGGGAAGGAGACCTGCTTGCTCGGGGTTCCGGGACCGAGAGAGCAAACCGGGAAAGGAAACCAGCTTCGCCGCGGTTTGCTCTCTCGGTCCCGGAACCCCGAGCAAGCAGGTCTCCTTCCCCGCGGTTTGCTGGCTGGCTCCGGGACCGAGAGAGCAAACCGCGGCGTTCCCGGTTTGCTCTCTCGGTCCCGGAACCCCGAGCAAGCAGGTCTCCTTCCCCGCGGTTTGCTGGCTGGCTCCGGGACCGAGAGAGCAAACCGCGGCGTTCCCGGTTTGCTCTCTCGGTCCCGGAACCCCGAGCAAGCAGGTCTCCTTCCCCGCGGTTTGCTGGCTGGCTCCGGGACCGAGAGAGCAAACCGCGGCGTTCCCGGTTTGCTCTCTCGGTCCCGGAACCCCCCTTGAAGCCGCCCAACAGCGCTGCAGTGTGGCCACATCTAACACCACTTGCAGCGCTGGTTGCTGTAAGTGTGGCCACTCTGCAGCGCTGGCCCTATACAGCTGTACTAATACAGCTGTAACAACCAGCGCTGCAAAATTTTAGATGTAGACATGGCCTTAATTTTTTTTCCAGCTCTGTAGTCTTACTGTATTGGTATTTATGTGGCCCTCCCACACCAGAGCACCTCACAATCATTAATCGATATATCCTTATAATACCCTAGCAAAGTAAGGAAGTATTACTGTCAGCTCTGTTTTAGCAATGGGAAACTGAGACCCAGAGAAACTTGCCCAAGATCACACAGGAAGTATGGAAGAACCAGGAATTGAACATAGATCACCTGAGCCTTAGTCCAGTGCATTAATCACAACACCACTCTTCTATCTTGATGCAATTTCCCCCTTCAGAACAAATAGCCCATATAACTTTTAGTAATGGAAAGTATTCTGGGATACAGTTTGCATGCCAGTAGTTTGCAAAATACGTTTTTTAAAAGTTGCCTTGCATTTCATTGTATCTTCCTTCAGTTGCTGTTGTCCTGAATATACAACCTAAAGCTATCATTAACCCCACACACACCCACACCCACATGAAAACAGAAACAAGATAATTTTTGTTTTCAGTTGGTCATCTGTGAAAAATTATCAACGTTATTGAAACTTCATGAAATATTCGACTATATATTTTAATAAAATTGTTTACCAAAAGGGTTATGGAAATTTTTTGGTGACATAAAACCACATTTTCTTGCTTAAACCTTGTTGTCAATAAATTAAGACTACCAAAAATTATTTGGAATTTATTTTTTTTTGTGAAAACCAGTTTAACAAAAAATGGAAAATGGATCCGTTTTCAAACCCTGCAAAATGAAAACAGTTTTTAAAAGTGTAATGATTTTTTACAACCAGCTTTATAACTGAGATGAGAATCTGGTTCACTGACTTATTAGTAATGGAAATAATTATCCAACATTTTATACAAACACATAAGGAAATACTCTGTAGCGTTATTATGAGCTAAAGAATAAGAGAAGAATCTGAACAAAAGGAAATGTTTAAAACAGATAATAGAAATATATAATTTTGCAATATTATAAAATATAGATATGATATGTAACAAATTAAGGACCTGAATGAAGACATTAAAATCAAAGGAACTAATCAGGTACATAGTTAATTTTAAGCACACAGTGTTTGCAGGATTGGTTTCTAAAGTAATAGCAGAGGAAGAAAGGATTTAAGAGGCATATGCAAGAGTGACAAAAAAGATTTAAAAAGAGATAGGAGAGTCACTGAGTCAGAAAATGATACTTCCTATGCCAGAAGCTGCAGAGAAGAAGGCTCTCACATTAATGGAGGCAAGTTTGTACATATAGGACCTAGATCTGTCATCTGTTAAAGTCAGTGAGATTGCTTCTGTTGACTTTAATGCAAGGGAGATTATGCCTGTATTTTAGGAAATTGTGCAGTTGTATCACTGTGCCACCTGTGAGTGTCATGAGGACCGCCCTTGTGAAAAATACTGTCTTTAAAAGAAAAGAGGGTATGAGATGGAGGAGGAGAAAAGAAAATGAATTAGAAGCAGTAAAATGATTGCTTCTTTCCTTAGAGATGGGAGAGCTACTTGAACTGTGAGTTGAAAAAAAAATCATATAGTGCAGGGATTTAATAGCTGATTGTTATTTCATTTCCAACAGCAACTAGCCATCATGGCATTAAGTGCTTTAAAAAGGCAGGAAATTAATTATCTTAGGGGGAAAATCTGAAGATTGCACATAGAAAGCTGTAAAAGAGCAAACAATTAAAGGTAATCAATACCATTGTTATTAGAAAACCTATGAGTGCAACACTTCTCCTCAATTAGAGAAAAATTGTATTTTATGTTTCTCTCCTGCAAACTGATCTGTGTTCACTTCATCCTGTAATCTTAGTTTATCCTTTATCGAGAAGCTTTGTTCTGGATGTTTTTGAAGCATTGCATTTCTTTTTAAAGGTTTCACCAGAAAAACGAACAGCAATGAACTCAAAGAACAAAGGGTGGTTATTTCTTTTGCTCTTTTGTTCTTTTTCAAGTTTCATCTCATGTCTCTCCTCTTTCAGGAAGTTGATGGCAATAAAATGATGTCTTCATTTGCCCCGCACAACTCATCTACCTCACCATTGAAGGCAGAAGAAGGTGGGCGTCAGAGTGGAGAGTCATTGTCCAGTACAGCCCTAGGAACTCCTGAAAGGCGTAAAGGCAGCTTAGCAGATGTTGTAGATACCTTAAAGCAGAGAAAAATGGAAGAGCTCATCAAAAATGAGCCAGAAGGTAAGGCCTGGGAAATGGGCCAAAATTTTGTTTTCTTTTCTCCAGGTTCTGTCAACTTTGGATATCCATCCATCCATCCATCTCCTGCTCTTGTTGCTGGCAAAATGGAAATGTGTGCTCTGTCTACACTAGGGATAATTTTCACAAGTGTTCCACCATTTCACCAGCACTGTTTAAACTTTTTCCCCAGCTTTGCCCTACTCTGCTTTATATGGGCTAGCTGCTGCCAGCACTGTAAGCACAATGTCTTCTAACTTGGCTCAGAATCAGGTCTAATTGACATGCTGGTTGCTACTGTGGTGAAAAGCTACTGACATTGCTAATACCAGTGAGCTGAAAACAGTGTTATCAACGATGGCAAACTTTTGAAAAAAAAGTCAACTTGTATAGACAGGGCCAATATTTGAAGGGCAGAAGGTGGAATTTGGTAATCATGAAAGGTCCTGGATTAAGTGTGCCCTAAAATATAATCCTTTTATTTATCTATGGAACGGATACTGTGCAAACAGATGTAATATAAGTTTCTCCTGTGCTGCTCTGGAAATTTCTCACCCTTAACATTCAGGGACCACCTCTAGGAGGTGGCAGTAGGGTCTCTGTGCCCTTTCTGCCCTTGGTTTCACTGCCAGAGATATGAGCTATCTGTCCATGGGCAGTGGCTATCAAAGGCCGGGGGAGGCTGTGCCTCCCCAAACAGCCCTGTGTGGTCCCGCCCATGCTCCATCCCTGTCCATGCTCCACCCCTACTCCACCTCCACCTCCACTTCCCGCTGGCTCTTTCCCACATGGCCCCAGGCCGGACTCTAGGTGGCTGGGGTTGTGTTTGCACTGCCTGGTGTTCAGGGCCGGGGCGAGGGAGGGCGCCCACCCTCACTGCAGTCCCGAGTTTGGGGGGTTGGGCTGTGCTGCCCGCCTGGCACTCTGGGGTGGGGGCTGTACCACCCATCTGCCTGGCGCTCCAGGGCTTTACTGGGGGAGCCGCACTGCCCACCCGGTGCTCCAGGACAGGAATGCTACGGCAGGGGAAACTGGTGGCCACAGTCAGGGGGGTGGCCCTCTGGGCTCTGGCAGGGGAAGGCAGTGGGGTCTCAGGCAGAAGAGGCAGGGCCTCAGGCAGAAGGGCTGGGCTGGGTGGGGAGTAGCCTCCCACAGTTCACCCTCTGCCCATGCACCTGTCCTCTAGGAACTGACCCTAGCACACCAACTCATTTCATAGAGGCCACTGAACAGCCGTTATATGGGAAATATTTTCAATCACTATCAATCTGGGCTGGATTTAAACCAGTGATCTAAAGATGAAAGTCTCCATGTTCCATTATATTCCCCTGAGCCATCCAGAAAATATTATTGTAACTGTTTTGGTAGACCTTGTGGATTCCATGGCTCCAGGGGTTTGGTGCTCTTATATGAACCCACTGCTACTGATTCCCTAGTTCCCTTGCAGTATTACTCACCATCTGACTTTGTGTCTGCCTATCCCTTTTCAATTGTTTTTAAAAGTGGAAAAAAACCAACCTCAGAGCTCCCCAAAAGCTATCCTGTTCTTGGGTGTGCATTGATGGTGCCTGTGGGAAATTTTTAGGACTACTTCTACATTTGAAGAAAACTGACTGACAAAAAAGCAAAGAGAAGTATAGTCACTCTCGCACACGTGTACACATGACATGACTGTAAATTAGTCTTCTCTTTAGAGGGGCCCCCAGTAAGAGTCTGCTGGGAAACAAATGCTTTATTTCGTAACCATTTTATAAAAAAGGTATTAAACATATTGAACCATTCTGGTTTGTTTTACCGCTGACATTATGGCCAATGTCATGACTTTCCTTGTGCCTTGGAGTGGGCAAGAATTCTACATCATGGCTATGTGTGAGGCAGTGAGGAAAAGAAGAGGCAGATTATTTAGGGGATGGGGAAGAGGAGGGACTTCTGGGCAACATGTAAATAAAGTGTTGAGTAGAAAGTTGTGCATGCTCCAGAGGCTCCACTAAGGAAAGGCCACAGTTAGAGATGAGAATGGTTACAGCACCTATGCATTTCCTCATGTCCACTAAAGTGAAAATATACAGTACAAACAAAAGGTCTACAGCTTTGTAAAAAGATTGGGAGAGTGGAGGGAGGGGGGAGCAACTGAATGTTGGGTTTTACAAATGTATGCAACAGAAAATCTTTTCTTCCCTCTAGCCATTGTTCTATTGTCTTTCAAAGGCCATTAAAATGAACAGCAGGTTGTGATGAAAATTTCATTAAGCCCTAGTTAAATCATTATGAGGGTGCCATATTCATGTCTCTGTTTCCTCCCCATCCAGAAATAAAAAAGGAAAAGAAGGTTGTTGTTTTGTTTTGTTCCACTCCTCTTTTCCCTAAAAGCAAACTAACAAAAGTTGAGAAGTTAGAAGAGAATGGGAAATGGGGCATCAAACAAAAGGAGGCCACTGAGGTGAACTGGCTAGGAAAAAAAAATTAGACTTGCATAAGAGCATTAAAAGGTGGTGAGGAGGGAATATGTCATCTCAGCAAGCCCTCCCCGACCCCCTTTGCTCTAGTCAGCATGAATTTTTTTAAGTGGCTAATTAAATTTTTATCTTTGTGGGGTGTGGAAGGCAAAACCACTTTCAGTTGTTTTAAAAAAAAACTCTCCACAAAACAATGTTGTCTTTCTTAAAAATTAGCTTCCCACTGCAACCACTGCCTTTTTGTGTGTTAACCCTTTCAGAAAATCTTTTTGTTACTGTTATGTTTTATTGATATATGCAGTGTTGTTGTAGCTGTGTTGGTCCCAGGATATTAGAGACACAAGATGATGAGATAATATCTTTCATTGGACCAACTTCTGTTGATGATAGAGATGAGCCCTTGACTGAAGAAGAGCTCCATGTAGCTCAAAAGTTTCTCTCTCTCGCCACCAGAAGTTGGTTCAATAAAATATATTACCTCAGTTATCCTGTGTCCCTAATGTTTTACTGACACCAGGGCCAGCTCCAGGGTTTTTGCCGCCCCAAGCGGCAGGGGGGGGCGGGAAGCCATGACTGGCGCCTGCTCCACCGTGCCACTTTCTTCTTCGGCGGCAATTTGGTGGCAGGTTCTTCCCTCAGAGAGGGAACGAGGGACCCACCGCCAAATTGCTGCCGAAGAGCCCGACATGCCGCCCCTTCCTCTTGGCTGCCCCAGGCACCTGCTTACTCAGCTGGTGCCTGGAGCCGGCCCTGATTGACTCAGTCTAAGTATGGCAATCTCAGCTACTGCTTGTTGCTAGTCAAGTAATTAAAAATTCATGTTTTCTCTCTGGATAAGATGTGCTGCAATTGGCAATCTCTAATAACACACGCAGGTAATAACTCAATAACAGGTGATGCTTTATGTCTCAGTACAAAATTTTAGTCTTGAAAGTACAGGACCTTGCACAGTGATGCTGCAATTTTAGCTAGGGACAGTTGTAATATAAATAATAATAATACCTAGTTTCTTTCTCTGGGAAGAGAAACAATTGCACTAGTGATAGTTTAATCAAAGAGTTTCCTTTAATCTTCTTGAGTTCAGACATGAGCTGAATTTCTATTTCTTTATATATCCATTCTATCATTTGAAAATGTATTTTGAAACTAAAGAAAAAGTACACTTGAAACATTCAAAGCACAATGTCTCAGTTTAGCTCACTTACACCAGGGTAACTGAAATCTCCAGAATAATTCTTTTGGACATGTGTTGTGTATCTGGTGATTAGCATAAAAATGACACTTAATGGTGCATAACACTGGAGTTTGAGATAGGGTTTCCACCTTAAATTGTTTCCCGCAAATCTGCAGGTCACGTCTTTGTAACATTTACAATGGCACATCACAAAGCCATGTCATGATGTCCTGAAATTAACATTACAATGTTGGAACATAAAGGTATATGATACTTAAGGCCCTACCAAATTCACAGTCCATTTTGGTCAATTTCACGGTCATAGGATTTTAAAAATCATAAATTTCATGATTACAGATATTTAAATCTGAAATTTCACAATGTTGTAATTATAGGGGTCCTGACCCAAAAAGGAGTTTTTGGGAGAGGGGGTTGCAAGGTTATTGTAGGGGGATGGGATTGCAGCACTGCTACCCTTACTTTTTCACTGCTGCTGGGGGCCTTCAGAGCTGGGCAGCTGGAGAGCAGTGGCTGCTGGCCGGGAGCCCACCTCTGAAGGCAGAGACGCCGCCAGCAGCAGTAAGGATGGCATGGTATGGTATTGCCACCCTTACTTCTGCGCTTCTGCCTGCAGAGCTGTGCCCTTAGCAGCCGCCACTCTCCAGCTACCCAGCTCTGAAGGCAGCAGCACAGAAGTAAGGGTGGCGCGGTATGGTATTGCCACCCTAAATTCTGTGCTGCTCCTGGCGGGGCTCTGTCTTCCGAGCTGGGCACCTGGCCAACAGCTGCCATTCTCCAGCCACTCAGCTCTGAAGGCAGCGCAGATGTAAGGGTGGCAATACCACAACCCCCCTAAAATAACTTTGTGACACCCCCCCCCATTTGAGAAATGCTGGTCTCCATCATGAAATTGGTATAGTATAGGGTAAAAGCACACAAAAGACCAGATTTCATGGTCCGTGACACATTTTTCAGGGCTTTGGTAGGGCCCTAGTGATACTGTATTCATTGTGACAGTATGATATGATGTGATGCAACATCATTGCATTGTGCAAGCCCCAAAATGTCTGTTGAGTTCCTGGAAGATCTAGCATGTTAGGGTTACAGGATGTGGATTGCTCCTTCAAAATTGGGACAATATACAAATATTGGATGGGTGGGAACTTTAGGGCCTGATCCAAAACCCATTTAAGACATGGAAAAGAAAAGTATTTGCTGGTACACGTGCTGATCACCCTCAAAATTATATGGATTTTAATGATGTTACCAAAAATATTACAGTGTGTGTGTTGTCGTTAGGAGCAGGTAGCATCATTCCTTTTAAGAAAGTGTTTTGTGGCTACAGATCAATGTGTATATTTTAGGGTACAGTATTGCTTTGTTGTATATTTGCACCTGTAAAAGCCCCACTGAGGGAAGCCAGTCTATCTACGGTTTCCTTGGATGTTTGGCTTGCTTTTTCTTTCTTCCACAGGTATAGGGATTGCTTTTTTGTGATTTCTCCTTAGTCCTAAACCTCACGCCCCTTATTTCTAATCTTCTGAACCTGCCATTTTGCTCGTGACTTTCGCAAGTATCCAATGAAGAATGAGGCATTTTGGCATGTAGGCATGGAATGTTTTAGCAAATATAAAATCAGTGGAACTTTACTCATCATTGATGCATTGTGCACTTTTTCCCTTCTCAAATTCTGTTGAAGAGCCTCATATACTGCTTTAGCATTCAGGTCCCCAAAGGCATAAACCTATTACCAAAGTCACACAATGTTATTTTACATGAACCATTCCATCCTTTTCTAACTTAGACTTCAGACAAGGAGTCAGTCCCTTTTTATTTCTGGTGTACAATAAGGAAGATAATGGTGTGGGTTTGGAGAAGCCTTATACACTGTGACAGACCTCAAGCCCTCGCCCTGAGGGTCATCTATCAACCATGGGATTCCTTTTGCAGCTAAAATCATTAGGGGAGTGAGATATAGGCATGGGTTTTTTTTCTATTTTCTTAAGGCATCAGAGGATGGCAGAGACTCTCTGTCTGTCTGTTCTCTTCAGTCATAGAAATGAAATAGAAATCTCTTTGAAGTCACTGAGGTTGACACAAGTTCATGAAAAGCAAAGACCAAAGCAGCCACTTAGGTTTTTCTTGCACTATTAATGGGATTGGATTGCAGTATTTTAATTTATGGCCCTGCATTTGTGGAAAATTAAATGCTTTAAATCTGTAGTAGCCTTTTCTCTAAATTCATGGTTGGGCTTTTGCAAAAAAACAAAACAAAAAAACACAGCACCAAAGACATTTTTAGCAATAGGCTAAAACTCTTTCTTGATGTTTACAGCTCAGAAACTTGTTAAGAATTCTTCTTCTCTTTGAGTTAATCAGTTTTGGTTTGTGGCAGTTTCTGCATTTACCTCTCTGAGGTCTGCCCCTGAGCTCCGTGTAAAAAGGTATATCCATTACTGTAGTGTTCCAATAAAGCACCACGGGGCCATCTAAGCGATCAGATAGTGTGTGTTTGTGCATGCACACTCACTCATCTGCATGATCCCTGCTCTATCCACACTGAGATCCCTCTTATTCTGCTGTGCTGCTTACTGTGAATTGGGTTGATTGCCTGTTGTTCTCCTTAGCTCCTTATGTCCGTCTACCTGTCTGTTGATCCATAGCTCCTCAGAGAAGAGATCATTCTTTGGAATGTTTAGAAAATATGTAGCATGTTGTGGATGCTATTGTAAATAAATAATATATAGAAATAAATATATAGTCTGTATATGATTAAAGGGTTACTAGGACACGTGTTTTTGTAGTGCATTAATAGGCATTGTGAACATAACAGTCTCATCTATTAATGTGTGTGTTACAATGCTATGTGTAATTTTTTTTTTGTGGGAAAGAAAGGGACGAAAAAGGCCCCTTGGGCATAATTTTTGTCTTCTGAACATCCCCTAAAGGCTATTTGTGTTTGATATTTGTTTACATTATAAATCACAACACCTGTTCTTGTCATAATTGAAATGACTGTTGTTTAAGGAGCTCTCTCGTGTGTAAAAGTGAACCATATTGGATTCAGGCCCTCTAGCTGAAATATGAGCTCGGAATATCCCCTAATATTATCAAACTTTTAATCACCATCTCTTGTAAAGAAATCAAGAGGTCTCCCTCTTCTTAAGCCATAAATTCCAAAGCAGGACAGTAATGGGCACAAGAAGGGAGGCCTTTGAAATGCAGATTCCTGTTTTTAAATCACATCTGATGAAGTGGGAAAAAAATAAAGTGAACAGATCCTGGGGAAGAGCCTAAGGATACTCTAATTGGCTGAGGTTTGAGTCTCTTTTGTTTGGTTCCTCACTGTCCTTCTGACAAAAGTACATGTTGAAGAGGCTTTGTAATGCTGTTCTACTGAAGGACAAACAAGGATACCTTTCAACTCAGCACTTTTAAGTTTTGTTCCTCACACTCCTGCTGCTGTAGAAGGATGCTCCAAGTGCACTGTGGTTTACATGTTCATCTATGCAGTCTGTCACCAGAAAAAGTGTCTCTTCTTGTAGAGCAAGCCAGAATCTAACCTCCATTTACCTCTTTCAAAGACACCACCATATGGAAATGTGCACTCACATAACTGATGAGGGGGAAAAAGTTTGTGAAACAAGCCTGTGTGAAAAGAAGCCCTTAAATGCTATGGTTTCTGAAATCTTCATTAAAAAGTGCTTTAACTTTAGAACACAGGTAGCCTAGTTTGAAGCCCTGCCAACTCCCTTCACTCAAAGTGAAGTTTGTTTATTTGACATCTTTTAGGTTTTTAAGTGTATTCCTTCCTAATAGTGTAGCTCAATAGTTATGGTTAGTTTCAATGGCTGTTTTCAGAATTTTCTTAGTTTTTCTTCCAAGTCTTCCTTGCTTAGATCCTCAAAGGTTCATAGCTTTTGGATCTCTTTTTTCTGACTTGATAAAGGCATCTGAGATGCTGATGTAGCATCTTAAATGTACAAGAAACCACTATGGTTGAGTAAGATTCTAGTTTGTCTTGAAACTTGTGCTTTTGTAGGGAGGAGATAGGAAAGGGGAGGGGGAGAGGGACTATTTTAGGATGAAAGTCTACTCTTATTGGTCACATAATTAAGATTTCTTTCCAGAACATACTCATCCCTCAAAACGGAACAAGCAGCAGCAACAGAGCTCTTCGTTTATCTGTTCCCATCTTGAACAATGTAGCATAACCAAGTTTAACCAAAACGAAGTTAATGGTTCTGTCTCCTATTTCCAGCAGCTCACTGGATTATCCACCCCCTCTCCATTTTTTTCATAGATTCCAAGGCCAGAAGGGACCATTGTGATCATCTGATCTGACTTCCTGTATAACACAGGCCATAGAACTTCCCCCAAATAATTCCCAGAGCACATCTTTTAGAAAAACATCAAGTCTCAATTTAAAAATTGTCAGTGATGAAGATTCCATCATGACCCTTGGTAAATAGTTTCAATGGTTAATTACTCTCACCATTAAAAATTTACACCCTATTTCCAATCTGAATTTGTCTAGCGTCAACTTCCAGCCGTTGGATTGTATTATACCTTTCTCTGCTAAATTGAAGAGCCCACTATTAAATATTTATTTGAATGCCTCCGATGCCCCAAAATGTTTCAGCTAAATGGGTTGCAGTCTGTTTTCCTTGTATATTTTTGGCAAAGCCATCAGCTTCCTGAGCTTCAATTTCAATACATGGATCACTGTTGGAAAAGCCTCTAACCCAGCCTGTTAATATACAAAAATACACAAGGGAGTATGCCAGCTCTTTTTATGTGTTTATGTGCCACAGCTTTTGGGGGATGTCATTTATTCAAGAGTGGAGAGCTAGCCACCTGTTTCTCAGGCCTCTTGTCCCTCATTTTAAAGGTTCAAGCCCTTGCTGAATAGTAACATTCTAATCTGGGCAACATACACAACATGTATCTGAAATCTATTTGTCAAGCTAGCAGGGTTTGTGTTTTTTTCTCCCTTCTTCCTTACCCCGGAGGCGCTTGTCATGACCGTGCATATTAAAATTAATCAGACCTCCCAGGCCTGTGTGGTTTAATGCGAAGAAGTGGATATCAAGCATTTGCCCTAATTAAATAGGCCTGCTTGGTTTTGTTCTAGTGGGTGCTTGGTCTTTTTTTTAATAAGAGCTGGTTACAGAGGAGGCACGGCCAGTACTGGAGTTAGTGGAGAGCTCACTTCAAAGTTTTCTTTACCACCTGCGCCCAGAATACCAAGACCTGAAGAGTTCCCAGCGTTCTTTCTTAACTGCACTATTTGTAGAAAATAAGTGAGGGGAAATATGGCCAAATGAGTGAGAGAGCGATCAGGGAAGGAGAGGCTCGAAGCGGGTTGAGCATGTGGATTGGCTTTTTGAAGTTGATTAAGATGGCCTATCATACTGTTTGATTAGCTTTAGATAGCAGTCTGTGCTATGAGCTAGTCACAAAGCTATCTTCTAGAAGCATGTGAAGGCCTCTAGTATGGCAACTCCCACTTGCTTTCTTTGTTAATGAAGTGGCCTGGTAAAAACACTCTAAATTTGAAGCTGTTGGTTATATTTATTATTTGTTAGTTTTTAACTTTGATCTCACTTCAGTGTTGTTTGCATGTTGTCATTTTGGACAGGGTGTTTTACATGATATATCTATCTCCTGTGTTATAAACAAGCTATGATTGGAATGTTTTCACTTTTCTATGATGTCTTCTAATTGTTTTAACTTATTTGTGTCACTGCCGGGAAGATCAAGCCATATGCATGTAAAGAGAACAGGAGTACTTGTGGCACCATAGAGACTAACAAATTTATTTGAGCATAAACTTTGATGGACTACAGGCCACTTCATTGGATGCATAGAATGGAACATATAGTAAGGAGATATATATACACATACAAAGAACATGAAAAGGTTTGAGTTGCCCTACCAACTCTAAGAGGCTAATTAATTAAGATGAGCAGTTAGCAGCAGGAGAAAAAAAAACTTTTGTAGTGATAATGAAGATGGCCCATTTCAGACAGTTTGGCAAGAAGGTGTGAGGATACTTAACATGGGGAAATAGATTCAATGTGTGTAATGGCTCAGCCATTCCCAGTCTCCATTCAAGCCTAAATTGATGGTATCTAGTTTGCATATTAATTCAAGTTCAGCAGTTTCTTGTTGGAGTCTGTTTTTGAAGCTTTTCTGTTGCAAGATTGCCACCTTTAAGTCTGTTACTGAGTGACCAGAGAGGTTGAAGTGTTCTACTGGTTTTTGAATGTTATGATTCCTGATGTCAGATTTGTGTCCACTTATTCTTTTGCATAGAGACTGTCCTGTTTGGCCAATGTATGTGGCAGAGGGGCATTGCTGGCACACGATAGCATATATCACATAGGTACATGTGCAGATGAATGAGCCCCTCATGGCCTGGCTGATGTGATTAGGTCCTATGATGATGTCACTTGAATAGATATGTGGACAGAGTTAGCATTGGGCTTTGTTGCAAGGATAGGTTCCTGGGTTAGTGTTTTTGTTCTGTGGTGTGTGGTTGCTGGTGAGTATTTGCTTCAAGTTGGGGGGCTGTCTGTAAGTGTGGACTGGTCTGTCTCCCAAGATCTGTGAGAGTGAGGGATCATCTTTCAGGATAGGTTGTAGATCTTTAATGATGCGCTGGGGAGGTCTTAGTTGGGGGCTGAAGGTGACAGCTAGTGGTGTTCTGTTGTTAGTCTCTAAGGTGCCACAAGTACTCCTGTTCTTTTTGCGGATACAGACTAACACGGCTGCTACTCTGAAACCTGCGATATGCGTGTGTTTGTGTGTTATATAATGTGCATAAAGGCAAACTGAGGAGCTCAAATGAGAATCAAAGTAAAGTAAATCTCAAAAAAGTACTGGTAAAAGTTTTTTTAAAAAATTTGTTTTTGCACTTGATGACCTGATGTGAAGAGAAGCACAAGTCACCATTTGTCCTAAAGAAGGCTTACAGGCACCTGGGAGCTCTTCTAAAATCTGTGGGATTCAGACACATGGTTCTGAAGGCAGGATTTGTTCCACTGTATTTTAGCCAGACTGAAAACCTTTCAAACTTTATTTTCACCTAAAGGTGGGAATTTCTACATTTCAAATCTCCAACACAAAAATTTAGAGGCACTGACCATTTTTATTTTAAAATGGACTCCTCCAAAGTTTATCATTGTTTGTGTGTCAGACAGACCTGCAATCTCTTTACCGCAGTGGCCAATGAGCTAATGCTCTGACAGAACTGGAATTGACAGTCATTATACCCCCAGAATTTGTTTTTGCTTCCTTATGCAAATTGTTGCAATCCACTACACAGGCAGAAAGCAACTGTTTTCTTATCTATGTTTCCCTGATAGTAGGTAGGCCTGTTGAAATGAAACCCAGCAGGTAACAAAATACACCATTGATTTCAGAAGGTACCGGACATCTGTGCACTAACTCATATTGCCATCTTTTTTAACAAATATATTATTATTGTTATTACTATTTTATTTTTATTGAGAACTTTGGCACAACCCAAACGTAAAGAACCATATTGACACTGCCAAGCATCTGTCTGGTGCTAGACAGCATCATAGAAACCCTTCCACTGTTTCATCTAGGTTGCTATTGGATATTTAACAACACAATGCAAACTGTGCAGTGTGGGTGTATATGAAATGGAAAGAAAGGTTGGGGAAGGAGCCTTGCACAAGTAAATACATCTTTCATCATACCTTTTGTTTGGTCTGTTTACGTGTGCTATTCAATATTCAGTTGAAGTTGTTTGACAGTTTTGCAAAAGAGTGAGAAACCTTTTCTTGAACCTTTATCCTTCTGCCTTTGTCTTGGTACAAAAAGTTTTCTGTTCGCTGTTTTTCTTTTGTTGTCACCTGGCTGTTGTTGAGGGTTTTTGTTGTTGTTGCTGATGTGACAGATGCACATATTTATGAAACACAGCTTATAAGCACATAACTCATTCAGATAAAATGGGCATCTAGAGATCTAATATGTAAGGTTAACTGTGACATGCATCTGAGGCAGCACAGTTCTTTGATACTTGATTTATTTATTTTTTTAGTTTGTTTATTTAATCAAGGAAGGAAAGTGGAGAATGACAGAACAGAAAATCACTCTTTGCTTCCTGCTAAATAATGTGCTGTTAGCGCTTGTGCAACTCTGCAAGGCTTTCTGAAATGTTTAGCCTTGATTTAATTCGTATTTAAGATCTCTCTTCCTAGCACATTAATATAATGTCAATGTAGAATGCATTGCGTGGTGTAATTACTGAAGAGAGCAGTAGTTGGGAAAACAGACGGTAATTGAACACATGGCTGTTTATTACAACAGGACAGTGCTCCTACGCTGGTATTTAGGGCATTAATAGGGAAGAATTGATTTGTTGTTTTAAGATGAATTCAATCACTGTTGCTTAGGCCTTTGTTTGTTCAGGCCGAGTTATGCTCTGTTTGTATAATGTGCCCAAGAGGTTTACACACCACAGCCTAGCATTAGTCATGCAGAGGGCTTGGGAGCAGAAAGCCATTTAAATGAACAAAGGACATTTTTCTTTTTGGTTCTGTTTATCTTCCTTTCTAGTTTTGTTACCCTCTAATCTCATGCCTCTCTCTCTTGCCCTCTCCGCCCCCCTTTCCTTCCCTAGCATTTCTGATCAGTGCAAAGCTCTCTTTTCTTTTCTAATGGAGGAATGGAACTTTGACTGACAGGTGGAAATGTTGGGAGCAGCACAATGTAAATAGGAGTGGCTGCTCCTAAGTCTGTACAAGAAAGAAGGGAGGGGGGAAAAGAACCGTTCAACTTTGGGGAAAATGATTAATTTCAAAGCAAACAGAGCTGGTATTAGATGTGCCCATGCATGTCTCAACAGTGATGTTTTTTAAAGGGGGAACCCACACCTTTTGTCATTCTTACTGGATTCCACTCTAGTTAGGCCTATCGTAGGCCAAATCCTGTGCATTAATTAGCCTCCTTCCCTTTTCTCTCTGTTACTGTTGTGAGTTTGAGAGAGAGAGAGAGAGAGAGAGAGAGAGGACCATATGACTGAAGTTAAATTCCTAGCCTCCCTGTTGTGAACAGTATGGCTTACATTTAGGTTCATTTTGTTTGAGAGAAATCGCATCTTGATTTATTTCTAAGCAGGGGAGAGGTAAATACACAGTTAAAAACAACATCATGGGCCAAATTCTGCGCTTGGATGCATGATCACAGCTCCCATTGACTTCAGTGAAAGCCTTGTGTGCAGACAGCATTTGACCCAGTGCAGGGTCTGGGGAAGATGTGTGTTGTTGTGAGAGGTTTTTTTATGCCTCTATGACCAACGAGTATATTTGTTCCTAAAGTTATCACTATTAATAGAATTACAAGGTAGTATTTTTCCATAGATGCTGGAACTAGGAGTGTGGGGATGCTGCAGCACGCCCTGGCTTGAAGTGGTTTCCATTATATACAGAGTTTACAGTTTGGTTCAATGTCTCTCAGCACCACCGCTAAACAAATGGTTCCAGCACCCCTGTATGTGTAGTTAGTCGCTAGGAAGTAGGACATTTTCTGGATGGTGTGACATCTCCTGTACAACTATTGTAATGCAGGATATTTGGGTAAGATCTAAGACCTCAGAGATTGACCCTTTGAAGTTTCCTCTTCTACCAGCTGTTAGCATTAAGAGAGAGAACTAAAGATCTGTGACAGAGAGAGACAGTCCTCATGCAGAACCAGTAATTTAATGTATGACTATTGTAAAACTCAGAGCAGGATGTGAAATTTACTAACCACCTCATTCTTTTTAGCCGGAACTAATTGAATTGCTAAAGTTCTGAATAATTTGAAGCACACTAGATGACAGCTGAACTTTTTCTGGGTTTGTACCATAGCTAGCAAATTGGGGTCCTGGACTAGGACTGTGAGGTGCTAAGATAATACAAATAGTAGTAGTGTGACTCCTCCTCCTCCTGCTAAATAATAAAAAGTGCCAAAGTCTGAGAATGCTTTCTCTGTGCTTGCCGTCACAGGCAGTTGGTTGTGTGTGAGACATATCACTTGACCATAAATCTTTCTTAAATATTCAGAAGAAGATGCAGTTCCTGAGGCCCGTTCTATTTGACTCTGGTGATATTTCTTTCCCGTTCCTCAAAGAGGAAATCAGTATATCCCTCTGCACATGAAGAAGAATCATCATAGCTTAAGCATCTAAACACATTGTGTAATTCCCAAGTTACTACTGGTGCCCAAGCACTTATCACAACTTGGAAGAGGCTACCAAAGACTGACCTGTTTTTCTAGTCTGTTTTGAATTCTAGAGTAATCATGTATTTTAGAGTGATGATCAGTTTTCAAGGAGAATATTTTGAGGACGGATGAATGAAAGATTCCTTGGGGCGAAAATTCTTTGTATATAAATTGTATATCTCTCTTTGGTGTTTTTCTCTAAAGCTCCCCCGCACCTGCACATAACATACCTTCCACCTCAATAACTAATAATTGCGTCTATCACAGTACAGAGTCAGGAATCCCAAAAATAAAAAAGTAAAAATATTTTTAAAGTACGTTTCTGCTATAGTAATAACAGTGCATTCACCCAACTCTTATGTGATGTCACTCTTGCTCTTTTCTTCCTCTCTTCCTCATTTAACACTCCCCCAAGTATAAAGAGGGGCCACATGCTTTTGCTAATATGTCTATGCTCTAAGCCTGAATAAAGCTATGTTTTCTATCTTATCTATCTATCTAGAAAGTAGAGGGCATCAGGTTCTGGCTAATAATTTTCAGCTGCTACAGTTCTGGATTTCACACTGGCCTCATATTCAGCTTTACTCGGCAAAGCAATTTAACTAAATATGGAGACATTTCACTCCTGTTTAGTTGATTTTAGTTGTCTTTTTTTATGCATCTCTCCTTGCTATGTCATCTTGATTCACAGCTTCTGTGAAGCTTTTGGGATATAAGATGGGCATCCAGGAACATTGCATACTCTCCTTACAAGTTGAACCAAGCCAATCCTGTCTAAGGTTCACAGGAGTTAAAATCCTATTGTTGGGCACCATTTGGTAACAAACTGAAGTATTATTATATAAAATCATACACAGGGAGGTAGGACTAGAACCTCTTATTTCTGCTCCAAAAAAATAGTCTCTTGAGAGACTAAGGGCTTGTCTTCACATACAGTGGTGCAGCTGCATTGCTGTAGCACTTTAGGGAAGATGCTTCTATGCTGACAGGAGAGCTTCTCTCATCAGTGTAGTTAATCCATCTCCCAGAGAGACAGTAGCTAAGTCAATGGGAGAAACTATCCCGTCAACATAGCACTGTCTACACAAGGGGTTAGGTCAGTATTACTGCATCCTCTGGGATGTGGATTTCTCAAACCCCAGGGCTACGTTATTATATGCATATAGGTTTGTTATATCGACCTAGCCTAATTCTATTAGCTGGTAACAATAGTAGGATCTTATTCTGCTTGTCGACCAGCTACGCCATTTATTTTCTCCCCACTTTTCCATGACTTTCCTTAATTCTACACTATTGAAATATGGTGGCACATGTAAGACCATTGCAAAAAGATAGCAAAATTGCAGATGTTGTCTCATGTTACTGAACTCTGCACAGCAAATTAGCCAGTTAGTCCACAGGACAACTCCGTGTTTATTGTTAAGGTAATTTTGTTCTGGAAATGATGGCCTTGGCCGGTGAAGTTTTATCAGCTGGAAAGGTGGTATGGACTGTGGCCCTGCAAGCTGCCACCGTGCTGTCCTAGCCATGCCCCTCAAGCAGCGCATGAAATAGAGTGCCAGGCAGTGAGACGGCAGACCTATTTCATCCTTTCCTTCTCAGATGAGTTCTAATGGTGGCTTTTGTGATGCGGACATTTCTCCACTTGGAACTAAACTGAGTCCACCAACCACACTTCCCTATGTTTTTTGTTTCGTTTTGTTTTTTTAAGGACAACAAATAAAATGTAGTGCAAGGCTTACTTTTTTTTTTTTTTAAATCTTCCTATTCACCCCTTTTCTTCCACAAAGAAGGGTGTGGGAAGAAAAACAAAGATCCTCTGATCTTGAAGAGGCAGACCCCCATCCTGGAAAAAGCAGAAGGGAGAAACATTTTAGTGACCCTTCCAGTACAATTTTTTTTAAAAGGACTTTAATAAAATATATGCTATAATATTCTTGAAATTTCCGCTTCTGACAATCTTGGGACTTGTGATCCTGATTGAGTCTTGGAAGGGTCGAAATAGAGGAACCCCCAGGTTTTTCCACAAACCTGGTGGGTGCCGGGACAGGATCCTGGGAGTGTTTATACAATGCAAAGCAGCTCTCCTGCCAGGTTGAATGCATTCAGTAAAGCTGCCAGGTATTTAGCTTAATACTGAGTCTTAGTGTATTAATTCAAGGCTCCCTGTGATCTGGGACACAACATGTACCAGGAGTAGGAACTAAAATGAGAGGCAGTCTTTTGGCTGTAAATGCTGCCTGAGGCTATGCAGGGAGACAAAGGAGGAGGGAGGACAGATGTCAGTCACAGCCCAAAGATGGCCAGAGCCCCCCCTCTCATTGACTAAAATACACATTACAAATCAAAAATATTCCATGACCCTTCTTTTTTTTTTGTTGCATCTCACTTGCTGATACAGCACTGGTTGATTCATTTCAGATACCAACTCCTTGTTAAAAGCAGTTGTAATCATAGTTCATTTGTTAAAAAGTCCAGTTCTTTGTGTGGTTGGGTGGGTGAGTCCCCCAAAAGGGGAGAGGGAGCTTAAAATGAAGTGTCCAGCTATTCTTTGATAGCGTAGGCCTTAAAAAGACACTGACATTTCATCTCAACGCCTGACTTTATATACATGCCAGTTCTTGGTGAGTCTTATGAAAGAGGAAAGATGAGGAGACGCAGGAGATACCAATTCAGGGCAAATTGCTTTTTCTCCTTCACAGCAGTGAATATGTTTTGCTTGTTTATTTGTAAGAATCATTCCTATTTGATTTTAAAATGTCATTTATATTTTAAAGACGATGAATGGATAATAGCTAGACATTATTGTTTGGATTACGTAGACTATCTTGTGACCTCTCTTTGCTTGTTTCCTGTATGACATCTAGAGCCATACAAAATACAATGTCCCTGTTATTGAATGAATATTGGATTACAGCAACATTTAGAGTCTTATGCCATCCTAACAATTGGTCTGACAGATTTTTTGCCCCAGATTCCTAACTGGCCCCCTCAAGGATTGAGTTTACAACCCTGGATTTAGCAAGCCAATGTACAAACCACTGAGCTATCCCTCCCCGCTTCTTGGTAATCACTTCAGACCAAACTGAAACCATGTACCTGTATAGATATATAATATGCACATGCAAACATGCTGTTGTTACTAAACTCACCCTCATCTTTCTTGTCTCTATCTAATAAAGTCAATACAGGGCTTTCCTTTAACATCAATGAGGTATTCACATGCACATAGCAGAGTATTGGTCTGAATATGTCACATGGATCCAAGAGGGGAATTTTGCCTTGCATTTGAACATAAAAGGGTTTTTAAATTTTTGATATTAAGGCTAAATTATTCTCTGAAATGTATACGATGGATCTAAACTCTGATATTCTGCTTCTCTACATGTGCAGCACTCTCTTTGATGACAGTGGGAGTTCTAGGCTCATAGAGAGAGAAGAATATTGGAGTTTAGATTTTCTGTATGGTGCTTAGGGGAGAATTTTCCCTTTAGTTTGTTTCACTAGATGCAAGCTAATCAGAGAGTAATTAACAGTCAAAACGCCTGGGTTCTGATTCATGTAGGATCCAGAACTGACGTCCTTACTTGGGCAAAACTCCCACTGAAGTCAGTGGGACTTTAGTGTGAATAAGGACTTCAGGATTGGAACCCAGCTATTTTTTCCTCATTAATTTTTAATGAGGATCCCATTAAAGTGCTTAACAATTGTACTAGCTTTGGCTTTCTTTAGTGTAGGGAAAAAATGCTTTTACAGGTAGGTGGGAAGGTGAGGCGTGGGAGTGGGGAAGCATGGTGAACCCACAGATTGCCAACAGAGGTGTCTAAATTACTACTAGCAAATGCAAAGAACATCTGACTGCAAGCTTTTTGAGAGACAGTACGTTAAGGATGTTGCACAGCGTACCAAACAAGTATGGTCTAGACATTGCCAGAGGGAAGAATTAAAATTGATAATGGTATATCTGGCTTAAGATCTTGAGATAGAAATAGATTTAGATGTGTCGGTATCAGTAGGTTTTGTAATTATTAATAAATTAAAAAAAACCCTAGTGCTCAGATCAGCTGTACAGAGCCTGGTGTTTGAATAACATGATTTTATGTCAGAAGAAAGGGCTACTGCATCCGGATCTATCCTTTCCCTTGTCTTCCTCAGTTGTCACAGAGAGCTCCCAAGCGGAGACAGATGGCTGCTGGTTTAGTTGTGTGCGTGGGAGAGAGGAACTTCCACATGTGATTTTTTACCATTTGGTAGTAATTAGTTTGTTGTATAAATTAACATTAACTGAACCATTCTTCAGGCATTGTTTGTAATTATCTTCTTTGAGCCTCTGAGTTGTGTAAAGAAATAAAAAGCAGGGAAGAAACTGCTCCTTATTTTATACAAGGAGAGGAAACTATCATTAGCAGAACAGAACAACAATTATTGCTGTATGCTTGGTAGACTGAAAACTTTGAAACAACAGTTAAAAACAACCAAAACAAAAAATTTAAAAGAGATGTTCATGGAAATGAATTGTTAGGAATGCAATTAGATTTTATGAGGCTTGTAAAAGCAAAATTTGATTTTGGGGAAACGGAGAGAATGCCATCCTGAGTTTTTTATTTTTTTATTTTTTGTTTCAGTTGATAGCAACTAGGGGTTTATTTCTTTAAATACAGATTTTTGCCAGCCGTGTTTCAATATTTCCATTTTGTCTGGGAGATAGTTCTTCATTGTTTGTAGTAGAGGTTTGAGATGGGTTTATCCAAACAAACTGCCACATCTTGGGTCTGCAAAATCATCATTGAACTATCCTTGGTTCAGATTTTCTTAGGAGATTTCCAGCACTTTTCTTCCAACCAGTTCGGAAGTGTCAGGTGAGCAGCCTGGCTTGGCATTTCTGATTCCAGCCTGGACTAGAACCTGGAAATGCAGAGGTGCATGGAAATGAAAAATAATGGGGGAAATGCACTTTGCTGTTAACCAAACATTTCAGAACCATAAAGGATCCCTTCATGTTCATTTGTTGAAATTAGCTGCCAGTGATTCTCCCCTGTCTGAATAAATAAGTTTTCTGTTTTGTTAAAATTAGGTGCTAATAGTTCTTCATGCAGTGCCCTAACAAGGGTGAGGCAAGTGAGGCACTTGCCTCAGGCACACACAGGCAGGGAGCGCAGAAAGCGGTGGAGAAAAAAAAAAAAAAAAGCTGCTGGCACGGAGATATTTATAACCGAGGTGATCTGCCCCCTCACCCCCCGTGCCTCCCCCAAGTCAGTGTCTCCCTAACCCGACTTGCTCCCCCCCCCCCGCTTCCCCGGCCCTAGAACATAGTCCTTGTCTTTCCCCTGCAGCAACTGCTGCCGCAGGGTCCTAGTGCCCCCCATCACTGCCAGGGCAGACTGACTCTGAGCCTGCCCTACCCCCTCAGATCCTTTCATTTTCTAATGGGACCCTCCAGCAGCACAGGGGGGCCCTCAGCCCGCAGTCACCACTGCTGCCCCATGCTGGGCAAGGAGGCAGCCCCATCCCTCACCCCCAGTGAGGCTACAGTCAGGCGCAACAGCAGGGGAGGAGGCACACGCAGCACCCCCCAGCACCCACCACGGGGGAGGTGAGGGAGATTCCTGGACCTGAGAGGGGACCTAGGAGCACATGCAGTGACAGTGGTGGGGGTGTGTGTTCTGCTGGGGGGGGCAGGAAAGGGGGGCTCCTCCCCCAGAGCTCTCTGCTGCTGGCAGGGAAGGGCTGGAGGGAGTCCTCCTCTCTGGCCTCTGTCCCAGAGCAGCCTGCCTGCATCCCAAACTCATCCCCAGCCCTGCCCCACGCCAGAGCCCACAACAGCAGTCAGAGATTTCACCCCCCCACCGCACCCCAAACACCACATCCCCAGTCCCAGCCAGAGCCCTCACCCCCACACTCCTACTCTTGCCCTGAGCCCCCCCACACTCAAACCTCCCATTCCCAGCCCCAGAGCCTTCACCCCTACTCTTGCCCTGAGCCCCCCCACTCCAAATCCTTCATCTGCAGCTGCAACCTTACAGCCCTCACCCCATCCCTCTGCACCCCTTCCCATCCCCAAACTCCCTCCCAGACCCCGCACCCCAATCCCTTGCCTGCACCCTAGACCTCCTCCCTTATCCAAACTCCTTCCCAGAGCCTTGGGTGGGTGGGGAGGGAATTTGGGCAGGGGCAGGTTCTGGGCACCACCAAAATTTCTACAAACCTGCCACCCCTGATCCTGCCCTGTAAACCTGAACTCCCAGCACTCTCAGGACACGTGCTGATCCCTAGTGGCCACTGCTGATATCCAGCACCTCCCTCCTCTCTTAACCTGTGAGTCCCTCTCTGGATTGGAACTGGACTGGAACGAAAGACCATCTTGGAAGCAACATTACCAGCCCAAGCAGTCAAAAATCATGAGTTAGACCCTCCAAAATCACAGGCTTTGCTGCCGCTGCTTCATTCTTCGGCAGCAATTCAGTGGCTGGCCCTTCCCTCCGAGGGACCCGCCACCGAATTGCCGCTGAAGAGCCGGCCCTGGGGGAGGGCGCAATTTTATGTTCTTGCCTCAGGTGCAAAAATACCTAGTTACTGCTCTGTCTTCACATGCAACTTATTAGGCCATGTCTACATCTAAAATTTTGCAGCGCTGGTTGTTACAGCTGTATTAGTACAGCTGTATAGGGCCAGCGCTGCAGAGTGGCCACACTTACAGCAACCAGCGCTGCAAGTGGTGTTAGATGTGGCCACACTGCAGCACTGTTGGGCAGCTTCAAGGGGGGTTCGGGGAACGCGAGAGCAAACCGGGAAAGGAGACCAGCTTCGCCGCGGTTTGCTCTCGCGTTCCCCGAACCACCCTGCAAACCGCAGGGAAGGAGACCTGCTTGCTCGGCGGTTCGGGGAACGAGAGAGCAAACCGGGGAAGGAGACCAGCTTCGCCGCGGTTTGCTCTCGCGTTCCCCGAACCACCCTGCAAACCGCAGGGAAGGAGACCTGCTTGCTCGGGGGTTTGGGGAACGAGAGAGCAAACCGGGAAAGGAGACCAGCTTCGCTGCGGTTTGCTCTCGCGTTCCCCGAACCACCCTGCAAACCGCAGGGAAGGAGACCTGCTTGCTCGGGGTTCGGGGAACGAGAGAGCAAACCGGGAAAGGAGACCAGCTTCGCTGCGGTTTCCTCTCGTGTTCCCCGAACCAACCTGCAAACCGCAGGGAAGGAGACCTGCTTGCTCGGGGGTTCGGGGAACGAGAGAGCAAACCGGGAAAGGAGACCAGCTTGATTACCAGAGGCTTCCTCAGGTATGCTGGGATACCTGCTTATTCCACGGAGGTCAAGAAAAGCGCTGGTAAGTGTCTATACTTGATTACCAGCGCTGGATCACCTGCGCTGGATCCTCTACACCCGAGACAAAACGGAAGTACGGCCAGCGCTGCAAACAGGGAGTTGCAGCGCTGGTGGTGCCCTGCAGATGCGTACACCTCCTAAGTTGCAGCGCTGTAACTCCCTCACCAGCGCTGCAACTTTCTGATGTAGACAAGCCCTTAGTAGAGGCTGGGAAGTGGTATACTTATTTTTTCCCCCAACGTAACTGACCCTTCCCAAGCAGGCAGATCTGAGTAGCAGAATGACTGTTAAAGAACAGGCCTGATTTTAATCTCCATTTACTTCCTTAGAATTACCCCTGATTTGCACATATGTAAGTGAGATCAAAGTCAGGCCCTGGTTTCTTCTTTTCTAAATCCATCCTATGGACATTTCTCCATTGGAACTTACACTGAGGAGATTCAAAAGTGGAAGGGAGAGCAGTTCGTGCAGGCAACAGTTTGACCTAAAATCTTTAAGAAGTGCCATACGATTTTTAATGTACACAAGATAGGTAAAACTTAGATATTCAACAGTAGCCGTGATGGCACTAAGGGTTTGTTTATCGCAGCCAGCTATTGACAGTGGCATAAAAATTCTGTAAATATCATCATCATCATCCCCACAGTAGACAAATCAATGTGACACACACACACACACACACACACACACACACACACACACACACACACACACACACACACACACACACACACCATCTCTCAGCCCCATCAATTCATTCGATATCTAAAGCAGGTATTTAGAGAAATCACCAAATAACTTCAGATGCAGACTTCATGTTGTCATTTGCTCAGGAAACAGACAGATAGTTTGGGTCTTTGGGCCCAAACATTTCTAGATCTATCACTGCCGTCGAGTTACCTGTTCTGTCAAATTCTGAGCCTAGGCCTCAAAGCTGAGCCAGTGTACTTTCATATAGCATCACAAATTGCCATTTCCTTCTGCCTCATAGACCGTTTAAATGGACAATAAATGCCAAAAAAGACTTCACCTTTTGAAGCCAGAAAGTAATCTGACTACAGATGCAACTACCTGTATTCTTCTGTTTGTGCCTAATGTTAAGATCGTAAGTGAGCCTTGCTATGTGAATGGAGTTGAACTCAGGTTACTGTTAGAATTTGACCTATTATGTTTAATCAGTGGCAGCAGGAGTTTTTGTGCATTTCTTTTATAAGGAATTTACAATCTTTGTCTTGGATAGATGGTTTTCATTCTTTGGCATACATTAATAATATAACTGAGAATACTGTACAGTGAGTCCTCCCTGGTATTGATATCAGTGGATCAGAGATTTCAACTGAATCATTTTTCAGTGAAGAACAGATTTTAATCAACCAAGAAAACTGAAGATGCCAACCGTGCCTCAAGGATGATACGACAGAAATACGCAGCAACAAAGATAACCTTACAATTTGCCAAACTAAGGAGAAATTAAACTCAGAATAACTATGTGAGTCTTTTTAGTTCATCTCTTTCCATCTGAAGAGATGTGGAAGGGGCAGGAAGAGTTGAATGAAATCTATTGTTTTCTTAAGTGTCATTAATGCTTCTGGTTCATCTTAACAGAAACCATCTGGCTGGATTTTCATTTTAGGCAGGGTTTTACAAATCCCTAAAGGTATCTTAGGAAGGGAGGAAAGGATGGTCTTGTAGTTAAAAGCACAGGGCCATGAGTTGGGAGATAAGTTCTATTCTTGGTTCTGCCAGACTTCCTGTGTGACCTTAGGCAGGTCACTTATTCTCTCTATCCCTTAGTTTGCCATTTATAAAATAGGGGTGATAATAATTAGGTACTTTGCAAGAGTGTATTGAGACTTCAGTTAATTAATGTTTGGAATGCACAGTGCAGCTACTGTCCTTTTCACAAAAGAGAGCTAGACATAGAGCTAGAGAAACCATTTAGCTGGAAATTGGAGCCTGTTTTGACTCAGCCCAACCAGATGTGAAGCTTGCAAGTTCAGTTTGGTAGTCTTGGTCTGGACTTTTGAGGGGCAGAACTCTCATTGGCTTTGGTGGGATTTCTGCAAGTGGAACAGCTGCAGATTTGGGACCATAGGAATGATAGGTGGTGTAAGGTTGGCATTATGGCTTTATATGGTGACACAAATACCATTAGAACAGAGGTGGTTTCAGTTCTTCCATCTCTTTGTGGTTAACACCTTAATCCTATCCAGATTCCCTCATTCCTAGACTGGACAACTCCTTTCAGGTTCCATCTCTTTCCAGTGCTGCAAGATATGTTTGTGTGTTTGGCCAGATCCAGGACCAGGGATGCTGCATATACATCATGTGTTCATCTGCATTTTCAGGATGTGTGCCACTGCAAACCACACACACACACACACACACACTGTGGGTTAGAAGAGTATAACTCAGATGCTAAAATGAAAACTCTCTTCCCCCAGCAGAAAAATTTTGATATTTTGCATTTACATAGGTTTGTAGGATCAGTATATAACAATAAACAACCCAAAAAACTGACCTGACAGCTACCCTCACTCTCAATTCTAGAATTTATTTATTTGTTTTGTGAGCCTCAGTTACAAGCTGTGTAATGACAAGAGAGGTTTTGTTTTGTTTTAGTTCAGGGGAAAGGGAGGAGAAATGTGGGGGAGTTTTAGTGATTAGAAGCTCAAAGAGAATATATTAATTAACCCAGGAGGATTGCTGGGATGCTAGAGTGAGAAACTGTAGCTTTGAAATCCAGTGATCTTTATCCATTGTTGGGTTTGGGTCAAAGACCTTGGACAAGAGAAGGGAGGAAAAAAGGGGTGGGAAGGTGGCTGCAATGGGAACCAGATGTTAAAAGCTGATGGGGGTTGTCTACTCTGTTATTGTATAACAAGCCTTTGCTTCCCCTCTGCTCCCCCAAAAGTGACATTTTTTCTGAAGTCCTTCTGTCCTTCACACAGAGAGAAAGAGAGAGAGACACACGCACAATTCTGGCTCTGCTTTTTTCCTTTGGCCTACCTTGTCGAATGGCCCTGGAAGACTAAACAGGTGTTATCTACTTTTGATTTCAGTGCATTTAAATTAATCCTGTCAGCTCAGCTGTTAAAACAACTGTCATCTCCAGCTGTTAGTAATTTTCGACTGGGCACTTTTACAGGTTGCCAAGTTCTGAGCCTGCATTGTGAATCTCTCTCTCAAAGCGCTATAGTAACAATTTTTTTTTTAAGGGGGACTTGCACTGCAGTGTTTTTATATCAATTTCTGTTTATTATATATTTGAAATAATAATATCTCAAAACCCAGCATCATGATGCCAGGCTTTGGCATAAAGGACTAAACCATGTGTGAAGTGCAATGCATATCAATCTTCTGTGGGTTTGTTGCAGCCTCTCTATGCATTTTAAATTTGAATGAGAGATGAGTCAACCTGAAGGGTTAGGGAGCAGTGAAAGGGGGCTCAAATTTTTATTACCAAAAATAATACTTGCTTCTTGGAGGCACTTGTTTCTTTCTGTTGCAGCTAAATATGCAAGGTATTTTGATATGTTAGCAGGAGGAATCCAGCAGTAAAAATAAGATGTGCCTTTAAAATGTTAGATTGATGACATGTATTGCGGTATTAGGAACTGTATGAAAATAAATACATAAATTGGATACGTGCTATTGATTTCAATAGGTATCACCTGATATGACATTTCCTACTGCAACTCCTGCTAATGTACATCAGACATCACTATTGGTTTGCAAAGATCCAAATTCTAACAGTGTAGAGCTTATGTGACTTGAAGCCTACAGATTTTCAGCTGGTGTAAATTGACATAGCTCCATTAACTTGGAAATGTACAGGTCCTACCCAAGCAATTTGAGATCATTCTTTTGGGTTATTGTAAATGGGTATATTTTAAATAAAAAACATCAAGTAACATTAGGTAATCTCTTTTGTGGCAAAACTGGAAATTACTTTGTGTTTCCAATTCTCAATAAAAGGGATTCTTGTTTTATACTGTCTGCCTAGTAGACAAACACAATCACTGCTTCTGTATTATTCTGCAACAAAGTAGAGACTTCAAGGTGGACGCTTTGTTTCTTTAGGTTTCTGTTATCCTTTAGTTTTGTATTTGTAAAGGAAGCCGCAACTAAGGTAGAAAATCCCTTAAAGGAATTCTAATGTTTTTCTCTTTCCTCCTCTAGAAAGATCTCTCACCCACATAGGTTCACTCAATCTTAGATGAAGATTGGTGTTTTGTTTTTAAATCTATAGTAATTTCATTGAAGATAAAAATCAGAGTAATAAATATCTGACAGTGCAATACCATCATCAAACACAGCAGGCCAGATTGTGATCTCATTTCCACCCACATACATCTTTAATATTTCTGCTGAATGAAACCATCAGTGTAACTAACATCAGTTTAGCCTACTGCTTCGATAGGTCAAAGGTTTACATTTCAGTCAAGTTAGGTGCCAGTGATTCTCCCCTGCCACTCAGAGAAAACACCCATCTAAGCAAAATGTGGTCTCTCCCTCTCCCCTGTCCTATGCATTGGTATAGAGCACCCGGCACATTCAGACATTCATTCCTCTTTTAGAGTTAGATTGAGGGTTTCTGATCTGCCCAGAGTAAGGGGCAAGATGATGTGGTGCTGCCACTGGAGCACTCTAGGACAGAGATTGTGACTCAAGGACTCTCCTGGTCTCTCCATTGCCCTAGGTAGCAAATAAGTTGTTCTAGGTTTATACCTAATATAGTGTACACTCCATGACTCACCAGCATAGTTATGCCACCGACAAGCACAGTGGATCAAAATTCTGAGTACATACAGCTCTTTTTTTTTTGGCAAATACCTTTACAACATTGTAGCTATACTAGCAGTAGTTTAATTCATAGACACCTACATAGGTAGATAATATGGCTATACGGTAATGTCACAATTAGTGAAGATTTGTACTCTTCATTAAATTCCTATATGTTCACTTACTTGAATCTTTGAATGAGCCACTGATAATACTTTTCTTTCTACATCTTTAGTTTAGCTATGATTTGAATGAATGCATGAAGCAGGTTCCTGATCCTTCCTAAACAAATATGGGGGTGATACTAAACGTGTCCTTTCCTCAGACATTTGTATCAGTGAGGACACACAAACAAACCTAGAAATGTTCTTCACAAAGTATGTGTATGTTTATCCTGGGAATTTGGATTCTTTCTGAATATTTAGGACTAAATTCTTCCCTTAGATAAGATACATAACTCCTACTGGTATTAGTGGGAGCTGTGCTTGCATATCTTAGGCCATCGCATGTGCCATCTTATACATGATCCAGGGATGCATACTTGTACTGCATGCATGGTCTGGGAGTTACAGAAGCATGCCAGACATATATTAGTAGATAGCCTAACATAAGTTATATTAAAAGGAAATTAGAATCAGAATTTAATCAATAAAATATTAATTTAAAATTCTGATTCAGTAGGAGCTTCTATCAAACAAAAATGTCATCAGATCAAAGCAAGTCCATCTGGTAAAAATATTGCGTTTTAAAGAATAAACTCAAGTGATCAGAACTTCAAAGGAAGAAAAGAAAAGGAAAGACATTATGTGAACTTAGTTTCTACCCATATGCAAACATTCGGCTTTAAGAGGATTAAAAATAAAATTGTTTCTGATCCAGTTTTATTTGGTCATTTATTGTACACATTTTATGGTTAAATTGCTTAAATCTTCACTGGACCCTGGGTTGAAGGTGTCTTGTTGTCAGATCCTACTGTTTGCAGCTTAAAGATTTATCAGTAAGGGTTTATGTTCTGTAGTTCTAGTGCATGGGATCCCCCACTTAATTGCTTGTAAAACAGCTAAACTTTGAAGCCAGCCTTGATTACAGTCCCTGAAGTGGAATGCTGCTTCTTCACTCCCTCCACACCCTCATCCCGCTCCCACCACCATCCACACCAGAATTGCCCTTTGACTCTTAGTTCCTACAACAAACTGTCACAATCTCTTTACTCTAGAATACTGTTAGAGACACAACATTTCTTAAATCAAATTTAGATGGTAGTCTGCTTACCACTGATTTATATTTTTCTGTGTCATTTCTGTTCTGCAAGTCCCCTTTCCTTGCAAATATCAGATTTGATTCTCCTCTCACTTTAATCAGAAGTAACTTCAGTGCACCTAGTGGATTTACACTGGTGTAAAATTGAAGTAAGTGCAACTGAATCAGGACTATTGTCTTCAACACATAGATGTGTGTCCCCACAGTTTGTACAAATCCAAATGGAACTCCAAATCTCTTGAAGTTTTTGTATGACTTAAAAAGGCTCCCATTAATCTTCTTTACCTATGTGCAGTAAAACTCTGTTAATTCACATTAAGGATCCATTATAAATTGCTAGATTATTAGAATTTACAGGTAAGCAAATAAATCCAGTTTTTTTCAGCTGCCCCCTATGCAGTTCATGGGCTGAAATAAAACCTTTGACCCAAACACACCCAAATTTGGGGGTATTCAAAATCTAGTTCTGAATTTTGCAACTCAGGTCAATCTTTAAATTTCATTGACTTTGCATTTTAGAAGGACAGTAGTTTCAGCCAGCTGAATTATGTTTGACAATCCAAAGGTGTAAGAGATAGCTATCTATGTATTCTATTATCTCTCAGTAGATAGACAGAACACACACACAAAGGGTCAGGTATATTTAGGGGCTCTGGAATGCTACAGCCATACCAGCAGAATCTGTGAGCGCACACACATCCAGGATGCTGAATTTTTAAAATCCACCACAGGACTTACTACTACCCTGCTGCAGAACATGGCACAAGAGTGCCCTAGAATTCTAGGAATCTTGAGGTGGGGTGGAGATCCACTTATTGAGTATCCCCTCATGGCCAGGGGTCACTTTGCAGGCACCCAGCCCCTGTTAGTCCCCTCCAGCAGGCCTTTTAAGAACTCTTCACAGTCTCTCTTGTGGGTAACAGTGCCCCCACCCAAAGGCTGGTTTAATGACAAAAATGGTTCAAACAATCCTCAGAGAGCTCCCAAAATAAAGTCCATAACCAAAACACAGAAGTTGATACTCATCCCTGGTTCTTCTGCCACACATGGAGCTCTTTCTCTGTCAGAATCTGCTTAACCTGAAGCCAGTGGTCCCAGCCCTTTCCAGCTAGAGCTGAAGCACTAGCTTCCTTTCCCTCTCAGGCTGTATGCTGCAGCTTCCTGCTGCTCTTTGTAAGGAAGCCCCTGACTTACCCAGGTGTGCCTACTTTATAATCAGGGTTGGCTAGTCTCTGTGCTCCAGCCCTTAAGGGGCAGGCCACCCTGTAACAGGGCTGCACTGCTCAGAATGTTGTTTCATCCATTTATTGGTTGTTACTTTACTACAACCTGTAGAATGAGGTTCATCTGAATGCTTGTTTTGAGAAGAAAGATCACTCTACCACTTCTCCACAGTATTCAGAAAGGGATAAATTGTTGATAATGCAAAACAGACTCTTCTCAGTAGATGGATGGCAACCAGTAGATGGATGGCAGAAAGTTGTGGGGGGGTTTTGTTTTTGGGGGGCAGGCTTCCTCATTATTCCTGGCTGTGAGCTATAGTATAGCTAAGTATTAACTGATTCTAACTATACTTTAATCTAAATTGCTTCCTTGTGATTTTATCAACTCCCAATTAAATATTTAAAATAAACAATGAAAGTGCCTGTCTGCCATGATTTTTCTTGGGTGTATTTCTTGGTGTTGAGGGAAGAGAGGTTTTTTGTAATGTTTTCTATTCGTTGGGAGCAAGGAAATTTCATATTCTGTTTTGATGTGGAGATGTTCCTCAACTGGTACTGAGGAGGAAGGAATACTCCTTTTCTGGGCTTGTACCTGCCTTGCTTTTTCTTTTTCTCAATCAATTCTCTTCATCTTACAGTTCTATAGCTTGTCTTTCCCCTCCTCCACCTTCGTTTATCCCTTCTTCCATTTGTTCTGTTGAAGGCACTCATTAGCATCTGTTAACTAATGTTGACCAGTATGACTAAGCCTCTCCAAAGTGAACAACAGAAATGATAAAGAGCCCAATAATAGTAAAAATCGAAATTTGCTATCAACAGGACAGGATTACAGTAAAGGAACGATAGTGTGGATAGAGTTTAGAATAGTGCTAGGCTCTTAATTAAAGGTTTCAGTTGGATGAGATGTTAAATCCAGTTTCCTGTCTGCTCCGTTTGGGTTTCCTAATCTAACTCTAATCTAATCTATTTGCATTTCTAAATCTCATCTCACTGTTGTATTTTGTCTACACAGGAAAGCTATACTGGTATAAACCGAGGTGTGGATTTAAATTAATAGTTATATTGGTATAATCCCTATGTGGAAACTCATATTCTGGTGTTAGAGTGCCTTTTTTAATGTAATTTGTTGCTTGGGAAGAGGTTTAACCTCAACTGAAAAAAGCCACTCTTCTGCCAAAATAACAGCATCCACATGATACTGGTATAACTATTTTGATTTAACTATACTGGTATGATTATCCCACTATAACTGGTGAAATTTTCCTGTTAGACAAGCCCCCTAAAACTTTGTCTCCTACTAACTAATGTCTATAGTACTATCTTTTGACCCAGGTGTTCCAAAGCTTATTTTAATAGTTGTAATGGTTGTTGAATGGTACCACTGGTTTATTTCCAAGAAGAGAGGGGAAAATAGGTGCCGTTGTACTTTTCATAAAAACGAGTGTTTGCCTTGGTATCCTTGGCTAAAAATTCCCTGCTTTTCACTGTTGTGCAATATGATTCATGCCAGTTGGATGTTTTCCTCCTCCCTAGAGGGGCAGCATATATATTTTCTGAGACCCTTTCAAAGGAGTGCTCCTTTGTGAATGTCATTTTTCACTGCTTTTAAGAAAGGACCTTAAATAAGAGATTTGAGGGTTGCGCAGGATGGATGGAGTGTGTTTCAAACAAAATGGCCAATGATAAATATTTTGTGTGTGTGTGTGTGATGGAGCTAAAATAAATTGAACTCTATTTCTATTTTTCCATGTGTATGCATGAAAACTAAGACGAAGAAGTGCTACATTAGAGAGGTTTCTTTAACGTGGCATATTAAATTGTAAATTCATTGAGGCAGGGTCCATGTTTACTTTGTGTTTCCTACACCATCGTACAAAACATTAACATTTGACAAGCAATAATTATAATTATAAAATAAATTCAGCTTAGGTAATGTAGATTTTACTCCCTTCTTGAGTCCCTTCAAAATTCCAGCTTTTTCAGTTCTGTTTGGAACTTGAATTCCTGTGCAGTTGACTAGAGAAAGAAGGTTTCGCATTCAATGATAGTTGTCTATTAAATCACATTTTATTGGCAAACAATTAAAATAAAAAAGATCATTAGAAATAAACACATATAGTTAATTACTATAAAAAGTGTGACTGGGTGGGTACAAAGCTTATATTACTAAATATGGAAATATTACCTACTTCTTGGTAAACAAATTCTCAGATCCTAAAAGCTGTTTGTTTTTTCAGTCTGTCAGCTCAGAATTTAAAAATCTGAGCTTATTTATAGAAGATATATCTATCTACATAAGAAATATCTATATTTCAGTTTAGGTTAAATCAATTAGAATCAGGTTTAAATTGTAATAAGAGCTTCTACACAGCCTTTTGCACTGATTTAACAAAATTGTTTTTAAAGGTGATTTAAGTTAAACTGATGGAACTTTTTTGTTTAGACAAGGCCACAGTGTGGCCATGTATCAGAGGAAACCCTATAGAAAGAGTCCCCTTTCCTTTGATGCAAGACTTTACCCAACTTCGTAAACCATTTTGGAGTGATGACATTGTTCTTTATACACAATAATTCAATTTGTTTCTTGTTTTTACAGAACCAATGTGATTAGGTTAGCTCTCTCATGTGAAACTGATTTCCTTTCCCTATGTTGGCTTTTGTTAACATCTCATCTCTTCCCATTTAAATATTTATGTGGATATGGGTGTGCATTTCGAGAGAGTTTTCCCTCAGCTCTACCGAAAGTTCTAGCTGTGGGGGGTGTGACCAGTATGTTCCCATAAACTCTCTAGCCTGTTGATTCCCTTCAGAGCTTTTCAGGAATGCAAATAGAGGGAAGCCTCTTGTGAACAGGAGGCTTCACTTGTAAAGCACATTGTGGATGTGTGGATGAAATACAGGAATTCAGCTAAGGATGTTCCCCAAATGCTTAAAAAAATGTCCACAGACTGTACTCAGAAACTCACCACTTTGTTTGGGTTTGACTAGTGACAAGAGATTAACAATAGCATAACAATTTTCACCAGAAGCCCTCTTTTCAAACTTTGTTGGTTCTTTACTTCAGAACTTCTGTGCCTTCACTCTAGATTCTCTCTCTCCTCCCCACCTCCATTATACTGCAGTGAAGTAAAATAATGAATCACCTGCTTCAGTGATTCAGCATAACTCACATAACCCTTTCTCAGCATGATCAATATCTGTTTAACAGACTGCATTGTCTCAGGCAAAAACTGCCAGTCTTATGCCTCTCTCTTATAGCTGATAGCTTAACTGTTGTATATGGTAACTAGAGAGACAGGGTGGGCGAGGTAATATCTTTTATTGGACAACCTTCTGTTGGTGAGAGAGACAAGCTTTCTAGTTTACACACAGCTCTTCTGAAGAGCTCTGTGTAAGCTCAAAAGCTTGACTGTCTTACCAACAGAAGTTGGTCTGATAAAAGATATTACTTCACCCACCTTGTATCTCTAATATCCTGGAACCAACATCGTTGCAACAACACTACATGTATCATCACTAGAACTCTAAACAGTTAACTCATCCTAGATTTACATGGCTGGGACAAATTGTATCAGGCAGACTAGACAGTATCAGCCATGAGAGAAAGAAAGATCCTGAAACTGTTTAAAAATTTGTGTACTGTGCTGTGCCATGACACTTCATTGTGATGTGATACAAACATCTTGACTTATGAGTTTAGCCTGCAGGGAAAACGCTGAACAAGTGCACCAGACCCCCCTACCTCTAAAATGGTACTTTCATGAAAGGCGAAACCACACTTCTCAAAGCCAAGGTAACTGGCTGGAACCAGGGTACTGCTCACCAGCAATAAAGAAAACAAGTAGATCAGCTTTGTTCTCATTCTGGGAGATACAGGAAGATAATGTGGGATGTAGGTTGCATTGTATAGTCAATATAGTGCTTGTCTACACGTAAACATTTATTTGGATTAAGGTAGCGTGTGAATTTAAAAAGCGCAAAAGCTGAATAAGTGTCCACACATGGAGTTATTTGGGAATACTTATTCTGGAATAGTTACTCCAAAATAACTGCGGCCTGGTCTGCATTGGAGATGAGGGGGAATCAACCTAAGATATGCAACTTCAGCTACGAGAATAGCGTAGCTGAAGTCGATGTATCTTAGGTCGACTTACCTCGTGTCCTCACAGCACGTGGTTGACTGCGGGCCTTCCCTCTCGACTCTGCTTCTGCCTCTTGCTGTGGTGGAGTACAGGAGTCGATGGCAGAGCAATCGGGGATCAATTTATTGCATCTACACTAAATGCGATAAATCGATCCCCGATAGATCCATCACTACCCACCGATCCGGTGGGTAGTGTAGACATACCCTACATGTGTAGACAAGCATTATGGGTTAAACTTTGGTTGCCCTTGTCTAAGGGGGATCGCTTCTTTTTTCTTTTTTTTTCCTGAGACATATAGTGACCCAAAAAGCAGGTGAACATGAATGTTGACAGATGATAAAATCTCACTGAGTTGGTGGGTTCATTCTAGTTCATGGTCCTTAATTAAAAACAAAACAATTCCATGTACTTGGCACTAAATGGAAGCCTCGTTGGCAAACTCAGCACAGAAGCCAAGGATTAAATGAGTCAGGAAAGCTTTGCTACTCTTCCTCACCTTGAAGTGCTCTCTTCAGGTCAGGGTTGATGCTTGTGGCTGCATTGTTGTTTCCTGGATTGTACCCATTTTGTTGATCAATAGAGGACTTCAGTCATTGGTGCTTTCAATTTTAATAAACATAATTAATTACGTAAATACACCTTTCTGTAGGACTGATCCAAAGCTTGTTAAAACAATGGGTAAGACTCCCATTGACCTCAGTGAGCTTTGTATCAGAACCTCTGAATCTTTCCTGTTGTAACTTGCTTATGTTTTCTGAGCTGCCCCATTAGCACTAGAGCCTTTTATATTCCTTCTTTCCTTTGACTTGAGCTTTGTCTACATTAGAGTTTTAGTTGCTCATGTAGCTGCACCAGTGCAAACCCCTAGTGTAGAAGAGCCACAGTAACGTAAACTGTGGTTAAAAAGCCATTATAGGCAAACTCTTGTATTTGCCCTGTTGCTGAGCTTGGAAGACTTCTTGATGATGATAAGAAGTAATAATTATAATATTGCTCATAGTTTTCTGTAGTTTGACCAGTTTTAGTTTTGAGGCAATTTCTGGTTTGATTAGAAAAATACATACATACAAATAATTTGCCAGGCAAGACCGTGAGCAAGAAAGCTTTGAATGGAATGGCAGTGTGTAGTTTGAGTTGTAAACAACATAGATTAATGGTGGCTTAAAAGGATTCAGCCAAAGTGAGTTGTAGTTAAAAGGATTTGGTGGACCATTGGGTACAGATAGGTAACAGTTTGGAGGTTGCAAGGTTTTCTTTAATGTGGCTATGCACAGGCTGTGTATCAGACAGCTACAGACTATTTAATTACACCCTCCTTCCTAGTGCTCTTGTCTCAGACTCCAGGCATTTTTTGTTTGTTTGTTTATTAGTTAAACACCATCTCTGCAATTTAAATGCTGAAGAAATCCTTTCTCCAAAAATGCTTTCAGGCGGGGAAAACTTCAGTCCAGTGACATGTCACAAATAGTTAGATTCCCCTCTCCCCCCAAGCTGTTTTACTCAAGTGTGGCCACTGTAGATCCATTGTACAGCACTGGAAAGTCACAACTGTGTGTACACCGAGGGTCATAGTCTCATCTGTTTGATGCCTGGCTGTAGGAAATTTCCTTGAACTAATTAGCTTTATCCTACTTGTCTGGACAGTTTAAATAACTCACATTACTGCTCACATAAAAAAAAACAACACAATAATAAATGGTGCTGATTGGCAGTTGCACCAGTGAGTCCAAGGATTAAATGGGCAACTTCTTGTCTTTGGAGGCAATCCCTTCATTCAAGTTAAAATACAAACATACTAGTTAGGCGGAGTGAGGAAGCCATACTGCCTTTGCTGTACCTGCTGTGTGGGTAGAGAACCTCAGTTCCAGAAGTGTCACCTTTTACCGACACTAAATTTGCCTAACTATAAACAGTTATAGACCACCACCAACAGCAGCAACAAAAATGTGTATGAAGCTGCTTTCCCTGCCACATAGATTTAATGCACTCTGATGAGCATTGTCACTCACCCAGAAATTCTCTGGAGAGACCTGATTTGCCACAGGTCTGCTCCATGACTTGAAAGCCTAAACTGCAGGACAATTAAAGAGCACTGCATTCTTCTGGTGCTGTTATATCTCCAAATTGTGATGTTATGTCAATATATGATGACATTGCATTCTAACGCAAGGCAGACACAATGTCATTTTGTATACCCATAGCATTTCCACATGAAGGTACAAACACCACAATGAAGTGTTTCTCCTCTTCCCTTCCCCATGGTGGGAAGCTGTTCAATTTCAAATAATGTTTTTCAGATAACCTGATGGGTAAAATTTTCAAAAACACCTAGAAGTTGATGACTTATTTTAAAAAGTGGTGTAGGTACATAGGAGCCTATGTCCCATTGACATTCATTGAGACTTAGGTGACAAAGTGCTTGTCACTTTTGAAAATAGATTGAATCCCTATATCACTTAGGTATTTGTGAAATTTTTCTTATTTTAAGAAAATCTTTATACTGCATGACCCTATTTCATTTCCATTGTGCCAAGGTGAGAGAAGTATGGGGGAAAGTAACATGAGAATAATCTTTATTTTAAAAAAAAATTGGCAGTATTCTAGAGCAATGATTCAAAACACTATAATAAGCTAGTTGTAATATTTTTGACTATTCTGGCATAATGCAGTATTTTGCAATGGATTCACAACCCTCCAAGCTATTGCAAAATTTATATTGAGACACAGGTCTCTCACCTGGCCTCTATATTAGTATTGTTTTTTACATGTCTTACAGAAGTGCCAAGAGGCCCCAGCTGAGATGAGGGTCCTTCTGTGGTAGGTATGAACGCATAGTAAGAGCAGTCTCTGCCCCCAAAGAGCTTACGGTTTAAATAGACAAGGGGTGGGAAGGGAAACAGCACTGAAGAGACTTGTCTAAAGTCACACAGCAAAATAAGGAGCTAAACCCAATTCACTCCAGGGCCCTGCCCAGTGGAACACACTGGATTTTTGGATCTGGATTTGAACTTGGCAGGTCAAGCCCATTTCTAATTAAGGCCTAATGTGGCAGAGTGTGTAATTGTGTGGGTGTATATTATCACATGTATACTAGGGGCACAATTCAATGCTGTACTAATTAATCAACTTTTCCTGAGAGGTGACAAAACAAAGCTCTGGTATTTTTATCTATACTCAAGTTCTATGATAAATGAGAAGTGTGAGAAATCTTGACATATTAATTATTTAAAAAGGAAACTCTTCTAACGGTGGGGCACATTGTACCCCATAAACTCCAATTAATGTCCATGGGAGTCAACTCATGGAACAGAAAATGAATAGTGATCTCATAGGTTAAAATAGCTTGTGCCCAATTCTGTCCTTATGTATACTAGTGCAACCCCATTTGAGTCAGTAGGATTGAGTAGGTGCACCTGAGGCCAGAATTTGCCCCAGTTACTAATATTTAATGACAGTCTGGTAACCCTTTGTTTGTGATTTCTCTCTCACACTTTTTTTTTTTTGGTTTGTTTCTTTTACTTCAATAAATGATGGTGAAAACCTCTGTGAAAACCATAGTTTGCTTTAAATTCTAAAAACTCATACTTTATAAATATTCAACATTTTTACAAGGGTGGCTTCTTAAAATATCATAGTGTGGCGTTTCACACCACCCAGAGTAATTCAAGCTGATTCAGTAGTTTCCATTATAAATCCTGTTCTCGTGGTTTAATGTTAACTTGGCCATAAAAATTCACGTTGAGCTGGAAGTTGGAATATGAGTTTTTATCCCTTAAAGTAGTTTGTTAATTCTTTTCTTTGGTTTTCATCCATAAATAATGATTTAATGGTTATTTTTGGTTGGTTTGTTTTAATTTTTACTATTATTATTTTATAATATAGGTTAGCTGGTTTGCAAATATAAGTCCTGGCCCTGCAAATGCTCAGACCCCAGTTTTGGAAAGCATAACAATGCAGGACAGCACTGGGCATGACACATGTAGTTTTTGATTTCCTGGTACGTGCCTGACCAGAAGAATCTGGTCACAACCTCGTCAGGGATCGTCTCCTGCCCCAAATGTCCTGTGCACTCTATCAAACAAGCAAGTCTTACGGCTTCCCTTCAGTATCTTTTTTGCATGAATCTCTGTACCTTACCTCTTTGGTTTGGAGGTCCCATTACAGGCGATATACCTGTTCTATCTTAAGTTCAAAGTGGGGCCATTGTTTTAGCAGCTGAGGGTCAATCACTTCACCATTGGCCATTGCCTACTGGTTATAGGCCCAGCTTAGCATCAGGTCATTTCTTTCTTCTCTTACAAAATCTACATCTCTTGCTAGGAGCTCTATGTCTAGAAGATGTGTGATCTCATTGCCCTTCAGGGAAAGGAGAGAGTCTCTGAACTCACTCATAGACTCACAGACTTTAAGGTCAGAAAGGACCATCATGATCATCTAGTCTGACCTCTTGCACATTACAGGCCACAGAACCTCTCCCACCCACTCCTGCAATAGACCTCTAACCTCTGGCTGAGTTACTGAAGTGTTCAAATCATGGTTTAAGAACATCAAGTTACGGAGAATCCACCATTTCTACTAGTTTAAACCTGCAAGTGATTCATGCCCGATGCTGCAGAGGAAGGTGAAAAAACCTCAGGGTCTCTGCCAGTCTTCTCTAACCCCACCAGTTTTTTGTTCCCAAGGATTCTTGGGCCTCTGAAGTCAGGGTTGTCTCCTCGGCTGGGTGATTGCCCCCCTCTTTTGACTTTCCCAAAGTATCAACAATCTCCAACCAGAATGACTGAGTATGTGAAGGTAGATGTTAATGCCACAAAGAAGTTTTCTCTGTTTCCCCACTGGCAGTTATATTTCCCTGGTGGGATACATGCAATGTTGTTGTAGCTGTGTTGATCCCAGGATACTAGAGAGACAAGGTGGGTAAGGTAATACCTTTTGTTGGACACATTTGTGAGAAAGACAAGCTTTTGAGCTACAGAGTTCTTCTTCAGGTCTGGGAAAGGTATTCTGAGCATCATAGCTAAATACAAGGTGGAAAAGATTGTTTATCATGGGTAGTTATTATATGTTCTATGGACCATTCAAGGTGGAGTGGCCCATTAACATCTCGGCAATCATAGGACAAAAAATGGGCGGTTAGTTGGTTACAGATTGTTGTAATAAGCCATAAGTCTAGTGTTTCTGTTCAGTCCATAATTTTTAGAGTCTAGCAGAGTTATGAATTTGAGCTCGTAGGCTCGCCTTTTGAAAGTGTTGTGCCAGGTTTCCTTTGAGGATGAGGACTCATATGTCAGATGTAGAGAAGTCGCTTTGTGATAGCATGTTTTTTGTCTTTTATCAATTTCCTCTGTGAGTTCATTTGAGAGCATAGTTTCATCCGCATAGTTGTTGTTGGAACATTAGTGCACTGGATGAGGTATTCCACCTGTAGGCACATGTAGGATCCATGGATCTTGAAAGGTGCATTGTGAGAAGTGTTGATCATTGTAGCAGTGGAGATATGCCTACAGGTTTTGCATCTGTTGTTCTGGTACGATCTGGTGCTATTTTGAGTAGGTATGTCGTGGTCTGTGAGGAACTTGTCTCTGACGATGAGGTTGGAGGGTTGCTTAAAGGCAGAAGTGGGGGCTCCAGAAAGATTTATTTGAAGACAAGGGTCCCCACTGAGTATGGGTTGTCATTGTTTGATGATAGTCCATATGGGCTCCATATAGGATGTTAGGTGACAACTAGGGGTGTACAGTCAGAAGGGGTTTTATTTCTGTATTGAAGGTTTTTTTGGGGGGTATTTGGGTAGCTCATTCTCAACCAAAGAGAGCTGCAGGGAAAAGATTTATTTTTATCTATCTATCTATCTATCTATCTATCTATCTATCTATCTATCTATCTATCTATATAATGTTTGGAACCATGGATTTGCCATATTAGTTCAGATCACTGGCCTTTTAAACCTCTGGCAGTGGCTAATACCTGATGAGGAGGTGGAAGATCTTGCATCAAAGAATGTCAAAAAAGAAAACAAACCAGTGTACCTAGTTAAATGTATACCATATATCACATCAATGGGAAGAATTCCTACCCATCATTGCAGGCAATCAGCTTATGCCTGAAGCATAAGTCTTGATCACTTTTATGCTAGCATCCATAACTTCAGACATTATTATTGGTCATAAAATTACCCAACCTCTGTGGAAATCCAACCAGCCATAATATTTGATTCTGTAACTTAAAAAAAAATAAATAATAAGATGGTTGTGCAAAACAACCCAATGAAAATCTAAAGACAAAATTCATATTTAAATTTAGGAATTGTACCTATAAATGCTCATATACTGCATTTGAGTGATTTTGCTGTTTGTGTTTATAAGACAGCTTAATATCTGCATGTCAAATTTGACTTTGAATTTGCTCACTTTTGGTGATTTATGTGTAATCACCAACATAACATTAACATTGCTTAAACATGTTGTTGTATGCTTTAATATCGTATAAATTTTGCTCTGACAATCAAATGTGAGGTTGAGTGTGATGAGACTAGAGGGTAATATCTCATTCAAGTGTATTTTTTGTTATCATTGAAAACTATGGTAATGTATTTGATTATTCTTATCTGTACTTCTATGTATGTGGTTATCTTTTTTTATTTTCATCCTCATAGATATCTATAGTGCTGTCTAGATCTGGAAGATTTGATTTGTTGGATGCGTTGAAAAAATAGAAAAACTGATTTTGTGTTGTATTATATTTTTCTGCAATCTTCTTGTAGACCTTGAAATTGAAGCTGACATATTTGTAAATATGATTTTCCTCCTTAGATCTTTTGAAAGTTGATTTTCTCTGTAGGTAAATTAACCTGCGATTCTAACAGTGACTTTGGCAAAATCAACACAGTAGGATATCGATACAAGAATCCTTCAGAGTCCTGAGTTAATAATAATTCCAGTGTAGTCTTTTGTGTGAAACTATCAAGCGGCTAATTGTATTTAATGTAATTAGCCAAGAATGAGCTTTGCATAGGAATATGGAGCAACCCTCATAGAGGGCTAAGTATTTTGGTGGAGTGAGGTGAGTGAAGAGATACTCATCCTATTCCTGATATGTGAGTTAAAATGGTCAGCTGTTTGCTTTTCTGTAGCAGTGTTGAGTCAGTTGTAAAACTGGGCAGAATAATTCCAGTTTGCAGAGCCACAGATGAATTTTGAGTAATAATGACTCTTTCAGAATAACTTTTTCTTACTGAAAGCTGAAACTTTGTTTGCTCTGTGTGGATATTAAAAACCCAATTGTAGTTGTTTTAATAATGAAAATTTGACACAGTGTCCTCCTTGGGCAGAATTTCCCCTTACCTATTGCTGTTCAGCATGCTGCATGTCAACTTCAGCTTTCTTCCCCAGATGGGGGTGTGTGTATATACACATAGAGAGAGAAAGTTTGTGAAGCAGTATAAAAAGCAGTATATACTTGTAAATGTGCTTTAGTTTCCCTCTCTGTAAAATGGGATAACAATACCTACCTTCCAGGGATGCTGTTGAGATTAATTTGTTCATATTCATTACACACTCTGAGTTGGCATAAAAGAGAAAGGTATTCTTATTAATGATACATGTATTACATTATTATATGGGTGTATGCAGATGCTGGCTGGAAGAGCAGTGTGAATTTCTTCTGAAAATGGAATAGTACATGCTTAAGACTATACATTCCATTTATTTTCAAGAGATTTAATAATACCCAATGGTGTGCCTCCACACTGCCGTAGATTAGGCCATACATGACTAGTTGCTACTTCCATCATAATGGAGCAGACAGGCAGTAGGTTAATGGCTGTTTTAATTGTAGGGTAAGGCAATATATATTTGAAAACTTTAACTCCACCCAGGCCACATTTTTACAAGCACGCTGGTACTAGTGAGTTATGTTACAGAATCTTCAGTCATTGGGGGCTAGTCTTTGGAAGGCAGTCTCATTACATTAGACACTTAGATACTGTACCGGTAATTTACAGTCAGATTCTATAGAGAATGCTGAAATAGGGCTGTTCCAGTCAAATCCATTTAGGAGAGCTGCTGTTTCAGTTTCAGACTATGAATACTGTGATACTCACAAATCTGGAAATGTTTTCATGAAAATTATTGTAAAATGGAAAATTTTCACTTATCTTCATCAAAAAAATTTAAAACTACTGAAATTTTTGACCAGCTGTACTCACTATCCATGCACAATAGCCACCATTTAAGTCTTAGAACATAAATATGTAATGGTAAATATACTGACTACAGAGAGATTGTGCTATGCAGTCTCCCCGCCAATGAGGTCTCCCCTTCAAAAAGTGCTCTATGTAATCCCATGCTCCATACATGCACACCAGCAAATAATTAACCCTCCTGAAGCCTCAAATATTCCCTAATCCCCTTTCACTTTCCAAATACATTGACAATCTAACCACCCACCCCACACAAACAAGATGCTATACCCTCCCTCAGTTCACCTCTCCTCTGGAAAGTCCTTCCAGCTGCTGATTCCTCCTAGTTGGGAAGCCCTCTCTTAGTCCCCCTTGTAAGCATCCTTCTCAGCTGCTACCCCCTCATCCCGAACAGCCTGGTTCTGACTTTCCTTCACATCTATCGAATCTTATCACTATTCCTCCCCCTGACAAATTCCCTGTTCCTATCTATTCCCCAATACAAGTGTCTGGTCCCAGCCTCTCTCCCTCCCTCCTGCTAACCTTCTCTACCATTAATCCTCTCTGTATCACCACCTCTACCAAACAAGCATCCTAAACACTCCAGACTTCTCGGGTAGCTTGCATATTCTTTGAGAGGCAAGGAAAGTGTCTTCATCTTTGCTTGGAAAAGCATCTAGCTAGGTCTTGGTTGGTGCTACCACAATAAATATCATAGAAGATGATGATAACAGCCATTCCACCCTGGTCCCAAGTACAGTACAACTCAGAACCAGTGTTCTCCAGGTTATGCCACTTTGAATAAGGATTTCTTTTGCAAATGGCAACTAATCCTTTCACTACAATCTCATAAATATCTTGCTATAATTTAAAATCTGAGTGTAATATTTGTATCATTTTTCTATTTTTATTAGCATACAAAAGTGCTAATTTACGGAAGGGTCTGTGATTGATCAGTAGATAGAAGGCAGTGGCTTATTTCTTAAATAAATAAATATTGCATTTTATCACACAGTAATGTGTTCCCTCTGTTAATTGCTTTAAATTGCTATGTTAGCTTTAGGTGTTCCCAGTGAGGGGGATAATGATGAGTGTGATGATCTTACTTTCAGGTACTAATGTTTATCAGCTGCAGAAAATGTGCGTTGAAGCAAATATAGGGCACATTCTGCCCTTGCATTCACACATATAGCTCCCACTGAACCAAATTCATCCTGGTGTAAATTGAATGCAATTACACCGGGGATGAATTTGGCCTTAAACATCAGTGCATGCATCTGAGAGAAATTTTGTCCACGGATGTCAGTTTTTAATGCATGGCCTCAGAAGTCCATTTGAACTTGTGTTTAGATAAGGGCAAGATGTGCAACAACAAATCTGAGGTGGTGGTGGTGAAGCCAAAGGCTCTTTATTAAATAATTAAATAAATAAATCCAATAATGTTTGGGATTGTTGTTTAAGCAGTGGTGGTTTAGGAACTGTTCTCAACAATGGTAATCCTAGCAATTTTAGTGAACCAACTAGTATTTGTACACAACATGGAAGAGAAAAAAAATCATCAAGGCATCAGATATAGTTTTGAGATTCCAGAGGGTTATTATAAACAGCATTGATTAAAATATGTATTTTAAAAATATCTCACCACTGTGTATGTTCTCATAACTTGTAAATTATAGTCTAAGAATCCTGCACTCATCTGCTCTGCCCCTGACAAAACTTTTTATTGTCATACAGCAAAGCTGTGATTTTTTTCATAGGGTCCATCAAGAGTTGGACATCTAAGTCCAGTGAAAATTCCTGTGAAAATGGAAGTTTAAACTACCAAGTAACCATGCTGTTTTACTAAGACCAGTGTTTTCCTTCTTGTTCCTGTGTTTTCATTACTTTCCCTGCCTGGGAGAATAAGCATTTTGATCGGGGCTATTAAAGGTTGGCAAAATTAAAAGCAATGGAAAACAGGGAGGTGTGATGGGACGGATTAGGCAACTTCAATAACGTGGATCATACCAGCACCCTGTATAATACACAATATTTTTGATTGTTTAGTGCTTGTAATAATAAAGTAACAGTTACTGGTCAGGTTTGTCAAGCCTCAGTTGTCTGACAAGGTTTCCTCACTGGTGTAATGTGGGGAAAAATTAGAAGCTATGCTTAAAGAGCAAAATCTTCTACACCAGTGGTTCTTAACCTTTACTGCAGCCTGCACCCCTTTGGTTCTCAAAATATGTTCTCACAGCCCTTATCAAAAATCAAAATATGTTCTCGCACCCCTTATCAAAAATCGTTAAAGTATCGATAGGTCAGTTCTTTAAACCTAGATATATTTTTTGTTTGTATATTACAGTAATTGTTAAAAATTGTATACTGTTAATAAATACATAGGTTTGATGAAACAAAGGGCTTGTCTACATCAGAAAGTTGCAGCGCTGGTGAGGGAGTTACAGCGCTGCAACTTAGGAGGTGTACACATCTGCAGGGCACCACCAGCGCTGCAACTCCCTGTTTGCAGCGCTGGCCGTACTCCCGTTTTGTCTCGGGTGTAGAGGATCCAGCGCTGGTCACCAGCGCTGGTAATCAAGTATAGACACTTACCAGCGCTTTTCTTGACCTCCGTGGAATAAGCAGGTATCCCAGCATACCTGAGGAAGCCTCTGGTAATCAAGCTGGTCTCCTTCCCCGGCTTGCTCTCGCGTTCCCCGAACCCCGAGCAAGCAGGTCTCCTTCCCTGCGGTTTGCAGGGTGGTTCGGGGAACGCGAGAGCAAACCGCGGCGAAGCTGGTCTCCTTTCCCGGTTTGCTCTCTCGTTCCCCGAACCCCCATTGAAGCCGCCCAACAGCGCTGCAGTGTGGCCACATCTAACACCACTTGCAGCGCTGGTTGCTGTAAGTGTGGCCACTCTGCAGCGCTGGCCCTATACAGCTGTACTAATACAGCTGTAACAACCAGCGCTGCAAAATTTTAGATGTAGACATGGCCAAAGTAGTTGTACTTACATGCCTGTGCTTAATTTGTGTTTTTGATGATTTACCTTCTAAAAAAATCTGGCATATCTCACACTCCAGAAAGGGTATCTTGCACCCCAGATTAAGAACTACTGCTCTACACTGATCTCATGTCATTTATTATTCTTGGTTGGTTGGTTGAAGGTGTCCTGTTTACAGTGGAACCCCATTTCCGCCACCCACCGGATACTCATCCTCACTGGGCTTCTTCTGAGAAGTCAGCAAACCATTTTTGAATAGAGCGATGTATTGGTTTCAGTGTGGGGGCAGCTTGTGGAAACTAGTATTACAATGTTGATTAATACCCCTGATTCCTTAATTTGGTGGGAGTGGGCACCAAGTGGTTGTGTGTTCCTGATTTGTTTGACTAAAACACCAGCGTTAGTTTATTGAGATGTTGAAGCATGAAATTTAAGTATGGAAGACATGTACGTTTATATGCGTGGTGGAAGGATTGGGGATGCATGAGCCATAATTATAGACTCATAGACTTTAGGGTCAGAAGGGACCAATGTGATCATCTAGTCTGACCTCCTGCACAAAGCAGGCCACAGAACCCTACCCATCCACTTCTATAACAAACCCCTAATCTATGTCCGAGTTATTGAAGTCTTCAAATTGTGGTTTGAAGACCTCAGGCTGCAGAGAATCCACCAGCAAGTGACCCATGCCCCATGCTGCAGAGGAAGGCAAAATTGAGTGTAGATGCGTAGGCGTGTGCAGCACATTTCATTAGGGTGTGCACCTAGGGAATTTTATGTATTTATTTTTTTTAAGGCGAACATCATAAAGGTTGGGGTGTGGGAGGGAGTGCAGGATGTGGGAGGGGATACGGTGTGCAGGAAGGGGCTCAGGGCAAGGGATTGGGGCAGAGGAGAGGTGTGAGGTGTATGAGGGGGCTCAGGCAAGGACGTTGGGGTACGGAAGGGATGTGGAATGCAGGAGGGGGGTCAGGGCAGGGGGTACAAGAGGGGTGCAGCAGTGGGCTCAGGGCAGGGGAGTTGGGGTGCAGGAGAGGTGCAGCAGGGGGTGCAGGACAGGGAGTTGGGTTGCAGGAGAGGTGCAGCAGGGGGCGCAGGATAGGGAGTTGGGGTGCAGGAGGGGTGCGAGGTGCAGGCAGAGGGCTCAGGGCAGGGAGTTGGGGGGCGGGGTGCAGGAGGGTACAGGCTGTGGCCCGGTGCCGCTTACCTGCAGTGGCATGCTCCCTGCCTGCCTGCCCTGGCCCCAGGCCACACCACTCACCACATCCCTGCGCGGCCCCAGGGGGGCCCACAGGGCTCCACGTGTTGCACTTGCCATGCCTCCAGGTACCTCCCACACAGCTCCCATTGGCCATGGTTCCCTATTCCTGGCTAATGGGAGCTGCAGGGGGAAGTGCCTGGAGCAACACATGGAGCCCTCTGATCCCCCACCTCCCGGATCTCAGGGATGTGGTGCTCTGCCGGGCACTTCTGAGAGTGGCGCGGGGCCTGCAGCACCACGGGGGGCAAATCCCGTGGGCCAGATCCAAAGCCTGAGGGGCTGGATCCGGCCTGCGGGCATTAGGGTGTGCCTGGTCACACCCAGCACACCCGTGTATATGCCTATGTGTAGATGTGAAAGTATGATACTAAAGAACTGTCTACACTGCAATCTGGAGGTGATTACTGTCTCTGTAGGTCTACCTGTACTAGCTTTAATCTAGCTAATGCCGTTAAAAATATCAATGAAGATCCATCAGTTTGGGTTTCAGCCTGGGCTATACAGGCCCACCCAGAATCCTGGGTATGGACTCATATTCCTAGCCCATCCCGGGATCTGTGCTGCCACATCTTCACTGCAATTTTTAGCTGCACTATCTAGTGTAAAACTAGCACAGGTATGTCTACACAAGCATCAACCACACCTCTGACTGCAGTGTAGACATATCCTAAAAGGAGGATGCGGGGGGAAGAGTCTAATGCCAACAGTTTACTATATCAGTTTGCCAGAGTCATAGCCACTGATTTATCTCCTCTTTTTAGCCTGATGCTCCTACTGTGTAGCATTGCTAGTATGCACACCTATGTGTTCTTTAGAAGAATAGTATCCATGCTGCCTTTCAGTATTCTGCAATAATGATCTAAAACATCTAAAAACAGCATTGCTACAGCCTTTGCTATAGAAGAATATTGGTGGGAGGAGGAATTTGTTTTAAAATACGGATGGGGGGAGGAATACCAGAATTATTTAGAAATCTGTTTTATTTTGAGGCTGAATCCACACACTAGTAGGATGAGGTTGGCTAGTCTTATGGAATTCACGTATTCATTACCCTCTCCGTTCACCTTGGTATATAGTGAAGCTAGTGGCAAGACACATTTTTGAACTGTCTGGAATCCTCAGATTTCTTTATCGCTTTCTGTCTGGCTTCAGGCCTGGATATGGCACGGAAATTGCACTGGTCTTGTTGGTTGGCGATCTCTTTTCTAGTGTGGATAGTATCCAGATATGACAGCAGCCTTTGAACCTGTTTCCAGGAGGCTTTGCTCGATTGCCAGTGGAGTCTTTTTGAGGTCCTGAGTACTTCCACTCTTTCCTCCCTGGGTGGGTCCCCAAACAATTTTAGCACTTGTTCACTCGCCATGAGGAATGCTGCAGAAAGTTCTGCTTTGTTGTCCTTCCTGTTCAAAGTGCATAAGAAGTCACTTAGGAGATGGACAATTCCAGCTGTGGTGTGGGTCATCAAAAAACAAAACAAAGAACCCAACACCTGTGACTAGATGTATCTCTAGGTCTTATTTTCATTAGTTCTGAAGATGTCTTCTCTTTGCTTTCTTGTCTGTAGCCAAGTGTGAGATGTCGTTGAGAGAAAAAAACATCTGAAACTTAATTCAGGTGAGACAGAGGTGATACCAGTGGATTTGGAAAGGATCTTAGGGAGTGAGAAGAGTGATTTCAGAACCCTTATTGTGAGGGGTTTTTCTATTCTTTCTCCAAGAAGTTCATAATTTGGGGAGTGCTTCTGATTCATTACCTGCTCCAGGAGTTTCAGAAGGCATCAGTGGGCAAAATTGCATTTTTCCATCTGCGTCTGGTTGGATGACTGAAGCATTTCCTCTCAAATCTGGACCTCACCAGTAATCCTTGTCACAGTGATCTGTAGATGAGATTACTACTATAAATTCTACATGGGGCTACACTTGGAAACCACTAAGAAGATAATCACTGTTGCAGAATGCATCTGCTTTCCTGATTGATAGAATTAGCCACAGGGAACATACCGGACTTATTCTTTGACACCTGCCTTGATTTCTCATTTACCTCCAGGTGCAATTCAAGATATTGACTTTGACCCATAAAGTACTGAATGTTTTAGCCCCTAGACCAGGACTCAGGAGACCCGGATTCTATTTCCAGTTTTGTCATGGCCTTCTGGGTGATCTTGGGCAAATCACTTCTTCTCTCTATGCCACAAGTTCCCCATTTGTAAGATCGGGTAATAATGCTGACCTCCCTTGTAAAATGCTTTGAGTTGTACTGATGTAAAACACCATATAAGATCTAGGGATTATTATTTCTCCTCCATAAACTGCCTCATCAGTTCTAAGCAAATGAGGCCCTCACAGTAACAGCTCTAGATTTAATTGTCTAGGAGCGGCTAACCGGGCATTCTCGTGTGGATTTCACTTCCCCAAACTGCTCAGACTTGAGTCTGAGTTTGTTGATATTTAAGGTAGAATACAAGGTTTTTCTCATGGGCATTTATGTGAGACTGGTGATGAGAGGGTTGATGTTAGCTTGCTTTGGGGCTTTTTAGGGGTGTGTTTAAATACTGAGCAGGACCCTTAGTTGGTGTAAAGCATCATAGCTCTATTGATATTAGTGGAATGGCACTGATTTACACCGGCTGAGGGTGTGGCCCTTTTTACTTTTTAATTATATACAAGCATTTTTAGAAGTATAATTGGGAACATTGTAAATATCAAATACAAAATAAACTCTTGTTACATAGTGTAGTAGAAAATTATGTGTCACTAATTATGTTAATTGAAAAGTCACAAATCGATCCCACTCTAGGTGTTGGTATCCTTTCTGTTTATACAAACACTTGCTTAATATACTCTATCCATGGTCATCTGCTTAAGATTTCTTGGTATTTCAGCTTTCTCCCTCTCCCCATCAAGGACAGATAATATTGAAAGCAAAAGGCCTGCCACTGGCTTTAATGAGCTTTGAATAAGGTCTTAGAGGAATGCCCCCAAAACCCTGCAGGGACGTCACTTGGGGCTGTCATATCACTCTCATCCCTACAAAACCCACTTTGTATAAACAGTATTTCCCTATGTACTTTAGCTGGCCCTAATTAAGTGTTCTTTTTTTGTTTGGTTGGTTCAGCTCGTAGCATAGCCTTGCTTTACAAAACACTCTATGGTGCAGTGTTGTTTTTTTAGTTGTCAATATTAGAACACACAGTTCAATAAAGCAAAGCTAAATATACCACACTTAATGGGTTAGATTTTTAAAATGTATTAAAAATAAAAATATGTGACCGTAGAGCCTCAAAACTGTCTCTTTGCAGTGGAATTGCTATTTTTTCCCTTGTTTTTATCATTTGAAGTACTTTTTTTTTTTTTTAAATGGTGGGTAGAGAGGAATGGCTCAGAGGCCTAGAAACTAGGAGAAACAAGTTACAGAAGTAGAGCAGAAACACTGATTAATAAGTATGGGTCCCCAAAATTCAGAAGGACTTTGAGTGGAATTGGAACCAAAGGAAAAGTAGACCATGTAGGGAGATAGAAAACATACTGTGGAAGTCCTGCATGTTCTTTTTTTTCTCCTTTCTCCCAGGTAGAAGTTGGTGCTGTAGTTTTTAACAATCAGCCCTTCTGTATATGTGTGTTTTCCTTTCTTCCATGTTGTTTCATAGTTATCTGTTAGTAACAGCAGTATTATTACACACAGATTAGAAGACAGGCGGCTTTTAGGCTCCCTGACAGTTGGCCAGAGCAGAGATTAGAGATAAAACTTAATCCCGTGAGGTAATAGCAAAAAAAGAGTACAAAGGCATGAGATGAGCCGATAATGGTTTGTTTAGGTAAGAAGGCTTCGTTTGGCATGGTGATTGGCTCTCTCTCTGTAGTGCACTGAATGATAGTTTCCCAAACCCTTTCTGAGGTTTCTAATGGTTAGCAGTGGTCTGGAGAGAGGACTAAAGGGAAAAAATGGCAACCAGCAGTGGTAAAAATAATAAAATCTTTATAACCATAAATGGAAGTTGCTGGACCATGGGGGAGATGAGGGATGTTTTCTTCCATAACTGCAGGGCTGCTAGTCAGTTAGCATTTGAATTGAGGGAGATTAAAATAATTCCCAGTGAAGGCTGATAATATCTGTGTGTGTGTGTGTGTATACACATTTCTTGTAAAAGAACAATATCTTAAAAAGTGAATCTAGAATGTAAGATTAATGTGACAGAGCTGTCTGGTTAAATATGCAACATTGAAGAAAAATTAAAGGCAAGATAATCTAAAGGGTGAAGTTATATCTGTATGAGTGTATGCATGTTTGTTCCATCATGGTTTTTTGAGTCTGAATTGATTTGCATTGAAAGGAAGAGTGGTTGCAAAAACTTCCTTGAAATTCCCATATTTAGGAATGCTCTTCAATCAGCAAAATGTGACAAATAAAATTCAGATAAACCATCTTTTTACAATCAAGTTATTGGAGAATATTCAACACAAGGTTAGGAGCATGATTACTTCAATACAGCCCTCTCATTTTACAACTAACACAGATAAGTTTGTGTTTGAAACAGACGTTGTCTAACTGACCATTGACGATTCAGCACTTCTCTGCAGTGTCAGAATTGCAAAGAGGTGGAAACTCACATCTTTCAGTCTGGCTTTTAAGCAATGACTAATGAAACCTGTTCAACACAACCCCTGTATAATAAGGATATAGTGTTGGAATGACTGATTAAAAGACTAACATTGTTGCACCTGCCTTAGAGTTGGCTGCCTGTAAGGTCAGAATAAAACAGAACTGTAATAGGAATGTAGACTTGGTATATTAAAGCGCATGTCCATCATAAATGGGAAGAAAACAGTTTTTACTCTCAGACTTTGTTTTTAAGCTCTTACCCTTTTTTGGAAAACTTTTGAAAACTGCAGGAATAGTTTGAAAGCCAAAATTTACAGATATAAATTGTACATCTCCAGAATGGCCAGAAAGATTTGTTCCATTCAGGCACGTCTTTCTTTAGTCTCACAATCCCTTTAGTTCCAGAGATATGGCAAGAATCCATTTCAGGTAGTCACAAAAATCCAACCCTGTTTTTGTCTGTCTGGGACTGAATATCTAACAAGTACACACATTCACTTGGAACATTCCTGAAATTAATTTGTTTGCTTATCTCAAATAGATTCTGGGTATAACACAGGAAGGAGATTAACTGGTTAAGAATATGAACCAACTCAAAATTTCACCCTAAACTTAGACTACCTTTCAGTTCAGTGCCAGTGTTGCTCTACAAATTGGTATCATGACTGCTCTGGTAGAGATGCACTTATGTTTTCAGGAAACATCATTTACCTCCAAATGTAGAAGGATAGATGTGTTTTATGTACTAGATAGCAACATGCTATGATCTTCTGATATTGTCATGTCAAGCAATGCTGACTGAGAAATATGAGGTGAAATCCTGACCCTGTTGAAGTCAACGGGAAGTTTCCCATCGACTTAATGGTGCGAGGATTTTATTCATGGAAGTGTCACTTTAAGGGGCATTAGAGAGTGCCATATTGTAAGATGGATTCAGCTTCAGGCATTTCTGAGATAATTTCTAGTCTGGAAGGCTGATGACTAGAGCTGGTGAGCTGGGGTACACTGTGTCTTTGAAAGCAGTGAATCTGTGAGCATCCAGTGGATCTGGGGCTGGATATTCCAGGGAGTTACTCTTGGAGTTCTCTGAATGAGTGAAATGTGAAAGGCAAGGTCCACGGAAGGGTGCTCTGCCAAGGAGGTCATTTGCATGAGCTCCTCAAATCTCTTGTCTTGAATAACTATGCAGCTCCTGACTATGGAGCAGGACCCAGTCATCTTCAGATTCAGTCAGCCCAGTGTAAAACCAGGTTATACAAAAGTAAGGGCAGTTGATACACTTACAGCTTTATACTATAGGACCATGCTAAAAAATTTGGCCCAAAGTTTTTTGGAGATATATATTTTTTTGTCATTAGAACTTTTTTTTGTCATTAGAACATTTAGAAAAGAGAAAGAAACTGAAGGAAAAATTCCAGCCCCTCCACATGCCAATGGAAATGTCATTCTCCTGTCCAGAGGTAATTCACATTTTGGGTAACAACTCACCATATAATTTGTTTCTAATGGAATTTCATGGTATACATAGCAGGCAGATAATTGGCTTAGAAGTAAATTGATGGGAGGGTTTCTCTCTGGTCTCTCTTTATCATTCGCTGCTGCTGCTGTATGTCATTCAGAGTCCAACTCAATCAAGAGTCTATTACTGATAGCAGAATAATGTGGCTGCTGTAAAGATCTTTTATGATGCAAAAGTGGGCAGTTGAATTGTGCACATTCAAAAGGGAATGACATAAAAAAGAACAAAAGAAAGAAAGAACTTTCTCTAAATATGAGCTTTTGGATGGGAAAGTGCAGAAAATTCCTGGAAAGACTCTTGCTGCAATAACTTTCTTCTTTAGAATCTTAAATTGAAATGGTGGAGTGTCTTGTACATTTTTATTTTTTCCTAGGAAAACATATTCAAAGAAAAGGCTGAGTGGGACTGTCTTTCCAGTTAGTATGGTAGGGGTTCTTCTGGCATCTTGGAGTTAGAATCCCAGATATTTCTCATGTTCTCTACACCTTCTCCTCTCATTCTTCATCTGCCCTTCTCATTTAGTCTTTTTAAGGCATGACAGAAGGTAAATGCTATTACCCTGATGCCTAAATTGTGGTTGAAATTTTGACTTTTCCACATTTTCAATATACTTCTTTAATCACCACCTGTATTACAAGAAATAGCTGTGTGATTTATGCATATGGGGTTTGTTTGTATGGAAAAGAAGAGGGGAACTAAAATATCTAAGGATCAGAAATAATACTGGAATGTGGGGTTTTATGTGTCTGTCACTGAAACACTCCATTGTTCGTCTGGAAAAAATCGAAATATTGAACTCTTTAGATCAGAGGTAGGCAACCTATGGCACGTGTGCCAAAGGCGGCACGCGAGCTGATTTTCAGTGGCACTCACACTGCTCAGGTCCCGGTCACCAGTCTGGGGGGATCTGCATTTTAAATTTATTTTAAATTTAATTTTGAATGAAGTTTCTTAAACATTTTAAAAACCTTATTTACTTTACATACAACAATAGTTTAGTTATATATTATAGACTTATAGAAAGAGACCTTCCAAAAACATTAAAATGTATTACTGATACGCGAAACCTTAAATTAGAGTGAATAAATGAAGACTTGGCACACCACAACTGAAAGGTTGCCGACCCCTGCTTTAGGCCATTTCAGTTAAATTCCTACACCAGTTGTTGAAGGATGATGTGTTGTTGCTATTTTAATGTGCCTTTGTCTGGGTGCATGTCTGGATGCTCCCATGATTTCTCCTTCGCTTTTGTACCGTTTATTTAAACTCATCAGCCACCAATCATGCTCACCTTCAGATTCTGTGGTGAAAGCAACTCTCCTTTCTCCTGAACTAGAGATTTAGATCATGATAATGTTGTTCCAAGTGCTAGCAGGGAAGGCATGCATATAAATACTTGGGCTGTGAATACTACTAGCACCTATCAGTGTGGGTAATAAGAACCAAGACGAGAAAGTCAATTTAGATGTCTACGCTGCAGCACAGTCTGGTGCCATGAGCCTGCCAGTTGAAACTGACTGATTGAGTTGTATTGCCACTGTTAAAGAAGAAATGTAGACCACTCAAAACGTATTTTTTTTTAAGCAAATGAAACACAATTGGACAAATCCTTACTTGCTTAAATGGCCTATTCTCATAGGAGGCATCCTACTGATTTAACCGGCCCTGTTCCTGTTAATATGGAGTGCACTACTCGTGTGAGTAGAGCTGGGTGAAATTTTATGAATGTTTGAAATTTTGACATATTTTTCCCCCAACCATCCTTTTTCAAAGAAAAAATTTGGAACCCGCTCTACATGTGAAGAAGGATCTACAAGCTAGGATCCAACTAGGAAAAATATGTTACCAGCCTTCACAAATGCCACCCATCAGATTTCACATAACAATCGACCAAACTCAAAAAACCCCTCAGAGGTTGGATAAGCATCAAACATTTGGATGCTTTATCCTAATCATGTTGGTCTAGAAATGAGGTTAGAAATGCCACAAGAACAGGCTTTCCTCTATGTAGATATCCTCTATATCCTGTGTCTGGCATGATCAGAAGTGCCACAGGAATTGCCCTTTTTTAATATTTTCCAGTCCTGTCCAAAAGGATGAAGTTCCAAGCCACTGGAAAATCAGTGACAATAAAAAGTTAACTGAGTGCTTTTGTATTTCAAAAAAAGGGTTTCTTTCTTGTTTCACTTGAACTCCTTTTTCTATCACTTAAATACAAAATATCCTGCATTAAATAAAATTAAAGCAGTGTTTGTGAGCAGGGAGCAGGGCCAGTGCAACCACTAGGCAAACTTGGTGTCGCCTAGGGTGCCTAGTGGTTGAGGGCACCTAAAAGTCCCCTGTGGGGAGGAGGTGGAGTGGAGGTTGAGCTGGGGCAGGAGGGCGTGGGGAGGACCACCCGCAGTAATGGGGGGGTGCACAAGGGAACCGCTCCCCGCCCCAGATCACCTCCACTCTGCCTCCTCTGCTGAGCATACAGCCCCCACTCTAAGTCTCCTCCAACTGGTGCCGCAAGCCTGGAAGGGGAGGAGAATTAGAGCGGTGCCGGTGTGCTCAGCGGAAGAGAGCTGGGGAGGGCTCCCTGGGCCATGTTAGCTGCTGTGGAGGGGGCGGGGTCAGCTTCTGCAGGGGGAGGGGGGCTCCCCGGGTGGGGTTAGCTGCTGCAGAGTGTGTGGGGGGGGCTCCCCAGGCGGGGTTAGCTGCCGTGAAGGAGGGGTTATCTGGCCAGGGTTAGCTGCAGTGGGAGGTGGCAGGCTGGGTTAGCTGCCATGGCGGGCGGGGTTAGCTGCTGCGGTGGGGGCTTGTCTGGTGGGAGGGGCGGGGGGCATGGTTAGCTGCCACCTGGGGGCAGTGGGCAGGGTTAGCTGGGGGGAGGGTGGCTCAAGGTGGAAGTTTCACCTTGGGCGCGAAACTTCCTTGCGCAGGGTCTAGCAGGGAGCAAATCTGTAACCTGTATGCTTCATGAACAGTGGTAGCTTCCTCATGTCAGTGTTACAGAGAACATTTCCATATTGTACATCTGTAAGAGTCAGACCATCCTTCTGATGGCAATGTTGTATAGGTAGCCAGCGGTGACTTCATTTTGAATCAACAATGCCCTTCACAGCACCATGCGTTTTGAGACACTGTCATCAGTGCTTCTCACATTGAAGCTACGTAGCTTTTTCAGGCTGCATAGCATTGAAATAAAAGAGAAAACGTTGACTAGGTTTCTGGAAGCAATTTTGCATTAATGATTTGAAAAAGAGCATTACAAGAGATAAAAATTAAGGGGAACAGCTGAGTACCGGAGGATGGCTATCAAGTCCGTTTCTTATCTTATAATTGTACATATTTGTAAAAAATAACAGATAGGGATGCACAAAAGAAAATAATCCCCTGCAAAAAGCCTTAGTTTTAAAAGGGATGGGTGTACTTTTTTTTCAATATTTGTCATGCTAATTTATCTATGGGTTACAACCAGGATCAGAAGTAAAAGTGCTAAAATAGCACAAGGATAGTTCTCCCTGTATTAAAAGCTCATCCAGAAGCAAGAAGGATCCTTTGAATGTTTGTTCTAATGTACTTTCATGAACAGTTTGAGACCCAAGTGACTCAGTGATTTGGAATAAGGATCCATAATTCTAGTTAATAATCTGAACCTTCGAAGTTTTAAAGATTTTTCTTTTCTAACAATATAATGTGTTCACCATGGCCGTTAGCTTTAGGGAGCACACAGTTTTGACACTGTTGACTCTTGGCTACCTTTTTTCATACACTGTTGTGTATTCTTGACAGAAACTTGGTTTAGCTTGCAATGGGAAAAAAAGAGAAAGAGAGAGAGATTGTGTGTGCGAAAGAGAGGTGCCTATATGAAATGTCCCAGAGAGAGAGAGGCAAGAATACTGAATGGCAACATTTAGGCATTGACTGTGACATTGTATTTACCTTTTTAATGGATGTATGTAATAAAGTGACATGTAAATGGAGCGCAAGGGGAGATATGACACTATATCTGGAAAAGGATAAAACAGTCAGTTGAATACTGAGCTATTATAGCAGTTTGCAAACCTTGGATAAACTCAGTCAGCGGTTGTATAATTGGTTATTCAATCCCGACCCTTGTTCACAGCTCAAAGCCAGGAACACTGAGACCTGTTGCCAATTTGAGTGAATGCAGTGACTGTACTCGGCCGGGGCCTAACACTGGAGCCAGGCCTTTTCCTGTGGGCTGGTTTCCACCATGTCTGGGACTGGCGCAGTGACAGTAGCCCTTTTGTTGTGAAAGGCTGGCTGGTACTCCCCTCCTTTGCAAAATGTCTAACAGCTACACAAATATAAGAAAATAGGAAAAGGGACTTACTGTAGCTTTTCTCTTACTGAGTTAAAACGTGGAGGTTTTGAAAGGGAGGTGAAGTCCCGCTAATAAGGGAAGCTAGAGCATGTTATGAAAAGTTATGGCTAGATAAGGAAAGCGCCATGCTGTCCCAGTGCATGACACAAGCTGCATGGTGAGATCTAGACTGTCTTGGAGATATGAAACACAAATTGTATTTTCAGGACAAGACATTGTTTTAGTATGTCCTCCTTCCCATTTTGAAAATTCTCATAACACTGTGTGAAAAGGAATCTAAATAAATGTTTAAAGAGCTCTAATGAGCGCTCTAGAAGTTGTCTCTCAGCCTAAGGAGATGGCATTTTATAAGCAAACTGTGGACACATTTCATGTAACAGGTACCTCAGTTCTTCTCCCCTCCCCTCCCCCCATTATGGACATAGCTTCCCAATAGACACAGGGCGATATTTACTGAGTGTCCTAACTCAGAGACCAGCTGTTTTTCTTCTAGTAAAATGGTTGATAGAACTAAATGAGAAAGAGTTTTTAATTCTGGTTGATAATATAATGACTGTTCAGTGATATACAAAAGATCAGACTTGATGATCTAATGGTCCCTTCTGACTTTAAGCTGCATCAATGAATCTACAATGTGGTATTCTTTTCTTTTAAGAATAGCTCTTAGCATGTTTCTAGTATTCAATAGTTAGATCTTGCTCTGTCATAGGATGATGGTTTCCAACTTTAATTTAGTACACTTCCATTATTTTTGCCATTTCATCATACCTAGAGAACATCACTTCAGAGAAAAAAGCAGTTATTGTCACAGATTATGAACAATCTTTGTAAATTATCAAATAAGATAAAGGCAACAGTTGAAAATCACAAAGGCAGGAGCTTTGGGGAGGGGGGTAATCTATTTGCCATCCTGATTTACCCTAGTGCACAAAAAATAATATAGAGTGGCTTGATTTAATGAAAGGCTGCAATTCAATCAAGAGGTTCTGCTGAGGTCATATAGTATAAATGGTTACAGCACCTCTTGACTGAGTTACAGCCTTGATAACGCAGTACTTTGTTGTTATTTATGAGGGTAACTTTTCAAAGCAATCTGCATATCTCCCACTAAAACCTACTTTGAAAATGTTATTCTATGATGTCATTGAAAAGGATTTTCCCCTCTTTGGTTGGAGGGGGCGGGGGCAAACAGCTAAATGCAGGGTGTGAGGGGGAAGGAATGCATTGTTTTAGAATAGAAAATTAATCACTTGGAAATGGATTGCTTATTGTAAAGCAAATGCAGAGTATTGCGCTTGTGATACATGAGAAGATCTACAGAAACTCCAGCAGAGGCCTTTAATGGAAAATCCATCCTGCCATCTCATTATAAGTAGAACACAGGGAGCCAAGTATTCCAAGCAGCAGAGAGAAAGCATTATGAGGGAAAAAAATTATAATAATCAGTGTTAATGTAGCTGAGCCTTAATCAGAGTACTGATTTATATTACAAGTAAGTATCATGTTATCATAGAGACTCTTAAAATTTGAGTGTGGATTATAAACAGTTTGAATGTTTATCAGAGCAGGGCATGACATAACTTCCTCTTGGTGAAACTAGAAATGCTTAGTGGTCAGAACTGCTTGGAGTCCAGGGAAGCCTGCTCTCCTTAATTTTAGAAAGTACCACTCAACATATGTCTCATAATTTTAATCCCCCAAATAATACAATATTGTATGCAGGATAATGCACTGATGACTCCCTTCGGTTAGTGTTTCCAGTTTAGTGAATTTTTGGAATCCACCTGGAGAGCCTACAGCAGGTGTGGAAGAATGAATGCTTCAGATGCCTCATTAATGTAATGTAGCTCAGAGGCTAGTGGTTTTAAAGGATTTTGTAGTAGCCTCATCGTGAACTATCCAAACGTAATTCATATAAGATACAGGGCATTTTTTATTCCTCTTTTTTTCCCTTTCTCCAAGCTATGAAAGCTTACTGAGTTCCCAGGTCATTGGTTGTAGGCGCTTTTCTGTGTCACAACAAACAAAAAATCTGAAATATTTGGCACTTTGGCACTGCATATAACTGGCACTCTTGTGGCTTCTCTCCCTTCCTCTAAGAGAAAGATGGATGGGAGAGGAGAATAAGGGGGGGGAACGGTAACACACTTTATATCTGAGCATAAACCACAAATGACACATGATCTACAGTCTCTCCAATCCCCAAAGTCTTGGTAAACCAAGTGCTCTACTTCTAGCTGATGCTTTAACACCAAACCTTTCGGAAGATGTTGCTTCCAATACTGACCCATGTGATTTTAGTGGTAGGAGAACGCATATTGCCAAATTTAGAACACACTCTAAGATAATGTGTTCTAGATTTAGTACAGAACTTGAAACTGTTGGGGCTTAGTTTCAGTTAAGATCTGGTAAAACTTGAGTTCTGGGCTGCTGCATCATCTTTCTTTGTTTCATTTCCTTGGCTGACCTAGAAGCATGCCAAGAATTTCTTTCAGATAAGAAACTTTATTATTTGCACAGTACAAGTTTCCAGGTGATGAAAACTCACATTTGTTACTTTTTCTCTGAGAAACAATAGTTTAAGTGAAAGAGATTCCCCAATGAAAAAAATAAAATTCTAGCAGTTTGGTGAAACACAAGGTGGTTCTTCCATTTTCCATTTGCTCTCTAGCCACCCTCTGATCATAGTAGGGGTAGTCATCTTGGGGAAATGTTTTTCCCCCTACCTCATCTCCTGATTTTTGGTCTGATTTTTACTTATCTTTTTTAATTGGCTTTTGAAATTGGCTTTTGAATTGGCTTTTGAAAAGTGTACAGACTTTTAGTATCTCACAAATGCTTAATTCCACTGGGACTTAGCAGATCCAGGTTCAGTTTGCAGCTCTACCACAGCCTTCTTGTCTGACCTGAGGTCATGCAGTCCCTCTGTGCCTCAGTTTCCCCATGTATAAAGAGGGAAAACTAATACTTCCCCACTTCACAGGGGTATTGTGAGGACAAATACATTCATGTTTGTGAGGCACCCACGTGCAGTGATGAGTGCCATAGAAAAGTCAATGCAATAAATAATAAATGAAAGATGCTTCACTGGGGCGGGGAGTAAAGGGTGAACACTGAGGGGCCCATGTGTTTGTGGCAGAAAGGAGGATACTTTGTTATTCTCCCTGTGCCTATGAGGGAAGAATAGATTAAGTTTGAAGTTTACAAAGATATTGCTAATGTCCTGCCATTCCCCTGAAGCTGAAGCAGGGAATACAGTCCGTGACACCACTGTTGTAATTTAGACTGTTGGTTGTGGGGTATAAACTGGAACCTGCCAGGGATCCCAGAAAACCGTAAGCAATGGAAAGACATGGTTTTTGTTAGCAGGGTTCAGCTTCCAGTGTTGACTAGGTCTTATTCTATCCTAATTACCCATTCCATGACTTTTACTTTTTTCAATGATCTGGACCTTAGTCTGATCCAAGTCACATGGAAATGTTCCACCTGATTTTAATGGGAATTAGATGAGACCATCTGATTCCAAGATCCTACTCTGTAAACATTTTGGACTCAAGAAACAATAAGAAAGGTAAGCTGGATGAAAGTTTCCCAAAGACATGCAGTGCTCGGTGAAAGCTGGGAAGGAAACCCTGCGCTTTACACCAGGCTTATTTTAAAGCACTCACGTGTCTAGCAGGGGAGAAGGAGGGAGTATCTTTTGGTATTGTATTATTTAATGCCTCTGTGCATACAACCAAGAGGCTCTAGGTTTAGTCCAGTGGTTAGAACATAGGAGAAAACAGAAACCAACATACAATAATTCTTTCTTTCTCTTCACTTCATCTCTGTAATCATTACATTTCACGTGGTATTTAACCATCTCTTTTTCTCATTTATGTGGCTTGTTTTCCTCCTGAGTACATTGGAAAATGGGGGGGAGACAGGGGAAACAGATCAGGCAGGGCATGCTTGTGTGGTTTTCCAGTTGCAACCCTTAAGACTTTGCTGAGAGCTGTGGTAATCAAAGTGGTTATATGATATACAAATTTACGCCATTGGCTTTCAAGGTATAGATTGTTTTCATTTATGCCATAGCATCCCTCCCAGGATTAAGTCATTTGTTGTCTTGGCATTCCCTTAACGCTTGTTCACAAAGGAGAACTTTCTGAATAATGGGCCTGTTATCCCATTCAGCCTTTCTGATCTATTAAATTCCTTGTAACACCATTCCACAATTACTCCATACCGCTGCCACCTCCCCCAGACCTCCTGTTCTCAGGCAATCTGGGAATTTGTCCTTGTCATTTGCCAAACATCTCAGGCTTCTTGAATCCTTTCCCCCTGCCCCCATTTGATACTGACTCTTCCCCTTTCTGTGCATAGTGTTTGTATATATAGTACATCTCTCTCTTTCACACATGCATACTGTACAAACATTTAATATGTGTATGTATACACAGCTCTCCATCTATTTTCTCTTTATATAGACAGACTGGTTAAAAAATTCTGCCTATAGAACTTGAACACCAGTTTCCTCATAAAATTCACAAACACATGGGAATCTTTGGCTGATCTTCTTTCAAAAGTAGATATGTATAGACAGAAATCTGTGTATAAACACCCAAATTGTCTTCACAGTACCTGTGTGAAAGAGATGTACTGTATATGAAGGGGAGAAAGTAACAAAAAGTTATGAGGTGTGATTTCAACATTAGAGCATCCATTGGCTGAGAGATTCCCTGTTCTGGAAGGTTTCAGTGTTAAAACAGATGAAATATGCTGGCATTGGTCAAGTTTCACTTAGAAATTTGGAGTTATATTTGAACCGAAAAGTCAGGAAGCAAATCTCACCTAGATAGAGACTGAAGAAAATGTTCACAGGATAATAAAATTGCAGAGTTTTGCACTCACCTACTGTTTGGTTCAACATTTTCTTCATCAGCATAGTTGGCCATTACTGGAAGTAGTTGCCCCACTGAACAAGAACTGCTGCTGAAACAGATTTCTCATTATTGACTTATATCTTACAGGATCAGTTTCCTCAATCTAGATCCAGTTCCTCTGAAGGTTCTGTTTCCTGCATTCACAGGCCTCCCACTATTGGCCACTGACTTTGTTTTCCAGTGGAATCTAGCTGATGTGAGAGGTTATAGCCACAGAGGGAAGGGTGCTCTTTTAGGCAGATAGATCCAATCCTATCAAAGGCTTTGAGTATGAGGGCAGAGACCTTGAACTGGATACTGTGCTCAGTGAGGAAATAGTGCAGAGACCGGAGACCAGTGAAGGCAACCTTGTTCTCTCACCTGCCCTCCCAGCCACTTCACAGAGATGTTCAGCAACACAGGATGAAGGGGAAAGGTGATAAATCCTGTGGGACTCTGCAGGGGAAGGCTACGGAAGTGGAGGATCAGTTGGTTTCATCTTTGAGGAAGGACCAGAGCCATTTCAGGGTGTTTCCATTCAGCCGGGAACTTCTTGTAGTCAGGTCAGGGGTATTTAATGATAAATGACGTCAAATGCCCCAGTGAGATCCCTCAGGATGAGTATACTGCACCGTCCTTGCCTATGGACAGGAGCTGATAAGCCATCAGCATAGGTGCTGGAAATAGGGGTGCTGCTGCATCCTCCGGCTTGAAGTGGTTTCCGTCATATAGAGGGTTTACAGTTTGGTTCAATGGCTTTCAGCATCCCGCACTATGCAAATTGTTCTAGCACCTCTGGCCACCAGAGCAGCTTGTACTTTCTCTGTACCATGCTCTAGCCTGTGGCTTCAAGGAAGGGAGCAGTGTCCAAGATACTGGCAGCTGATAGAGTTGTCATTTGAGGGTTGTTGGCTTTTTTTTGGTGCTAGTTCTTAATTAGTTTACCTAAATACTGGGTGCTATTGACAAAATCGGTAATATTGAATGGTGGTGGTTTCTTCTCTTAAAGTGGGTGGTAGCTTCACTTCATCAAAGGAGGTGTTGACAGTCTCTGTGTCCCAGGTATTCTCTGTTCTCTTTTACCATCTGGGCGGGGCTGGGAGAGAGCCACAGGGCGTAACACGTCATTGCCATCAGTGCTCCCATACCTGCTTTTTAAGTGAATGGCCCTTATTTTTGGAAGAATGGTGTTCTGTTCCTGTCCTGTGCTTGGTTTATTCTTTTTGGTAGCCCACAAGGCCATCTCAGATGCAGGTAAATTAATTCTCTGTAGAATTAGGTAATTCCTTGCAGTGGAAGGTGTCATGTTCTGGGGTTAAATGGAGGTAGTCTGAGTTCACAAAATCATTAATGCTCAAGAAAAAAAATTAAGGGCATGATTATGCTGCCTCTTTGGCAGAGGAGAAATAAGACTTCTGCCTCCTTCATAGCAGTGACACTGCTTTGTAGAAATCTCTAGTGCCTGTGTTTGTATCATTTTGTATTTTCCACCAGTACAACTTGAGTGTTACTCCTTGCTTTTTCTCTTGCATGTTTACCTAGACTGGTTGGGTGATCTGTATGTGCAGTGATGTGAGAGGGGTAATTCAGTGGTAGTGCGCTGCAGCCTTCTACTCCTTGGCCTCTTTATTGGGTAGTGTTTGCATCCCTCTTTTTCTGTTTTGTCCATCTTTCCTCTTTCTCTTGATCTCCCTTTTCTTTAGCTCTGTCTTTCCTCTTCCCTCTCTCTCTCTCTCTTGATCTCTCCTTTTTTCCTTGTGCAGACCTGTTACATTAAAGAACCACAGATAATAGACTTCTGTTGGTTTCTCTTCACTTGTTTGGGGATGACTTGTCATAACTGCTATGTGGCTGCACCACTCGTGCATCCTGATGTCATTTCCAAACTCACGAAGATAAATGTTATATCAAAAGGAAACCCAGTGTATTTCCTCTCCCTGTTTAAACCGAAAATAACACAGTCCAAAAAAATCTATGAATGGTGACAAGTGAGAACAAACAGAACAAGGCAGATGGAATGCTGTACTTTGGTGGAGAAGCCTGTGTGAAAATCTTGGAAGATTATTCCAAGCAAATCCAAAGATGACATTTGCTTTAATAATTTTCTATTTAATTTGACATAATGATTTCATGCAAATATCATTTACATTACAACTACCATCCTGATTTATTGTGAAACTACCTGCACTTGAGAAGCTCTGATTTATAGTATAAATGTTGCCTCTTTTTTTATTGTTCATATCTTTTCTGGCATCTGGCAAACAGATATTGAGATTTTCTTTTCACATATGTTGCACAAGAGGAGTTCAGGATGTGTAGTTGTTTAGCATCAGGCATATGTGCTTTAATTCTCACTTCCAGTGGTAAAACAGTCTGTCATATTTTTAAAGAGACTAGTAATCTGAATCTAATGTGTATTTTCTTGATTTTTTTTGTTTTCTGTTCTTTATGTTTTTCATCCTTCTTATTGTTTGTATTATTTTGTTAACATCTCCAAAAGTATATTTTTTGAGTATTTCAGTAATATCAGTAGGCTCTGCTTCCGGTACAGTGGGTATATAATCCCACCATATAGCCCCTTTCACAACATTATTACGACAATTAAAAATTTAAATGTATAGGGCCATATCCTCAGCTGGTATAAGTTGGCATAGCTCAGTTTGGCCATAATATTCTGTATCAGTCATTTCTAGAATATTAAGTTAAATTTTTGATACCATGTGTTTTGAGGGAGCTCTACAAAGACCATATTTGCATGTGCAGGTGACTTGCTCTATTTGTACATGGAATTACATGATTTGCACGTTCAATTACCTGTTTTGCTCATGCAAATATATGGTTTTGCCCCCACAATGAATGAGTTTTCATTTGATGGAGCTTACTGTCTGTGCAGAGTTTTGACATTTAGGCCCCTTAATTAGCAAATATATATGTTTGGCATAAGAGGATCCCAAAGCATTTGTCCCCTGGCGGATAACATGTTTTGATTCATTATTTAAAGATCTTGTTTGCCACAAACAATACAGTTTTTAAATGTGTTCATTTCATGTTCACTTTAGGGAACTATAGTTTGTACTTCCGGTTTTATATCTGCCATTGTTCTCTGAAGAGGCACACATGGGTGAAATGTTAAGATTAGTAAAGAAAAATAGTGTTAACCTTAACAGAGAGTCTGTCTTATTTATTGTCTAACATTGCAACTATCTTTCAAAAACAAATACTCTTAAAAATCTCTTTCTTTCTCCCTCACTTCCACATACTCTCTCTTTCACTCCTCACAATGCAACTAATGGCTAGATCTTGATTCAGCCCTCCCCACCCACACTTGCTGACATAATAAATTATCCAGCTCTAAATGGACAACCTTCATTAACTGTGCACTTTACAGAAAGCGCTAGCTCAGGAGCTATGCGCTCTCCCACTTTTATTAAAAGTTAAAATGCTCCTGGCTGCCATGGAAAGGGGAGGATGGGGGAGGCACAATGGAAGACAGTGCCGCAGAGCTAATAAATAAAAATAATAACTATTACCTTTGGCTGAGTGACCCAGGGAGAAGAGCACTGCCGAGCCATTTGTTGTTCCCTTTCACTTGTCAACAGCACTGGCTTAAAAGCCTTAGCCATTGTTCAGGGCCTAATAGCACCTGTTGGGATGATAGGAAGACAGCTGTCCAAAAAAAAAAAAGTGTGGGGCGAGGGTGGAGGGGGAAGGAACCAGTGATTAGTCAAGTAACATGTACTTTGGTGCAGCTGCAGTGGGACATTTCGTGTCTTAAAGTAGGTGAAGCCTCCTTGTCCCCCACCTGCTTTTTCCCTGTGCAATAGACTCCTCTTCCCTGAGCTTGCTGACAAGGGTGCATTGTGAACCAGAGCCAAAAACCTACAGGAATGTCAGATGAGGAACTGATCTTTGTGTGTTGTTCTCTGAGAACAGAGCTAGTTAAAACAAAACAAAACAAAACAACCCTCAACAAGCGGAAGTTGTGCCTTTTTGAGAAGAGTAGAGATTTATTGTTTTACTCTTTTTTTAATTGTGCTCTTTCTTTGACAGCTAAGACTTTTCTCTTCTCTTGTTCCCTGGTTTAGCATTCATGTTAGAAAGATGTAGGAATTCTGGACACTGATAATAAATTGTCTCTTTTCTAGCCCTGAAATTTGTGTGCTAATATTGTAACAGTCTTTTGGGAAATGTGGTTTAATGGCTAGAGCAGGGACTGGAAGGATATCTAGATTCTTGTCTGTAATCTACATGGATGCTTCTACGTGCCTCCGGGCAAGTCTGCCTCTGTGCCTCATTTTTTCCTATATTTAAAAAAGGAAATTACAATGCATATCTTTTTAAGTGCTTTGAGATCTTCAGGAGAATGGTACTGTAGTGCCTATGTGCAAAGTGTTATGATGTCATTGATTATTATTTTAGTGAAATGGCTTCTATTTGCAAACATAGTGGAAATAAGTGTTGAATGTGGACTTTTTTTAAAATTCTAGCAATAGTGCTAGATACATGCTTTGTTATTATTTACAATATGTTCTCATTTTTTAAAAGATTGTTGAGATTTTAACTTACTGGTACCCAGCAAGCGAATAAACAGCAGCAATAGAACCCTCAATAATTTTTTTTTAAATATTCAATGTTAATATGCACACATATGTCCTAATGTATATTTTCTGTTCCGTACCAATCAGTTTGTAAAGGTGTCAAAAATTAGCAGAGCAAAAGCATAGCTGTCTGTTAGTATTAACTAGCTATTATGAGCCCTTAATTAGAAAATTAGTTTATTGGTGGTACTAATATGAAAACATTTCAAGGGAATTTATTTGCTTTGATCTAACTGAGATAGAAAGATAACGCTGATGTGAGATTTAATGGTTTAAATTCCAGATGTTTCTGTTTTTTATGTTACTCTTGAAATAGTTTCTAGAAATATTAAAAATATGTCAGTGGCTGCTGAGTTATGATGCTGCTCAGTGGCTGCTGCTGACTTTGGTATACAGGCTTATTCTATCAGCTGTGTTTTGGATAGATCACACTTTCACTTACAGCTGATTGGAATTAGAAAGGTATTAGAATGTTGCATGGCGCAGAATTTTTCTTCTTCAGTCCATAGGGAAGACGTTTTCCCCATATTCCACTCTTTTTCTCACACATGCTCCCATTTGTATAATTGTAGTATTGATCAGAAAGGAAAATACTGGTCTTAAACTTTATATAGATGTATAATACTGAAAATTTGTTGTTTTGTGTTGTTTATTTATATCGTTTTGTAGACTGAAATGGAGATTCATTTTATTAATTTATTTGTTTAAAATATATATCTCTGAAGAATTAGACACCTTGTTGGGTTAATAGGCAGGTAGCATGCTTCCTCTTTATCTTTTAATGCCATTTATATATTTTTGGGGGCACTTTAGTCTTTGTCTACAGTAGAGAGGTGTACCAGTAGAAGTTCTGTTGACATAGAGCCAACCACAAAATGATATCAGTGGAGTACGTTCATACTCAGATGCTTATGTTGGTACATTCTGCCCACACCGCATGAAGCTGTATTGGCAAAAATCGTGTTGCACTGTAGGTAGGCATCCTAATGTCTTTCATGCTGTCTTCAGGCATGCTGTCTTGTGGAAAATTGTTCCATTTGAGAACTTGCTGCTACTAACAAGGATGTGGCAGAGAGAAACACAGCTCCTTCCTACATTGTAAGGACATCTTGCTGTGTGTGCTAGGACGCGGCACTCAAAGAGATTCAACTGAGGATGACTGAACAGTGAAGGCAGAGGCTACACTGTTACAGCTGTGCTACACAGAATAACTGCACTCAGTAAGAGTGGTGGCTTGGGACTGAGCAACGGGACCTGATCGTTCTGCAAACATCGAATAGCCAATAGTGACTCCAGAATTTTCGCTTGCAGAAGGCTGCACTCCTAGGAGCTGTGTACTGAATGCACTGCTGTCCTGCAGCACAGGAACGTCAAGATGGAACCTGCCCTTGCAGTGGTGAAAGGAGTGGCAGTGATCATGTGGAAGTTTGAAACACGGAGTGCTGTCGGGGAATAGTCAATTTGGTGTTGGAAAACTTGGTGGTCTGCAAGGAGATAAAATGAGTTCTGTCAGGATAAGGTCAAGTGCAGGAAATAATAGATGGATTCAAGGAGCAGGGCTTCCCTAACTCTGTTGGAGTAATAATTAGGACCCTTATCCCCTAGCCTGTGATTATATAAACCAAAAGGGAGAGATGATCTTGGTGGCTAGGCAGGGCTTGGTAGATCATTGTAGGTGTTTTACTAATAAATATATTGTCTGGTCCAGAAAAGTCCATGACATCCAGATTTCTAGAAACGCTCAACTTATTGACAGTCGGAAAGCAGGGCCTTTTGTGAAGCCAGATACTAGGAAACTGCACAGATGCAAGGAAAGGTTTAATTGTTGCCTGAGTAGCTGCAGAATGAATGTGAAGTGTGCCTGTGGAAAACTGAAGGGCGAGTGGAGATGTCTCCTGACAAGGCTCAATCTCAGCAAGAAGAATAGCCCAACATTTATTGCTGCGCACTTAACATTGCATAGGGTGAGACCCCTATTGCCAGTGGGGATGAGTGAGTGGTCAGGCTGTCTGCTGAGCTAAAACAACCTGAAAGTAAGTCAGTTAACAGTACCATTGCCAGAATGCTTCAGGGGAGGTACTTTGACAGAGGCGATAGCCTGAAAATGTGATCATTTGTATAGTAACTGGTGGTATATTGTATTTCTACACTGCTTTCACCATTTTTTGGAATGAATTAAGATAATTTTAAGGAATATTTAATTAAATTGTGGGAGACTTGCATATGCATATATGTGAATAATAATAAAAGCACTGCTGGAGTATTTCTAGTTTGAACAGAAGCAATTGCTTCTGTACTATGCTGGATAGCTGACTTTTAAATACTCGTTGAATGTTTTTATTGATCTATGGGACCATTTTTGGCTATGTGCATTACTTTTTAGCACTATGGGCAGCACTACAATGCCAGAAATCACAATAAAGATACCTCAACGTTTAGACATGTATTTTATCAACATGCCAGCCATCAAAAAAAAAAAAAAATTAAAAGAGCTAGCAACTTACAGATGATTTTGCCTTTACTAACTACAACCCATAACTATGTATGGAAAAAATGCAAGAAGAAGCTGGATGTCAGTGCATCACAGATGACAAGACTTACAATCAAAACAGTTCTCTTTGTTCCCTGAGCTTTTGTCTACTGGAGTCGAGCACAGTGGGAACTGACTCAAAAGGACTGTGGGGAGGTTGGTGTCTCAAGGAGCAGAGGTGGAGAGGTATGATCCTGCCAGAGAAGGGAGCTGTTTATGAAGTCTGAAAGCCACCTGGGGACAGATGTAGCTGAACAGTTTTCTGTGATGATCCTCCCAGTGGACCTGGTGTGGAGTAGGGTCATGCGTACTATGGTGGGCTGATCAAAGTGTCTCTGCCTTGTAGTTTTTGGGAAAATCTTAAATGCTCTGTGTTAACAATCTTTTGTGGAATTGTGTCCACAGACCAAAAGCTGTGTGTAAAAATTAACAGACTGTTTCATCCATAGTACTGTACATGCTACAGTGTGCAATTGCATGGCTGCTGGCCCAGTCATGTGTGTGTGTGTGTGCGCGACAGCCTGGATTTTTTTTTTATATTCAGTATCTCTCCCCCTGTGCCAGTTGTGCCCCATGCATGTGCTATGTATATCTTTGTGGATACATTTCATGATGCCTACATCTCAGGGGGCAGTGCTACCTTGACTGCAAGAGGAAATGTGTAGTCTTGAATTTCCAAACCTCAGTGCACTGGATATGTGTCTGTTTGTGATCTATGGTGTCTTGCAAAGCTGCATGTAATGCCTTAAAAGCACTGCTTGGTTGTTAGAGGATCATATATGTGAGTGTGCAAATGCTGTATGTTCTTGTAACCCCATGATAACAATTTACAGGGGAGAGATAACTCAGTGGTTTGAGCATTGCCCTGCTAAACCCAGGGTTGTGAATTCAATCCTTGAGAAGGCCATTTCTGGGGCAAAAAAAATCTGTCAGGGACTGTACTTGTTCCTACTAGTGAAGGCAGGGGACTGGACTCAATGACCTTTCAAAGTCCCTTCCAGTTCTATCAGATATGTATATCTCCATATATACATTTTTCTGGGGAGGGATAGCTCAGTGGTTTGAGCATTAGCCTGCTAAACCCAAGGTTGTGAGTTCAGTCCTTGAGGGGTCCACTTAGGGATTTGAGGCCAAAAAATCAGTAGTTGGTCCTGCCTAGTGAAGGCAGGGGGCTGGACTCAATGACTGTTCAGGGTCCCTTCCAGCTCTACGAGATAGGTATATCTCCATATCAAACAAAAAAAAATCACACAAACTATTTATAGTTAATACTGCCTTGTTCACTGGTGCATTGAGAATGCTTATGCAAGAATACTTGCTGGAGGGTGTTGGTATGATGGTGTGCAGATGGACATGGGGTGAAGAAATGGTGGATAGATGGCAGAGTGTGTTTACAGCTAGATTAGAAGGAAAGGATATATGGGTTCACACCCTGTTCTCCATTAGCTCTTTCCAGGCAATGCAAACACAGAGGCACACATTGCCAAGAGTTAGGGTATATCAGCATACACTGTAGTTTCTTTAATGCCTTCCCAGATTCCCCCTCTTTCAGGGATGACCTTTATCGGCATGTGACATTCAGACTATCTGGAGGTCCAGCTGGATTTTGGACACCATTCTTTACTCCACCTTGTTGTCCACTTGCTGGCCAGTGGCAGACATGGACCCCTCATCCACTGCTCCACAAGGGCTTCCTCCTCCTGTCCTGGACATGAATTGTTCACAGTGGTTACAAGGGAAATGATAGTGTCCCTGAATATAGCAGCCAGCTGGTTATAAAAGACACAGGTCATGTAGGGAGCTCTGGAACTCATTGTTCTCCTTCACCTTCTGATGGTCCTGCCTCAGCTCCTTTCCCTTTGCACAGTCCTGGGACTTCTCTTTGCAAGTTTTGAGTTTTGCCGTTTCCTTTGCCTTGTCATTGTAAATAGTCTTGTTCCTATGGGAGTGCTGCAGCTGAGCCTGCACACACTCCTCTCTCTACAATGCAAGGAAATCGAGCATCTCCTTCTTGAACTAAGCAGCAGCATAGGACTGAGAACAAGGAGCCATGCTGTCAGCAAATAATCAGCAGGTAACAGCAACATATATGCCTGTGAAGACCTTGCTGGTGGGCTTCTAGTCATTGTGACCCCTGGACAGTGGAGTTCAAAAGTGCTTCTAGACAGATCACTCCTGAAGGGAATGTTGCATTGTGGGATTGCAGCTGGAGGACTGCTTATGGTACCCGTGCATTCACATTGTCACTATGCTGATAAAACTATAATAGCTGGAGGTTTAGGTCACTCCAAAAAGAGGAATAAGTAAGTTGGAAAATTTGGAGAGTTTTGTCAGTAAGAGACAAAATTAGACGTGGATGCTGCATTCCAGGCTGTGCTGAAAATAATGAGTGTTAGTACAACTTTTTAGTGCAAACTAGGCCTTAGAACTCAATTCCTTTCTCACAATGAAACCATTGCCGTAAAAGAGGGATTTGGAACAAATATGTCAGTGAAGCACAGTTAAAGCCCAAGTAAACCAAGAACAAGGTATTATGGTATGCATAGTTAGCCCACAAGAAATTGGTTTACAAAGGTCGTTTTCTGTTCATTTCCTTAGGTCCTTTATTTTTTTAATACTTTCAGAGAAGCTTAACATATACACATGCTCACCTACACAAACGTGTGTGTGTGTGTAGATACATACTCAAATTGAACTGGTTTATAGACCCTACTGCACTGGAGAGAATGTGGTTTTATTCCTGGCACTGCAGCTCCAATTGAGAATTACTGGATGCTGGCATGAGTCTCCAGGTCTCATTGTTCCATCTGAGGGAGTCTGTCTTGAGAGTGTTTGGCACCAAGGAGGGAAAGGAGGGAGAGTTCTTGGGAATGAACATGAACTGAAGAGCCAGTATGCTACTGCAACAATGGCTGGCACAGTTGGAGGGCCGTTCACTGTTGAGTATTGCCATAGGCATTGATGCGAAGCAGCATATGCAAGCAAAAGAGGCAAGGGTCAAAAAAGGGAAAATAAAATGCTGTGTAAATATATTACCAAGGACATAATGACTGATAAACATACAACCAGGAAAAAAAAATAATTGTTGTGAATTAATCTGAATTTCAGGTCAAAGGACTCTGTTCATCCACATTCTTCTCTTTTGCCACTATTTATTTTACAATTTCTGTTCTTCTTCCCATATTTTGTTCTCTTTCTCTTCCCCTGCCCTAGCCATAACTCCATAACACTTAGGATTAATGGAGTGCTTTTAATCATTGAGAACCTTTGCAAGTATTAACTTCACAACACCCCTATGAGTAAATACTATAATATCCTGACTATTCTGTAGGTGTATCACTGCTATCTACTAGATAGAACCAGAACTAGTGTGCTAAAGGCTAGATTCACAATAGAACTTAGATGTCTAGAAAATCATTGGGATTTACAAAGCCTGAGTTAGGCTCCCTATACAATGAATGAGGAGAGATAGGCACTTCAGAACAAAGTTCACAAAAGCCAGGATGCCAGGTGGCTCTTCACGTAAGCTAGCCAGTGGGAGATGCTAAGCCTCATCCCTCTCACAGAGATAGGTACTTAAGTGTGGGCTGCAGGGAGGCATGTCCCTTTGCTCTGAGATTCTCTGCTGCAACCCCTCTCTTGGTGTTAGGTGCCTATGCTGTTTTTCCTAGAAGCCAGATGGAGAGGGTGCTCCCTCATAACTTAAATAACATAAATAACGAAAGAATCAGTAGGACAAAGAGAGAGTGTGCAATGAGTCTGTAGCCTGATGGGTTTGAGTACTCACCTGTAAAGTGGGAGACATTTCCAGCAGGGGTGCCGGAAAAAGGGGGGGAAAGGGCCATGGCCTTCCCATTTTTTGCCACAGGCCAGCCCCCTGCTCCTCCTCTTCCTCATGGAAGCTGGAGCCCAACCTGGGTAAGAACGGCCCAGGGAGCTCAGGCACAGACCTTCCATCTGCCTGGGATGGGAGGGCCTGAGAGAAGTCCCCAGCCTGTGTGTCCCCCATCGGCCCCAAGCCCCTGGCCTGGGGCAGATGGAGGGTACTCAGCTCCCCACAGCTTCCTGGGCGGCTCTTACCATGGCCCGGCTGCGGCTTTTCGGCCCCTGAGGCCCCACCACCAGGCTAGACGCTGGAGCCGGATCAAGGTAAGAGCCACACATCCTCCACCTGCCCCAGGCTCCCCAACCTGGCTCCGGCTTGACGCGGGGGGATAGGAGGAAGAGGAAGGGTGGGGGTGGGGCCAAGGAAGGGGCGGGGCCTTGTGCCCCCCCCCTTTAGGAAGGATCCTCCTGCCTCCAGTGCCTCTGCTCCAATTACTCATCTTAAATTATTTATTCACAGTGAAACAGCTTCAACAAGAGAGACTGAGGAAGTCTCACATCACACTATCCCTTAGCCATGTGATTAGGGCATGCTCATAAGAGGTCCCTGTTCAAATCCCTTCTCCCCCTCAGGTGGAGGAGAGATTTGAACCAGGTAAGTATCTTAATCACTGGGCTAAAAGGGAGGGAGGTGGTCCTCCTTCCATCCATTTTGTGTAAGCTCACCTACAGGGGCCTGATCCAATAGCTAAGCTCTGAACATGTTTACTGGATGTGGACCTACAGACAAGTCAGGTGGAGGAATGCCTGTCTTTGTGAATTACTCTGGGGCTCAGGGGTCTGGACACCTGGCATCGGACTGCTGTGTGCATGTGAGAGGTACAAAAATATAGGTGCCTAGCGTAGGTGTAGTTTGACGTATTTGCAGAGGCAGCTCCAGTCAGGCAATGGGGCTACAGGTGGTGAGGCAAATTCTGCGCCTACCCGAGGTTTGCAGTTTGGGAGGGGGGCAGTGTCTCCTGCATCCCAAACTATACCTGTTGTGCCTCGATAGCTTTTGGTGCCAAGTTAATTTAGGCACCTGTGAGGTTTGATGGCAGCTGAATACGATTTTTATTAATCCCAGTGGGGCCTGATTCTGGGGTTTAGGCAGCTAAAGAAGCAGTTTGGTGCCTAAGTCTTTTGTCAGGTTTCAGAGTAGCAGCCGTGTTAGTATGTATCCGCAAAAAGAACAGGAGTACTTATGGTACCTTAGAGACTAACACATTTATTTCAGCATGAGCTTTCATGAGCTACAGCTCTAGCTCAGTGGTTCTCAAACTTTTTTGTATTGGTGATCCCTTTCACATAGCAAACCTCTGAGTGCGAACCCCCCATCCCCCTGTATAAATTAAAAACACTTTTTTCTATATATAACACCATTATAAATGCTGGAGACAAAGTGGGATTTGGGGTGGCAGCTCGCGAACCCACATGTAATAAGCTCACGTCCCTTTGAGGGCTTCCAATCCCCAGTGAGAGAACCCCTGCTAGCTCTGTGTGTCATAGGGTCTATGTTGCTAATAGTTAACAGAGATTTTCTTTTAACTCAAGTAGATGAGTCCTGTGTTCCTGAAGAAGGAAGAGTTAAGCACTATCGCCTCTGTTACTGAGAAGATGTGAATGAGTATGGCATACAGCGTAGCATATCCAGCATCTGTGTTTGTATAGCACTTAGCATAATGAGGTCCTGGGTCCATGACTGGCAATTGTACTAGGTGGCTAGAAATTGTTATAGTATTATCCCCATTTTACAGATGGTGAAAATGAGGTAAAGCTGTTCAGTGATTTCCCAAATCCATGAAGAGAATCCATGTCAGAATAGTGATTAGAAGTAGCAGTTGCCAGTTCTCAGTCGTGTGCTCAGATCACTAGACTGAGTCTAGCTTTATGGTTAGTACACATTGCATGAGTACCCATATGTAAATATGTAAACTTTCTAAATTGCACAACGTATGTCTGTTTTGCAAACAATTTATTGTAATTTCTTTTCCCAGTATATTTGCTCCTCCTGACAAAATGTGTTAGGCTTTTATTTAGTTTGTGAAAGTTTCTATGGTTGTAGCTTTTAGGACAATTATGTTTTTTAATATTTATCTGTTTCAAATCTGTTTTTATAGAGTGGATATAATACATAAATTCTAATCAGTTTAAGATACAATATGTAAACCTTTCACAAACAATACTCAGAATACATGAACAGGCCATATTACATTATTGTGTAACACAATATAATCAAACTATAATTTGATATAGACTTTCAGTTCTTCCTTTTGAATGGGGGATGGCCATCTATTGTCTCTAAAATCATAGTATTCTTTTTTTTTAAAATAAAAATATTTGCAGGCTGTAAAAATAGCAAAATTCTGTCAAAGTGCCTCATGTGACAATTGCAGTTCAAGTCAAAAGAGGTTTCAAACTACTTTAGTACATCAATTAAGCATGATTACATGTATCTTAAACAAAAAAAATCCATATAGTATTATTTTAAATAGTTAACATTCAGTATTTCAACGGGGAAAACACTTATTAGATCACAACAATCTATTTTACGCCATCAGCATTGCAGAGGGGATTATAATTGTGTTAAATTTTCATATTACTCATATTTACACATTAATGAACAGATGCATTGTTACTATTGGGATTTTGCCATTTGGCCTTTCCCATCCCTAATCATGAATTTCCTACTGAGATCTTTACCGTTCTAGCAGAAATTCAGTCATTGATACATGGCTGTCCATTGAATTCATTATTCTTAGCTTGTTTGTTGCAGCTCTTCGCGAATTTCCAGTAGAGTCAGGTTGCAAGAACAGTAATTTGTAACATGAGTTGTTTCATTACAGTCAATAGAATTTTATTGACAAAATAAAACAAAAAAAAATCCCTACAAGAATAGCACTGGTGTAAATCACAGCCACTCCTATCCTGGTTTATGCATAGAAAGTTAACTATGATTTCTGATCAAGCACCTTCCAATAACACGGTCATGAAGGAGCCATTCATTTGGAGGGACTATTTGTTACAAGGAGGGTAATTGTACTATGTTGCTGTGTAGCTGAGCTGTGTCTCTGCTTGGTAGTTAATACAGGGGCCTGCAGTGAACCTGGAGTGTTCTGTAGGCTTCAGAAACCAGGCTACTGTTGCTTTAACTCTCCAAGTTAGACAGAAGACTTCTGTTTCTTTGCTAGCACACTACAGCGCATATTTTGTCTAGCTGCAGGGGAAAAGCTTTGTCATGGACTTTGCTGACAATAGACTTAAAAGTAAAACGGTCTACTTTTGGTGCCTGGAGGTTCTGTAGCCTATTGTTAGTTCACAATGGATTTCTATTGCTGCATTCCTGCTTTGCAAAGGTTTGTTAGCTTTTAATGACTGACAGTCCTCTATTGCAAATACCGCATTGGCACTGGCCTGTTTACATGCTACTCAAGAATTTTTGAAAAACACAGGAAAAAAGAAAACAGCAATGTTTATTTGACCTATTCAAGATATGTTTTAAAAAATGGTTTCCTTCATGAAGTGTTTACTGGGAAAGTACAATCTTTGGAAATATTTGTAAAAGTGTTTAAAGCACAGTGGAATCTTCTTATCATGAACTCAGGAATGGAAATATTAATGTTATAACGTTAACATGCAGCTTCTCATAGCTATTTCATCGTGATCTAATTGTAATTTTTGAACTTGTAATTAAATCTTTTATTAATGTAGTTCTTGTTATTACAAAAAAGTTAGACTAAAACTTCATTCACCCTACCATTTAAAGAGCAGAATTCCTGTAATTGTATATTTTTTGAATATTAAAGTGGAGACTGAACATTTAGGGATGGTGTATGTGAGAGAGATTATATTATATTATATTGTTAGTTTATGAAATAAAGATTTTGGGTTCACTTTCGTTGTCCATAAATCCTTTATCAAGAGAGAATAAAATATTATATTATTGGCATTTTGAGAGAGAAAGAAACGTTTAATATGGTTTTATTGAAAACTGCACACAGATTTTGTGACACTGATTCCTGAGAGCTTTAAGATAGGGGCTCAAGAAGGTTGGCAAAATTAGCCAAACAAGATAATGAAGGCTCCTCATAAAGCTTTTTACTGTGGGGAAAATTAACCAGTTGCTAATAATTGTATGGTCCCTAGGCCAGACGGTCCCTTTGATAAGTTAACATGTACTCCTTTTATGCTCCCGGTAGGGGGTAAACAAATGCCTGAACAAATACAAATACACATAAACACAAATGTGGAGAATAGCAGTATATGTCTGAGATCCAGATAATAAGTGTGGGTATTGTTATTTAGATGGCACATACTGGGACACTTATCTTTTAGTACACTCCATTTTCTAACTGAATGCAGTACTAATCATGGGATTGAAAGCCATTGTAATTGTGTACCCATCTAAATGCTGACAAGAATATACAATTACATTGTTTGGAACTGAGTTTAATGTTCTCTGAATTTTATTAGCATTTATATTTACTTATGCATTAAAATTCCACACAAAAAAGAGGTCAAAATGCAAGAGTTAGAGACATAAATGTTGGCCGCATCCACACCCTCAGTGTATTTTCCCCCAAAAATATTGAACAAATATATTTTATTATAAAAAGGAACTGATAGAAATCTGAAATAAGAAAATAATGGGTTTCCATTCTAGGCAATGCTTCCCCCTGCCTCCCCTTTTCTGGATTTTACAGTCTTTGTAAAGCTTTTTATCACACCAAACTTTTTATTATTATTATTTACAATGTCTGAATATGTGTGTGTTACTGGAAAATCTTTCCACGGCGTACTTACCACCACATGATGTTTAAACACACATTATAAAGTGGATGTAATTGTAAACACACAGAGGGACATAATTACATGTAGCAGATTTAGGAGCTTATTCTTTGCCTTTTTTTACTCTGCATTTTCTCAACATAATTATTTTTTGACTTCAGACTAACATCCTGAAATTGACAAGCATCCATTATAAGCAGGAACTTGTTCACTAAATTGAAAAACAATGAATTGCAGGTTTATATGTGCCCATTGTCATACAGAATTACTATGGCTTTGTTCCACAAGAGGAAAAAGCTAATGATTTTGAAACAGCAGGTGACAAAACACATTCTCCCCCCCACCCTTCTTCTTATCAGTTTGTTGATGAAGTCATTACGAATTGGGGCCCAGAATAGGGTTGGCCTTATTTTTAGCAGATAGACTTTTAATGAGTTCTATTGTGGAGCCAGTCATGTTGATTTTCTTACATTTTTTTCTCTCTTCACTCAGAAACTCCTAGTATTGAAAAGCTACTATCAAAGGACTGGAAAGACAAGCTTCTTGCCATGGGATCAGGGAACTTTGGAGAAATAAAAGGTAACATTGTCACTGTGATCCTACAGAGTTAAAATGAAACAAAAATAAAATGTGTATATATAATTAGCATTATGGAATTTCTTCATGTTTTTTGTTTTGTTTCTCATTTCTTTGTTTGTTGGCAGTGTACAATCTCCTTGTGTGTTTTTTAATAAACCATGGTATGTCCTAAATGAACAAGCCACTTTCATTTATGTAAGGCTTTTGTTCCATCTTTAATTCTGTTTTTGTCAATATAAGGGGAGTCTATTATAGGATTCATATAAAACCCAGCAGACATTTTCACAGTTCACATATTAACATAGTGTTTAGCATCCATCTACAGCAGGAACTATACATCTGAAATCGGAAGATCTGAAATGTTTGCTATTGTTGGTGCAGACGGTGATAATATTGTGCAATAGATGAAAGGGCAAAGTTTTTGTAGTAAAGCATGTTCCTTTAAAGTCCTGCTGTAGAAGGAAAATGCAAAATGTGACCATTATTCAGCAGTAGTACCTTCTGTTTTGCCAAGATATTTGCCCGTTTTATATATGTGAGGTCACTTTAGGAAACTGGTAGTTGTTTATTTATATGCAGTATTTCTGTTCAAAATAAGTGTGTCAAACTTGATGTAAATTCAAAAGAAGCCTATGTTCCCCTAAAAGAAAACAGTGTGAGACTTCCACTTTGTACATGATAGTCAGAGGGGGCTACTGTGATCTTCTAATCTGACCTTCTGTATAACAGAGAACTGCCCCACATATAGATAGGATAGAGCCATCAATGGCTATTAGCCAGGATGGACAGGGATAGCATTCCTAGCCTCTGTTTGCCAGAAGCTGAGACAGGGGATGGGTCACTTGGTGATTACCTGTTCTGTTCATTTTCTTCCCTCTGGAGCACCTGGCATTGGCCACTGTCAGAAGACAGGATACTGGGCTAAATGGACCCAATATGGCCGTTCTTATGTTCTGAATCCTGTTTGAACTAGAACATGTCTTGCACCACTTACATCAATGCAAATCCAGAGCAGCTCCATTAAAGTCAATGAAATACACCAGTGTAAAAGTGGTGTGACATCAGAATTAAGCCCTACTTATTTTTAATAGACCTAGTTTTCTGCCATTGTTTTACTCGTATTGGGGAAAACCCTAAAGTCCTTATTCAGACACATTCCCCAAAACTTACTCCAGACAGTTTTAAAGACCTGTTGCACAGTGCACTGTAACACTCAGTAAAATGTTGAAACAAAAGCTGTCAATTTACTCTAATCCGAAAAGGCAGTCAGAGAATAATTCATAGGTTTATATTAAAACATAGTATTTTATTCATATGTTCCTTTCAGCTTGTCACAAATAAGCTACCGGCACTAGCTTGCTCCAGTCCACCGACTTACACAAGAGGGAAAGTATGCTATTTGCTCCCCGCAACTTCCCTAGCTAGGGATTGTAACTCGTATGAGTCCAGAATAAATATACGCATCTGGTACACTTATTTGATAACTTGATGACCAAACACAGCGCTTCAGCACTAAGAAGCCTGAGATATTACTCTTATTATAAGTGGGCCAAATTCTGAATTCCTTACTCAGTCTTTGCACATGCAAACGCACTTGAGCACACTTTTCTCACGTGTGTGAGTCAATAGGCCAGAGAGGGCTGTTGCTAATATCTCGGCTTATGTGTGATTAGTACATATTAAAAAAGTATATTATTTAAGTAACCCCACGATGTGGTGTAAACTGATTCATTAATCTTTAAGGCGTTTCAGGCTGAGGGTCCATAGATGGCTTTCATTTCAGCTTTTGTTGTTGTGTTGCTGCAGCAGCAACCACAAGCTCTCTGGAACTTCTTTAACCCTTGAGATGCTGGAGTTTTAAAAAAGTTACTCCCTATGATCCTCCGCTCTCTTCGGATGAGTAAAGACTCTGAAGCATGCTCTGTACTAAGAAGGCAGTCTCTTCCAAATCCCTATGATCTTGTTCTGTTGGAGGGCAGTCGTTTTTCTCCTTTCCTCTCTTTCCCCTTCACAAGTTAAACTTGAAAGCAGCAGCAACTATAAGATAATACGAAAGAAATTCAACAGCTCTTTCAGTCTTGCCTAGGGGGCAGGAGGAGGATGGGGAGCAAGCGTGCAGCCTCAAAGAAGAGTTTTATTTGCTTTAACTTTTGTTTTTAAATTTCATATTTTGAACACAAGTTGAGTTATTGTTTCATAGCTTTGTTCAAAGCCTCACAGCCAATGCATTTTACTGGAACTGTGGTTCTATGGCTGGGGGCATGGTTGTTAGGTGTTTGGATCAGGTTTGGCAGTAAGCTGCGAAAACAGGCGCTGGTTTATTTTTCCTACTGACTGCCGTGACAGTTGCAATTATTGTGCATTGTTTGTAGGTGGCTAGAAAGAAGGGAGGATACAATAGTGTGTTGCTCTCTGGGGGTAAATGAATTTGACTTACAGGTTCTTGTGGGGGGTCATGCAGGCTGATTATTTAGTGCCCAGGAATGTGGTTTTCATGCCACCGCTAGCCATGAGCGACTAGCAAACAATAGGTCAGTGGTATTGCAGCTGTATTTAGTGAGACAACATGAAAGGTGTGCAAGTTGAGCTGTTTTATACATACACACACACACAGGCATTGTACTGGAAAGAAGTAATGTTTTTTCCCTGCTATGTGAACATGAGGTTATTAACAGTTTTTCTACTGTAATTATTAAATTCTGTAGATGTATATTTGGCTTGGCAACTGTATTTAAAAAATTATCTATTAGTGATATTTGGAAACACGTTCTCAAATAGTATCTTTTTTTATTAGGACGTTCTGGAAAGTGTACAGGACTGAAGATGTTTTGCCCAACTATTTTGTATAGCAAATAGTTTTTTCCATTTAAATGTTCAAAATTTCATTGTGTTTTTCATTAGATCCAGAGGAGTTTTACAGGGTTGTGTGCTGCAGATGCAGCACTAGGTTGCTTATTGTTATTGCCTGGGTTTATGTCATTAACATTGAGTTATAGTGTCTGGTAGAGGCAAAAATCAGAAGAAGATTAGACTGTAGCAAGAATCTTTATTTTCTGTTCCTGTTATTTCTGTTAAATAAACAAATGGTAATATTTTACCGAAGGTGGGGAAGTATGTGCATTAGCTAGAGCAAGCACCAGCGACATCAGGATTCCCCAGTTCTAATCCCAACTCTACTGTTTACTTGTTCTGTAATTTTCAGCAAGTCTTTTAATATCTCTTTCTCAATTTACCTATCTTTACAATGGGAGAAGCAATACTTAGTCATATTCTGGGGGTGCTCAGAGACCTAATTATTAGTTGTGTTGCACTTTGAGATCATCAGCTGGAAGGATCCATATATGTCCAATTATAAAAGAAAAGGGAAAATTCGTGTTTTATTCTTGTGGTGTAAATGTATGTGTGTATTCTGGAAAAGTTCATTCAGTTTCATAAACATTTCAGGGATATGATTGGGGGAAACTTCCAGAATCAGTAATATCTAAAAAAAAATGAATTAAGTGTATCCATTGTATATTGTGTGTGTTTGTATAGTTATATAGCAGAGGTGGGCAAACTACGGCCTGCACGCCCCTCCTGCCTGGCCCCTGAGCTCCTGGCCCGGGAGGCTTGCCCCGTCCCCTCCCTGGCTGTTCCCCCTTCTTTGGGTAGCAGGGCTGCGAGCTCCTGGGGCAACGCAACTGCAGAGCCTGGCCTGACCCCGGTGCTATGTGCTGTGCAGTGGCGATGGCATGGCTGGAGAAGGGGTGGTTGGATGAGGGAGGGGCCCCGGGGGGGCAGTCAGGAAAGAGAGGAGGAATTGGCTGAGGCAGATGTCCGGGGGGGCTGTCGGGGCGGGGGGGAGAGTTGGATAGGGGGCAGGGCCAGACCATACAATTTCTGAAACCTGATGTGGCCCTCAGGCCAATAAGTTTGTCCACTCTGATATATAGTAATAGTGGATGGAAGAAAAGTAAAAGCCTGAGGATGGAAGCTTCCAAGGAGAGCTTATTTTGAAAGTCACACAATTTTGAATCTGCTCAAAGCAAGTCAATCCTTAATACACTAAATAAAATTCCAGTATAAGATGCCCTTTAATTCTTTCAAAGCACCAAGTAATTAAGTTGTTAAAAACTTTTAAAATATGTATTGAATTAGTTAGATATGTTTAAATAGAAATTCTTTCTACATCCACTGATTTTGCAAATGGGTTCAGAAAAGCCCATTGGATTAGTCATGGATAACGCACAGTGAAGCAGGATGAGTTTCAGAGCTGAAACTGATCACCTACAGGAGTTCGATTTCCTCCCAGTTCAGCACAGCACATTAGCTTCCATGTAGTATAAGGTGAGAGTGGTTGTCTTCCTCCATAGCATTAATATCTGCTACAGCAGAGGCCCCATATAGAATGGACCAATGGCCTAGTGCAATATGGCAAATCCTAAATTGCTTTGTTCCACTGTCTCCACACTCGGAAAATGCACCGCTATTGTTAATGGTATTTCATTTCCACCAGTGTTAGCATTGTTAGAAGTCCTATTGTAGATGGGAGGTGTCAGCTGGTGCGACCCCTTCAAGCACCTGAATCGGCCAGCTCTCAGCAGATACAGTGGTAGCATTCAGTGGCCCTTCCACACTAGATTTTCCAGTGTTGCTAACACTAGTTGGGTTGAACTGGCATTAGCAATGGTGCGAAAACTTTGAAAAACTTTCCTAGCATGCATAGGGCTTTTGTGTTAATCTAATTTATTTCCCATTTGCCAGAAGTTAATATATTTTGATATATCCCCTACTTAACTGATTTTGAATCCGTATAGGGAATTACAAGACAAAAGTTTAAGCTGACTTCTGTTTACAATCTTCCCGATTTTGCTTACTTGCAGAATTAAAGACATTGTTTAAGAACTGTCGTGCCTGAATCTCTGAAAGTCTGGGCAAGTCGGAATCCGCATTTTTTTTAAAGCCCTCTCTATTGCATGGGATAGTTCTCAAACAACTCTGGTGAACTCTTCTTTTCACCTCGTGTAAAAATGAGGAGTCATTGGGGCAAATTTGGCTCTCAACTGCACCCATTTGAAAGCAAGTCAACTCCAGTGAAGTAACTCTAGGTTTAAATGAGTGTGGATTAACCCACCATGCCTAATCTTAATGCACTAACCCATATATATGTGACATAGACATTTATTTTTAAGCAGAGAGCTCTGTTCCATGTTGTATGAAATATCAGTATAGGTATTTATATTAAACTATGTTTGATGTATGACAAAAGTGTGTTTGATGAAGACTTTAATCTTGCTTGTGTGTAGTGAAGTCGGGGCATGGGGGGTATATGCAGTGAACAGTCTTATGACTACCAATAATGGATTAAGAGAAATAATCCATTCAGTGATACTATAGCTCATCAGAGCCGTGAATTAAAGACATATATTATGTAGATTCAATGTATGGATTAAAACGGATAATCTGTGAGGTGACACACAGAATCTTGAGATAAGTGGGCTATGCAGATTCAGTATATGGATTGTGACGGATAATTCCATTTAAGTAACATTGGACAAGTTGAAGACAAGTAAGCTTGGGGTAGTGCTCATGTTATGAGCAGTAATCCAGTGAGTGACATGTTGGATCTCATAATCTGTAAACTGAAGACAAGAGAAAAAAGTATTCCACATTTAGATGTGGGAAAGGAGAAGGAGGGGGGGATTATTTATTGGGCAAAAATTGGGTTTAAACCTTTAACTAATAAAGCACAGATCCCCAGGAGATGTGTGAAAGCTGAGCATTCCCTTCATAGCTGTGTGAGTTTGCATTTGCAAATTATCGTTTGAAAAATGTTTGCATGGTTCTGTCAGATGTGGAACTGTGGTATTCTTTTTTATGGAAAGTATTGTATTTGAAATAGGAGAGAGAAGGAGAGTGAGAGAGAGCCATAAGTAGAGGAGATAAGATTCATGGGGTGGTTGGCTTCTTAAATATGATAAATTCAACATTTATTGCAACCTACTTGGTATCATCTTCTCTCTGTTTATTTACTTTGTTTTTTTTTTAATAGTAGCAATTTGCTGACAATGAGCTTTGGTCCTTTGCTGATATTCCAGAAGTGCTGGAGTGGGGAACCTGCCCAGTGGCACACTGGGGAACCTAAATTTTAAGGACAAACTTGGCAGCTGCTGAAATACTATAGGTTGATCAGAATACCATGTGATACTCTCAGCCAGCCAAAAAACAGAGAGTGCCAGTCAAGCCACACCAACGCAGTTTCGCTTTCAGGCAAATTTGAAAGACTGAAATGGACACTGTGGCTGGAGGGAGCTATTCTCATTTGTCCCTGCAGGTGGAGGTTAGTCCAAGAAATGGAAATGGCAACAATGTCTTGGGAGGAGGCCACCAAATAGGATTGGACGAGATACTGTTAAAATGTCTAAAAATATTAAAATCGAGACCTTTGTGACAAAGTAGTTAAAATGCTGCTTTCAAGCTGGACTGGAGTATTTCAGCTTTTTCTATGAATAGCATTAAAAAAATCAAATCCTACTTAACCAAATTCCTCTTCTATTTTTTTTAAAAAGTGGGGTTATCAATAGAGGGGGAAATAGTCTAAAATTGAACTAATTTAAATAGCAAATGGCAATCGCTTTATTTTGTTTGACCATGTGGAGGCCAAACCTCTCCATTTAAACGTCATCCAGAGCGTTGGCTTAAAAATAAAAAATGCTAAAACCAGTTTCCTCTTTGAGTTAAAAGTACCTCATGGATGCGTTGATAGAGATTAATGTTCTCAGCTACGTTTACCAGTCAAAAGGAAGCATATATATATATATGTGTGTGTGTGTGTATATACATATACACAAACACACTTCCTTTTGACATATATATATGCACACACACAAACCCATACACACACACTGTATACACACACATACAAACACATATATTTTATGCTGGGTTTGTCTTTTGCTGCTGTATAAAATTCAAAACATGAACCAGCTAGCATAGTTACAGCTTGTTGCCTGGATGGGGGAACAATGAATAGCTGCTGAGAAGTAATCCTAATATAATGTTGTCTATTCTTTTTGTAACCTTGACAGTAAATAACAAACCTGGTTAAATATCAAGCTTTGTTTGCAGCCTACCGTACCAAAACTTTTATGACAATCAATGCTGAATATTCATTGAGGACTTATTTCTAGCATTGCAGAATAGGTAATGTACTGGTCTGTTTCAGAATGTACTACTGAGCAGAAGGCTATGTCTTTGTCCCTACAGAATATTCATTCTTGAGGGTAACAGATAAAGATTATTGTTCATCAAGTGTTTTAGTTCATTCCAAGCCATCTTCCTTGAAGGCTAAAAGTTTCAGACAGTACACATTCTCAAATCAAGATGAATATTCACCTTCCAGGCTGTTATTCCAAAAAGAACATACTTTATTTGTTAAAATACAGAAGAACATATATTACAGAAAACTGTAGATAGACAACTGCTGTTGTTTTTTTTTTTTATTGTAAGCTATGTTTAGCTAGTACAAATCAATCAGAAAGTTTCCTTCTATTAAGCTGATTTCACATATCAGTATGGAGTCAATTAATTTAACAAGCTAGGTAGCTGTATATTTCAGACATGCATTGTAGAGTAATGGTGGCCACTGTGTACTGAAGTTGGCTTAAATTCTTAGTTGAAAATGCCAATTTTCAGATTTTTATGTTCTGGCAATCCCAAAGAGTTACTGGCTTGAAAATCATCATCCCAGCTCAAAATAAATACTCATTGTAGCTATTTCCATAGCACTGAGTTGGAAGCATACTGAGGTTTGTATGCATGTACAAACACACACTCACAAACACACAACAGTGATACAGCATTAATAATTTGGTTAATCAATGACTGGTAATAAATGTTAAAAATTTCTGGTCAAAGACAGAAAAAAGGTGTTTAAATTTCATACTTACCCCAGCCAGCTATGTCTGTTTATCAGGGTACATTTCCCGAAAGAGCATAACATAAACTCCCCATTGCCCCACATACAGAACTGCTGTTGACGTCAATGGCAGTTCCATGCGTGGATCAAGGGGAGAATATTCCCATTTAAAATCAATACCACCAGGCTTTAACACTGTGATTTTAAAGGGAACATAACCAAGATAAAATTAATGCACCAAATCTGAAGATGACTTATATTAAGTGCAATCCCATTGGCTCCAATGGATTTGCATAGGGTGTAAATTAGTACAGAATTGGACCCATATATTTAAAATAAATCCCTGTGTGTTTCTAGCTACACCTAAGATTACTGAAATGGAAACAACAAAAAATCAAATATACACTTCACAATTTATGCTGTTAGTTTGTTTTGCATTTCCCTCAGTTTGGAGAATGAAACTAGGCAGCTGATCCATTTCACTTTCCAGTTCCCGTTGCTTAGCACAGTAACATTGTGTTTGGGTTTTGAACACTGCAGGGAGAAGTTTAAATTGAAAAAAAACAACAACCCCACAGTGGGTTCAAATGAAGTCCAATCCTGAAGTTATATCTAGACTTAGACATAACTCCTGTTGATGCTGGTTGGGGCTGGGACCGTGCAAGGACTGTGAGATTTGATAAATTTCCCCCTCATTTTTTTTTATTTTAAAGTTTGTAAAACATTGTGCCTATATTAAAGGCCCATCTCCACTTTAAAAAACATCACAAAACTAAGCGAAAAAATCCTTGGACATCACCAAGGTTTTAACTAGTTTCTGTATAAGTATGTTCTCATTCACACTATTTTACCGCCGTTGTGCCCAGGTTAAGGGTAAGGGACAACCCTTTTGTAACATGGTTCCCTGACTTGATTGGTTTTATAGTGTAGGTATGGTCTGTGCTCAAAGTTCCATTTAGATAGTGTCCAAATTATTAGGCCCTGACCTACCAAAGGTTTACATAAGTGCATAACATGACAAACTGTGAGTACTCCCATTTAATTCAATGGGGGAAATCTTAGAAATCTTGAATTAAATGAGAGTTTTGCCATTGACTTCAGTGGAGCCTGGTTTTGATGAACGAGACTACTTGCAGTGCATAAAGTTGATTGTGACCGAACACAAGTCACTTAATCGTTGTGCCTCAGTTTCCCCATGTTTAAAAAAGTGTTAAAAAGGGATAATAATGCTTACCTGCCTGCCTGGGGCTTTGAGAGGATTAATTAGTTATTGTTTTAAAGTGCTTTGAAGATAACATGAGCTCTGTACTATATGAGCTAAGTATTATTACATTGTATCACAGCAAACCAAACATGTACTATTTGAGATATGTAGAACATCTTGAAAAAATAGCTATTCTCATTTAATGGATTTTTTTTCCATTTGTTCCCCCGTGTACACAGGATTTTAATTTTTTAAACAATAACTATGTTTTATGATATGAACATAATACAATGTAATTATGTTTGCCGGGTTTTATACTAGCACATTGTTTTCTTTGATTTTCTTTGAAAAACAGATACTGACAATTCAAAAGCTATTTAGGTAATTACTTTGATAGTAAACTGGCTCGGGGAATAAGTTTAACTATCTGTACTATTTTTTCCCCTGTACCTCTGGTTGATAATGTTCCTAGTTATTTGACAGTGTCACAGAGATTATACAAAACCATACTGCAATGTTTTGCCACTATCTCTTTTATCTTAGAAGGTGTCTGGTGGGGGTAGGGTGGAGGGAATCTGATCACTTGTCCATCAACATCTAAGAGTTATTTGACAAAAGATAAGTGTCATGGTTATCCCAGTTTCTGAGTTGTGCTTTCTAGGAAATTAAAATGAAATATTTTTTGCTGCTATGAGTTTCTAAAACCATTTGTCAACTTTCTGCTTGTTAGGTTTTGCACAAATATGATGGGGTTATCCTCTTACTTGAGCTTATATGTGTCCTCGCTTTAATGTACATTAAAATGTCACTGCCACCACTAGTCTCAGACTGTGAGTCAGAGCTGAGAATATGTAATAATTTTAGTACTAAACAATATTGTGGACAGTGTCAGTTTGGGGTGAAATACAGATTTAGCCTTACAGAATAGCATTAACTTACTCCTCCATTAGTGCTGCCTGCTGTGGGGGACGAGTGCTCATTGTGACTGTGTCCACAAATATGTTTTGTTCCCAGTCCCTTCCTTTATGCCGGTAGAGAATAAACAGAGGGGTCTGGAAAGCGTCTTCACTCATAAATGTAACTAGTCTTGGGGTTTGCTTTGATGCCTATATGTGTGTGGGCTTGTTTGATAAAGTTCCTGGTGGAAAATCCACGTTGTGCCACTGCAGTGCTAGGGAACAATTAGAACAGTGTGTCCACCTGGAGCAATATATCCTGAACAGCAGGTGGCCTGGTGGTTAAAAAGCTGTGTTAAACATGAAAAGTGCATTTGTTGCGGATTTGATGGTAATTCAGTGTAATTTTAAGGGCAGTCATCATTAGCCCACCTTCCTTTTCCTTTTCAATATTTGTATGAAATAGTCTAACTCATTATCAATTTGTACATTGCCACAACGGGCTGTTCCATTTTTTAATCACTACACCATGGTGTAGACTTAAAGCACTGAAATCATGTGAAGAGGATATGAATAGTATAGACTTGTCTCCAACAGCCAGAGCCATTTTAAAGTCAATTATCAACAGGACTAGCTCTGAGGAAGTTTAATAGGCAAGCTGCTGGAAGTGGCTGCTGGGGCCCAAAACCTGTCCACAGTAGGGTTCCCAACATTGCTACCAGCTTCACTGATGTTAGCTATAGTGAGAGCTTTTTGTAAACATTCTGAAGAGTTGCATGACTTTGCAGTTGCCACTACGGTGTCTTTCATTGCATAGTTAGTAACATAGTAAGATATAATATTGAGGTAAATTTTAAAAAATCTCTAAAAACTGAAATCATATTTAGTGACAAGTGACAAGTCAGCAGTCATGTGCATGGTGGTTAATATCTGAACCTCCTCATGTTGCATTTTAAGGAGTAGATAGGAGCAAATAGGACCAAGTGTCACCTTTTCTGCTTACATGCTTTTTGCATGATCAGCAGAACAGGCATGTACATGAAGGGAATATGTTTTTGAGTTCTAACATCCACTTACATAACCACTTTCAGTTGGTCTTGAGTTTGGTATAATAGCAGCAGTTCAGGCCATCTGGAGCCTGGTTTATGCTACAACTCCAGCTAATTTTAAAATGAGGTAGTAGAATCAAATTTAAAACCAGTTAGAATTTTAAGGGCTATTTTCCCAATGTAAATCAGGCCTTATTCTTGACCAGATAGCATTTCTACTTGTTCTTTAATTCTGAGCAATAATTATGATGAGCATGAGGATCAGTTTTCAAAGGCAGCATTATATTCAGCACTTATTTGTTAAAAGTAGATGAACAGTTGTTATAACTCTGTGCAGTACCCAAAGATGAATACATAGTGCACAGAAAAAGTTGATTTTGTTGAATACATATTGATAGTGACCAAAACATGTCTTTGACAATGGTTAGATGATCAGTGTGAAATATGCCTAAACCAGGCTCTGAACCCATATCTAATTTAACTGTGCTTCTGCAACTTGAATAAAGCTGTCGATTTCTCTTTGGGAGAGATTTATTGCTCATAGAATGGATTAATAAGATTAAGAGACAGTTTAGGAAAGTTTAGAGGTGTCTGAAATTAGGCAACTGTCTCTTATTAGTGCCAGTGTGATGAGTGTTTTGTCTCTCTTAGGCAACGTGGTCTGGGCTTAGAATACAGAACCAGGTGTCAGAACTCCTGAGTTCTCTTCCTAGTTCTGCCGTTATCTAACCATATGACTTCTATCAATGTACACACCTGAAATACTTCTCTACTTCTAAGAGTTGTTGTGGGATTTATTAATGTTTTCTGAGTTCTTTGAGATCCTCAAATGAAAGGCTCAGTATAAATTCATATTACTTGATCAAATCATATTAGTTGGCTGTCTTTGACAAATATCACTATATTTTTAAAATACGTTATTTGACAAATATTTGTTCTTGCCTGTTCCTAGCTTAGAACTAGACAAATCCAGACATACACCCACCCTGTCAGTAAATATTTAGAATAAAATATATGCAAATACTTTTTTCAGTGTTCAACCAGCTCCATGTAAATCAAATAATAATTATTAGATTAATCTTTTCAGTGATACAAAATATTAAATGTTTCTTTCCAGCTAAGATCACTGGGCAAAAATAGTCCTTTAGGATAATTTAATTTGTATCACTTAGAAAACCTTCACATTCTCCCCCGTACACCTCAAAAAACAGCTAGGGAATGGAGGGAGTTGTAATAGACACTTCTAACTAATTGCATGTCCAGTGGCAAATCCATGACACATGCTTTGTCCCTGATGCTTGAAGGGAAAATTGTAACTTAAAAATGTTTACTCCCCCACTCTTAGTATATTATCATAAGCTCCCATTCTTTCTCTCAAGTTTAATCAGAACTTTAAAAAAGTCCTATAGCTTCCGTTTCATTGCATCTCTCAAGTTTGCAGCATACCCACATGGATCTTTTGATAGCGTTAGCAAATATTCTCCGATTGATAGTGAGAATATTTTCCCATAGATCTTTCTTTTATTATGGGGTTTTAATAGGAAGTTCAATCAAGTGATATTACTTTTGTACCAAAAGTTTGACCCTATGTATTTTCTCAGATACATGTAACTGTCTACAAGTACTTAAAAGATTTGGAATTGGTTAAAGTGGAATGAAAGAGTGTTGCTGGGAGCATTGGAAGAAAATAAGTGAATTTAAATTAAGCTAAATATCACAAAAATATCTCTAATGGTGACACGTATTAGACTGGAATCATCTTTCAAAGGAAGCAGTAGATGACTCACCATTTCAGAGAGGAATACTGTGTCCAGTTCTGGTGACCACAATGGAAAAAGGATGTTGATAAACTTGAGAGAGTTCAGAGAAGAGCCACAAGAATGATTAAAGGATTAGAAAATGTGCCTTGTAGTGACAGATTCAAGGAGCTCAATCTATTTAGTTTAATAAAGAGAAAGTTAAGGGGTGACTTGATTACAGTCTGTTAGTACCTACATAGTGAACAAGTGTTTAATAACAGGCTCTTCAATCCAGCAAAGACAGGTAAAACACTATCTAATGGCTGGAAGTTGAAGCTAGACAAATCCAGACTGGAAGTAATATGTACATTTTTAACAGTGAGAGTAATTAACCATTGGAACAGTTTACCAAGGGGGTCACGGTGGATTCTCCATCACTGAAATATTTTTTAAATCAAGATTGGATGTTTTTCCTCTGTGACTTATTTTGGGGAAATTCTTTGGCCTGTGCTATACAAGAGGTCAGGCTTGAGGATCACAAGGTCCCTTCTGACCTTAACAATCTATGAATCTGAAATTTAATCCAGAAAGTGCTGGTAAATATATTGTAGGGAAGATTCCTACACTGGCAGGGGAGTGGACTAAATGAGCTAATACCCGTAGCTCTTTTCATGTCTGACTGATAGTTGGCTATGAGCATGGTTAGTGTAGTCGCCAGTTTTTCTTTTGTTGAATTGGAGAGCGTTGGTGACATTGGCAGCAGAACACTTCTCATATTTGAGAGGGGTTTATGTGGCAGGGCTGTCCCAAAAGCAGACTGTTTTAAGAGGAGATATCTAGACAGAAGGCTTATCCATTTCCTCAAGCTTTTTGGGGAAGAACTTCATGGGCTCTGATTTCTGTAAGGGAGGAGACCTTTGCGACGGTTGTGTTGTGTTGGTGGGTGCTGGTAGATTACCTGCGAGTATATTTTATTATTTAATTGATCATCTTTTCAATTCATGGCAAAGGTGCCATTGTTATACATAGTTTTTGATTAATACATTTTGATTTCTCTCCGATTTGTGAGGCTCTTACTACACTGTCCCCAGATCCCCTCTCATTCCTTTCTGGGTGAAAGGAAACCTGCTGTGGAGGAAAAAAAAATGGGATGGTGGTAATTGGTGCATATTTCTGGGGAAACATGAGCAGAACATATTTCTAGTGCACTTGTAGATAATAGAAATCTGGTGTTTGTAAAATAACATAATGAGCAAGTTGGGTTAGTGATGGCAAGTGGCACAACCTCTTAGCTATTTCTACTCTACACTAGATTTTAAAAAATTCTCATCAGTGGTAGCAACCCTGGTATCAGCTATTGACATTTAACCACTGTATTATCTAACCCTGATCAGAGCAGAGCTGGGCAACGTGGCAACTAGAATACTGGCAGCTGGCCTGCCCTGGGATACTAAAGAGAAAAAGGAAAAAAATCTAATGTGCATAAGATTTCTGTTCTTCAGCATGCCTATTTGTACAATGGGGATGATAATACCTACCTCACTGGGGAGTGGGTTTTCTGGAAACAGAAAATGTGGATATCTAGTTTTGACAGAAACGTTTTCAAAGCAGTTGGTTGTGAACCATGTGAAATGTAAGCAACTTCGAAAGTTTTCACAAAACTGTTTCTCCATGTTTCTATCCACTCTACTAAACAGGCTACTGAAAGAGAAGCGGGGCGAGCAGGGAAAGGAAGTATTATTAACCCCAGTTTTATAGATGGGTAACTGAGGCACAGAGAGAATAAATAAGTGACTTCCTCAGTTACACATGAAAATAGTGGTAGAGCAGGGAATTGAATGGTGCCTTAATCATCTTCCCTGTCTCATTTTTCTGTGAAGAGTATGTCCCTAGTTGTTCCAGAGGAATGCATTGCAATATGCGTTGTGATTTTGCATATACTGTACTGAAATTCTGTTTATACTGAAACTGCCATTTAAAAATTACCCGACTCTCATTTCTCTCTCTTTCCTTTACCTTTTGTCACTCTGTGATGCCCAGGGACTCCAGAAAGCCTAGCTGAGAAAGAAAGGCAGCTTATGGGTATGATCAATCAACTGACCAGTTTGCGTGAGCAGCTGCTGGCAGCTCATGATGAACAGAAGAAACTGGCTGCATCACAAATCGAGAAACAACGCCAGCAAATGGAGCTGGCTAAGCAGCAACAGGAACAGGTGAGTGATTATTATAGCGAATCTCATTCTAAACTCCTATTCATTGATGTTTAACTTTACAATAGCTTATCTTTGAGGGCTGAAATTTCTCAAGATTGTTCTTAGCCCAGAATTAATTTTTTCTTTTTGTTTTGGGGTGTGGAAAGTTGGGCAAAAATATATCGAAGCATTTTTTTATTTTTCGTAGTGTTAAAAAATGGTGTTTTTTCTACTTTTCAAATGCTTATCCCACTATTTTGAGAGACAAAAACTCAAAATATTGTTTTGTTTTAGGAGTGCAAATAAAAACACAAATTCAGCCCTGCAGAATATGCCTGTGCCAATGGTCACTTGAAGTCAATGAGGTTGGTTGTGCATAACAGAGCAAAATGGGCCTTTAGATAGTGCAGTGCCACCTAAAAGTGCAGTTTGTGAAGTTTGAAAAAAACTGAATGAGAAATACATAAAATATAAACTAGTGAACCAGTGTGATACTTTTCGTTCCCATTTAAGAGACTGATTTTCAGCCCTCACAAATACACGCATTTACCCTTTGCAGGCACAAATATGTGTTCACACTTATCTATATATGCATATATTAGAATTTGCATGCAAAACCATCTCTTTTCCCAATACTTTTTCTAAGTACAAATTTTCAGAAAAGTGAAAGCACAGGTATGTGTCTGCCCAGCTTTGTGTAGACAGAAATTGAGGACAAACAGAAACCTGGCTTAAATTGTGCCCTAAGTGTGTGCTGAGTGCTGTTATCCAGATACACTATCTTGAGTGTGTGTCTAGCTCTAGAATTCTGCATTTTGAAATAAACAGATTTGAATTGATTTGATGGGTTAGACATTCCATATGTTATTTCTTGAATGTATTTCCTGTAAACATGGGAAAACAGTGCATTTATTTGAATGTCTGATCAATTACAGTTCTTTCTTTTTAAAAAAAAATAAGAGTAAATTAACTAAAATACCTGTATGACTTATCTGAAACTCACATAAGTATGGAAATTCATTCATTATTGCCACCACTACGGTAACTCCACCACATTGTATGTATATAATAAAGCATACCAGTTGACAACATACAATAGAAAACACTGCATTATGCACAAGAGGAATTGTGGTTGCTGTGGGAGCTATGTCTTTGTTTTTACTGGTGCTTGGATAGTTAAAATCTCATCCTTAATGCTGAATATTGTGACTGAGCTGTTCTGTGGAATTTCCGTCTCTTGAACATAAAACCCCCACAGAAGAAGAAATTCTTTAAGGGACAGTAGGAGAAATGAATCATCTATTAAATTAGAGTAGCCCGTTCACATTGTTGCTAGTATATAGACATAGATGGAGAGGCATCACTGGCAAGATCTTTTTGGCGAGACATCCATCAGGACCTGTACCCTTACCTGTAGAGGTCGCTATTGTTTTAATACCACCAAATAGTCCAAAAGAGAAAAGGAGAATAGAGCGAAAATCAAAAAAAAAAAAAGAAATAAAACAACCCCACAGGTTAGAAATCCTTGTAGTCATGCATTACATACAAACTGATTTTTGTAAAAAATATGAACTAAAGTTTTTATTTAATCATTAACAGTGAGCCTCTCTAAACACGGAAAACTTTTTTCTTTCCCCAGGCTATCAAATCAGCTACAGATAGGCGTTTCATATGCCACTAGTTTAATAAAGGAAATTAAAACTTTATCTGGGGGGAAAAGCTCATCAGTTCTCCCCTCAATAAGTAGATTTTATTCCCATAAATGTTGAGACTTACATCAGGGGAAGAATACTCCCCCAACAATGCTTGCAATGCTCTGTTAGCAATTCACAAGAATGGAGATGTTCTGGTGACTGAAACAAAACTTTTGTAGAATTTAAACAAAAAGATGCTTTTTAAATTTAGCGGCATATTCCTCCTCAGCTCTATAGATCTGTCTACACTGCAGCCAAGGGTGTGATTTGCAGCTTGTATAGCTCCATTAGCTGTTATCTAGCTAGCCTGATAAATATAGAAGTGAAGATGTGGCAGCGCAAGTTCAGCCCATCTGTACAAGGCCATCTGACCTCCTTTGGTACCTGCTTGCTTGTGCAGCTGGCGCTGAAGCTTGCACTGCAGTATTCTCATTTCTAATTTCAGCAAGCTAGGTAGAATAGAGCTAGCATGGGTAACACCTGCATATGCTGCAAATCACACCTGTGGCTGCAGTGTAGACGTAATCTTTGTGTCAGAACTCTTTTTGTACCTTCTCATCAATTGTAAATGGGATTTGACCCACAATCACCTTGCTCAGTTGAGGGGGAAGGATGGTCTTGTGATAAATACACAAGACTTCAAATCAGGAGACTTGGGGTCAGATCTTCAACAGGTATAAATTAGCGCATGTACACTGAAGACACAGTGGAGCTATGCTGACTTACACCAGCTGAGGATCTGGCCCCTGGTTTCTGTCCGTGACTTTTCTGGACATTGAAGCACTTAGTGGTTAAGTGAATTGCCCAAAATCAAGCACCAATCTTTTTGCCTCTGTTTCCCTATTAATAAAATGTAGATAATGCCTTCCTCCTGCATTTCATATTTGTAAAGTTCTTGGAAATCCTTGAATAGTAGATGCTATAGAAGTACTGTGTATTCTCTTCTTTGCTCCTTTTTCCTCTTCCTCCTATTTGATGTCTTCTCCCAAGTGCTCTTCCACCAACAGAAAGGGGCAGACAAGCAGTATTCTTTAAGACCAGTGGCAATACGAGTCTATGAATTGGCTAATGAGAAGGGACTCACGTATCAGTCTATCCCTCCCCATCAGTTCTGACAGTGTTGTCCCCGAGGTTCACTTTTTCATGAACTGCCACTACCATGATGCGCAAATGTGAGCCTCCTGCCTCTGTGGCACATCCAGCTGCTGCCACCCACATACCACAATGTCACTAGCTTAACAGAGTGGTGTCAAGAACTAAAAAAGGTGGGAAATTCCTATGTAACAATTCTAGGAGTATTGGTACAAATTTTACATTTGCAATTTCTCCGCAGATTGCAAGACAACAGCAGCAGCTTCTGCAGCAGCAACACAAAATTAACCTTCTTCAGCAGCAGATCCAGGTCAGAGATTGTCACCCTACCTATAATCCTTAATTTTCACTTTTCCCTTCTTTCTTCCAACCCCCTTCAGTACAGCCAGAGTCTTTGTAAGAATCTGTACAGAAAGATGCTGGTATTGTATTTTAAGAAAATGGATAAGGACGTTACTTGCTATTAAGCACTAAGGGTGGGATTCTGCAAACCTTTACACTTTTGATTAACTTGACGCATATTGGAAGCACTATTGATTTCAGAGTGCCATTCACATCAGTAAGGGTTTGCAGGATCAGACTTTGGAACAGTGGCTCTCAACCTGCAGCGCATACCCCACAGAAGTGTCTGTAGTGTCTCTTGCAATTGTTGGGTGGGGAGTTACAGATCTCCTCCAATTCTATCTTGAGTCTTCTGCTGAAACAGTTTTGCCCAGTCTTTTGCAGCCAACTTCCCCTTAGGTATCAGGAGAACAGTCTAAAGCATTTAATAATTCTAGAAGGGACTCATTTGGAGCAGGAGCCAGCAAAAGGATTCTGGAGAGCAGCTGAGGAGGTGAGGTCACAAGTGGCTGTGTGCGTGCTCCATCAGCGAAGAAGATTGCTAACTCTTGTACCAGAATGTTATGGATATAATTATATTTCATTTTCACCTGATATTGCTTCTTATTTGTTTCTTCATCTTCCTTCCTATGGTAGTATACGTTTTATGCTCTGAGAGTCAATAGCATGTTATATTTAAAAAGCAAAAAGTTTGTTCCTGCTCTCTGATGTTCCAGTGCACATCACCTAGTTACTAAAATCATTGATTGTACCTGCTACTAGAGATGGATCCAAAAACCTCAACATGTGAAGAAACTTTGGGACTTGGACATTTGTGGCTGGATCTGATTTTTATAATCAGATGATTCACCCTCCTAGATCCAAAAAGCCTTGAACTTTGAGGAAAGTTTAGATCCAGATCCAATCTTCATGCCTCGGGTCCATCTTTAATATTCAGCATTGCATAGCAACTGATTTTGTGTGGCATAAGCTGATATGCACTGATTAAAAATGTGTGTAAGATACAGGGCTGTGCGCAGTTCTTAGATGAGCCATTGGCAGCCACACTAAAATCAATAAGGTAGCATGTTGTGTAAGTCAGAGGATACCTTGGCCCCTAATAAATGCGTTGCTATGCTCCATCACATGATCATTTCAAGATGTCACATATCAACCTGAACCCAGAAAAAAATCATTTTACATTATGGTGGGTTTTCTTGTGAATTAAAGTTTAAATCATGCTCTTAGTAAAACTAGTGTAAATCTGTTGACTATAGTGGAGTTGAACGGAGAAGAAAATTTAGACTGGGATAGTTAGGTATTACAATCTAGTCGTGAAGTACAATAGAAGGAAACTGAGTTTACCTTCCTTTTGAAAAGTTGTGAGGCAAATAGGGAAGGGCAGACTGCTTTATATAAAGCAAACTGTACCACAGGCATTGGTCATCTTTGATCTAAAACTGAAATCAATCCTACACTCTTTTGGAAGATTGAACATTTTGGTTAAGTTTGTTTCTTTAGTTCCACAGTTCTTTGTTTCTCCTTCTCATCTTTATTTTTGGGGACGTATGGACAAAGAGAAGTGGGTGCCTGACTGCCTTCTTTGAGGAGGCATTCTGAGGAGGCCAGTTGCTTTCCTATTTCTGAATGCTGTTGTTGACCATATAAAATACAGTACAATATCCCATGACTCTAAGTTCTGTATTTACATGAAGCCAAAATGTTTTGGACTGTTTTTGTATTATAAATGTTATGAGGTAGGTAGGATGGCGTTTTTGCTGGTATTGGAGGGTGTCTTTCCTTTTTGAGTATGTCAGTTGAGAAAAGTGGACAGCTGGGAAAAGCTGTGATTGGATATGGTAATAAAAGGGAGAGGTTGAATTTGTAATTCCTTCTCTTACGGCATGCTGTTGTGGCTGTGGGTATCAGAAGGGTTTCTGGACTTGGACTAAAGGTGTGTTGTTAGATTGTGTTTGCTAGACTCCACCACTTTACGCTTCAACTCAATCCATTGGCATGTGTTAAAGTCTATATTGCCTTGTCTATTCTAGAATCTTAGAACATGTTAGTTAGAATGTGGTAGCTAACGCATTCTAACAAGACATCATCTCTCCTGTACCATGACAAACCCTTGGACTGCTTTTAACCTGAATTGGATGCAAATTTAAAGTGGGAATGGAATATATATTTGTAAATCTTCCTGTCAGAAGAATGACATCTCCACTTGGCAGTGAAAAGGAGTTTTCAATATCTCTTTGCACTACTTATTGTATTTTTTTTCTTGGGTGTTGAGCTTGCGCATACTCCTGTTTTTTAATAATACAAATCAGCTTGAGCCCATACTTTTGCTTGAATAATAAATTGAGGTTTTAGTCTCCTGTTTATAAAGAAATATCTGAAGTTTACATGGGTTTATAATCATGGCACAATCTCTAAGTAGCTAGATATGTAATAATTTATAAAGCATCTCAAATCACTGTGGTAAGTATATGCTATAATGTTCCATTCGTTCAACAGCATCAGGATTTCTCTGCCCAGACCTTTCTGTAATCCCTCAGTCTCAGTTGCAGAAAATGATGGGCCAGATCCTCAGATGGTTTACAACAGCATAACTCCACTACAGTCAGTGGAGCTACACTGATTTACATTAGCTGAATAACTGGCCCTATCACTTTAGTCCTTTCATAAACTGTGGCAGGCAAAGTACTAGACTTCTCATATAAGACAATTTATAATGACACTAATCTTTGTTAGAGTCTTGAGATTGGTAGGCCCAACTTGGATTTATATAGTTTTTTTCTTTATGCCATCTCTTTGTAAAGTGCATGCAATTCTTTGTGTTGGTGGGTAGATTTAAAAAAAAATCTTTATTGCTGCATCTTTAACAAAAGTCTGAAAAACAGTACAAGAAACCCTACCATGACAAGTGATGAGAGAGAGAGAGGAACCAAATTTTAGTTTTAAGTTTCTACTTATGAGCCCAGAGTAAGAGGGGAAGTTGTTTTTATAAACAGTGAGTAAATTGCAAATAATAATAATAATCTGACCCTCTTTCTTTTAAGTGTAGAGTGTAAAAATGAAATAGGTCTTCTCTGGGGTACTGGAAAATACAGACTGATAATGAGATATAGAGCCTTTCATCTCTTGAACCCTGACCTAAGTCAGTACTAAATGAAAGTCAACTCACTACTTCTCTGATACTTGTTGCTGGCTTAGGAAATGAGTTGATGGCCTGTCTCAACCCATTGTCTAGGGATATGGATGAAATTGTGATCCTATTGAAGTCAATGAAAGCACGAATTTACCCTGGGTGCCTACTTCACACAAAACACTATCTGGAGCTGGTACCCTTCTTTAGGCAGCTACATCACAGAGATCAAGGTTTGAAGAGATTTGGAGACATCTCATTCCTCTAGAGATGGTTCCTTGGCTTCTGCCCATCTAAATAACTGTCACTCTAACCCCTAGTAACACGTCCCCATCCAACTCTCAGTGAAACAGCCAGGAAACAGCCAGGTCAGGTATAAAGTTTTAAAAAAATATAAATTCTACTACTAATAAAAATAAATATTTTCTTTCCATGGAATAAACGAACAGTTGTTGGCATAGAGAAATAACAATTCCAGAGTGAAAAAGTAGCTTATTCATTATAAGGAAATGGAGACAGTGGCCTGGTCACTCTACTGTATGGATTACACAAAATGGTCAGTGAGTTTCATGACAGGTTAAGGCTGGTGAAATAAAATTGTGACATGAAAGTCAAATGTGCACAGAGGCTGTGGGTTCCGGCTTTTTCACCCTGCCCTAACTAGTCTATCATGCTTCTGTCTCACAGGGCCAGAGTTTTTAAACAAACTGCCTTAGATTTATTGACATGGAAATGTTCCTACGAAGTTGGGATTGCTATTTGACTTACGTACAATTGAATGATTAGGCTGCAGCAATGAACCCAAACTATAAATGACAAAGGATTCATTTTACTTGAGCCAAATTTTTCTAAACTTATTAGAGTTGTAGTAATTCCAGATAAATTATTACACACACAAAAAAAATCTAGTGAAATATTGTATTGAAAACATAATACCTTAATGTTAAAAAAAAAACCCTGACTGACCTGCTGATTTATGACTCCTTTCTCTGAGTGCGCTAAGTTGGAAACATTTCCCTCTCCCATTACACTTACGAAACAAACACCAAAACTTGCAGACAAGCAGGGATAGATTACAAGGTATATTGCCTCTTTGGAGGATGGGAAATGCTGAGTGTAACTACAGTTCAGTTAAAGTATCCACTTCTGTGATGCAGAAGAAAGACATGATAACCACTTGCGCACAGAAGAATGTACCAGTCGCATGGGTATCCAACTGAAAATACACATCCCCTCTGGTTACACACAGAGGCAATGTTCATTAGAGCAGGGCTGTGGGTTTGTCTGCATATATGAGTTGGCAGGGTTTAAATAAAAGTTTAATGTTAAACTAGTGCAACTTTGTGTGTAGACTAAGGCCAGGACTCTGTGTCTGACCACAGCTGAAGGCCACTTGTACTGCAATTTATGCTTTGGAGAAATGGATATCATCATTTTTATCTGCTTTGCAGGGTGCACTGGAACTAATTTGTAAGGGGCTTTATATATATTCTCCATGTGTTTTTAATGCCATTTTAGAGACATGAAAATGAAAAGGTATTTTTCTTACTGATTTCCATTTGCCCAAGTATTCAGTTCATCCTGACCTGCTCTCTCTGGATCTGCTGTTCCAGTGGGTCTGCTACTATTTTTTTGTAACTCTTTCATTTTGCATGAGCAGCCCCGATAATGCCAACTTGTTTTTCAGAACAGATCCTTAGCTGACTGTAGCTGCAAGAGCAAGCAGAGGAGTACTGCACTGTTGGACCTTCAAATGTTGGGCTAGATTCTGCCCTTGTCCTTCACAGCCATGCTAGGGAGAAACTCATCCTCACCTCAACCAGCTCCTCCATGCAGCCACAGAACACCTACTGGCACCAGCTGGTGGGCTGTCATGGAGCCAGGGCTCTCAAGGCTTCTGGGAATCCTGGTCATTGGCAGCTTGCCTGGCAGTGAGCTTGGGAGCTGAAGTTTCCCATACTCTCCCCACGTTTCCCCAGAAGACAGCCTGAGGGGCTATCCAGGATTCCTGAGGATCCATGCACACCCAATTTCCTGGCTGCCCTCCCATTATCAGTCCAGGGGTTCCTCCCCTCCTGTCATTAGTCAAGGGATTTAACTCCCCCCACCCCTCCCACCCCCCGCTTCCCAGGAGCAGCACTGGCAGACAGGGAGATCTGGGACAGGCGGCAGCAATACTGGTATGAACCCGAATCAAAATATTCCCATTCATGGGGAAATTCTGAGGTTTGAGGTTTCAAAATCTTGAGCACTTGGAATTTCCGGCAGGATGGATATCTGATTTCTGACCAGCCCTATTAAAAAATCTAGCTATAATTTTTTTGCAGGGAGAGTGGAGGAAGTTTAGGGTTGTTTTAGCTTTCTCTGCCACACAGAATTTTGAAAAGACATAGGTTAGAAATGTCACAGAGTTGTCATTAAAACAGTCCGAACAAGAAAAGACAATGGACTGATTCTAGCTTTACATAAGTATATAAAAGCAAACTGATTTCAGAATGCTTTATGTATCATGATTTGCCACACAGATGTTAATTTGGGTGAGTAATTTTTGTTTGTTGGCATTTGGATATTTTGTTTGTTTAACTGCTCAGGTGAGCAAGCATCTGTTATCCAGAGTTTACGGAATGATCTTTAGCCCTAATATTTCATACTGTTTGTATGTAACAATTCTCTCTTTGTATTTCTTTTAAGTAAAACAATGAGATTTTGATTAGTTTGCTATAATGTTTCAAAGAAAATATAGGCAGTTTGGAGGCAGTTTTTGCTTGTTATGGAACACAAACTATATATATAGCACTGTAAATTTACGTGGCAACGTAAGGAAATGTCCCAACAAACTTGCACTTTAAATTTTACTGCTGGCACAGTTCAGCCTTCTTCAGATTCGATGCTCAGTTGGAAGGCAAACATCAGCAGTGTACCACAAGGGATAAATCCTATGAGCAAAGAGGCTTTGTGCCATAGGTGCAGCCACTGCTGGGGATGATGGTGATGTCTCCTCTCAGCTCCTTATTATCCTGTTGATACCTGCTTCGGGGCAGCCTCAGGACTGGTGAAGTTTCACTCTAACTTATTTTTTTAACCTGGTTGCAACTCTGCTTTGAACAGAGAATTTTTAAGGGGTAAAAGTGTTTCAATCTGGTCATATGCTGTCCCTGCCCCAGGACCCCATTTCTGAATTCCTGAGGAAAGAGTGACCTCAGAGCAGTGCTTCACAGTCACATGACCTCTTTGCAGCTTGCCACCCCCTGTAAACTGGAATGATGCTAATTCCTCTGTATTTAGGGGACCTCAACACATATTAGGGAGAAGTAGGGACAGAATGTTGCCCACGTCAACCAAGACATCAAACTAAGGGCCTGATTCAGCTCCCATTGAAGACAATGGAAAGGTTGTCATTGATGTAAGTGGGAGGTTTGTTCCCATCCTTCTTCCTCCCTATTCTGCAAAACTGCTTTCAGAGCTGGTTCAGTCCATTGAGCCAATTTGTTTTTGTTTTGTTTTTCTCCATTGCGAATATGCTTTCAAGAGTCCAGGTCTCTTTGCTAGCTGAAATTGCAGTCAAACCCAATGGGCTTATAGACTGGGGATCTTGTGTCCAGTTTCATCATGTGTCACGAGCAGCTGTTTTCCTGCATCTTGTAAACATGGGCCTACTGGATTCACTGAGACAGGCCCATGAAGAAGTCGCATTGCAGTCTTTCCCATGACTTTGCAACCTTTTCCCAAACAACTGAGGTTATTGGCAAAGCAGCTATTCAATTGTTTCTCACAGAGGCTCTGCAGCTGATATCCTCTTAGTTATCATAATAGGACTTGCAGAAAAACCCTTGGGAACCTCAATTATTTAAAAAGAGAAAGAGAGAGAGGAGGAAAGGGTCAAGATGTGGAAAGGGAGGAGTGAAAAAAATCTAAGCTAGAAGTCAGAGTCTAGGCTCTGAGTGAATTAATCTTTTCCTTATGTCATCACATGTACAGCAAGTAACGTGTGCGTTGCTGAAGAGAGTGATGCATTTACCATAGACAGTCTCTGGGTCTGCAGCTCCTCCATTATTGTAAAAGTTAATTCAGTGCTAGTGAAAGATGCCAAATGGGCAATCCTCTGTTTATTCGCAGAGCAACCTTCCATCAGTCAAAGCCACAGAGATCACTTCTAGAAGTGAGAGAGTAGTTCACTGTCAGGCTTGTCTACACTCAGGCTATAGACAAACTTCAGCAATCAGTGCAGCTGTACTGGTTCTGACTCTACGCATATTCAAAGGAAAGCTGGGGTTCAGCTGAACTAGTTGAGGTTTTAGGGTTAAATCATGATTAGGTCAGTCAGTACAAACCCTGGCTTGTCTTTGTCTACACTTCATGTAGCTGCCCCACTGCTGACCCTAACTGCTGATTTGGTGCTTTTTCCAATATTCTCAACCTGAGCATTCAAGAATCAAGAAGTAGGTCCCAAAACCTCATGGGATTGGCTTTAAAATCATGGCATTTTAGAGAATTAACTTCCTTTTATTTGCCTTCTGATGTTGGAGGCTTTAAGTATCACAGTTTCCAGCTTTTCCCCACAACCTTGAGGGTTAGAAGCTTACTTAAAACAAAACAAAACAAAAAAAATCATGGTTCCAGGACCTATAGTTATGAGAAAAACACTGAATACCATAAGAATCACAGTACAATCACCAGAGCTGCCAAAACTATGAAAAAAGGCCTCAGTCCTGGATCTTTCAACTGAGGTTGCCAACCAGGTCTTCTATTTTCAGCGCCCCGTCTTTCTAGCTTCTCTTCCAGATTCTGTCTCCAATTTCGTAATTTGTCTCGTTCGTGCCACATCCTCTTTGGCTGCCATCCCCAGTACCCCTGCTTCCAGCATCCCTGCCTTCCACATTACTAAGCTGTCTCCCTGCCAGGTGTCTTTCACCAGCTGCTATTGTCTGCCTAGACTCCCTTTCCTTCTCCCATTCCTACTCAGTATTCCATTGGTTTTTGTAACTGGTTTCATCATTGGCTACAGAGAGTGTGACAAATTTCTAATGTTTTTGGTTACAATCAGTGTGTGTCTGTGTATGTGAAAGCACTGCAAGGAGCAAAGGTACAAGAGGGAGAAAGAAAGTGGTGTTGCCCATTGAACTCTCATAGGAACAAGGACTTTAGTACACTGCAGGATCCCAATCTCACCCATATGGTGAATGCGTAGTCATGAGCAGTTTTGTTGTGTAGCCAAAAAAGGCGGCGGCAGCGGCTACAGTAAGGTAAGTCGGGAGATAATAAAATTTTTACTGCTGGCTGGTGGAGGTGTTTCGGATGTGTTTTCTTTATATCTTCTTCCGCCCCTAATTGAAGATGCTTTAAAATTGAATGACTAGCAGTCAAAATGTGTTTGCTTCAAGCTGAGAAGAAAAATGCTGGTGTCTCTGCTTCCAAACTGATTGCGCTTTGTACACAACTGACAGCCACAGTCACTTTGAGTGACTGATAAGTGAGAAGCTTTGCCACTTATCAAGGAATGCACACTGAAAAGAAAAGACTGGAGCCGTTCAGATGCTTTGGCATGTTCAAAATAACATCTCACATCAGTCAGACTCAGAGGCACTAGAAGACATTTCAAAATAAACTTTATATCTATCCATCTTTCTATCTAGAGGCAAAGATTCAATTTAACAGACAAATCAGTATGTGGCATCGCATAGATTCTGAAAAAGAGAACATCATTATAAGGGTCACAAGTTGTAAGATGACTCAGCTAGCTACATAATTTGAGAGCATTTGTTGTTGGGTCTTACCTCTCTAAGCAGCCTAAATTTGAATATTCATAACGACAGATCTCTACAGTGATTTCTTCAAATTGTGGAATTTCACCCTTGTAGGCCAAGCGATGCTTGATGATATTTACAGTTTATATAGCACCTTCCATCCCAAATAATCCCACAAAACTATGAGCCAAATCCTGGCTTGATTTACACCACATGCAATAGTATTGAGTGACTAAATGCGATGTGCTGGGACAGCATGGCATTATTATTATTAATGCTGTTATTTACCAATTTGTATTTCTTGTAGCACCTAGGAGTCCCCATTGCGGACCGGAATCCCACTGTGCTAGACATTGTACAAATACAGAACAAAAAGACCGTCCCTGCCCTAGAGAATGTACAGACTATAAGACAAGAGACAATAGATACAGCCAGAGAAAGGGAGAACAATGAGACAATACTGTCAGCCTAATAGGCAGTGATCTCAGCAAACCAACAACTTACCTGTTGTCAAGGTTTTCGTAGGCCTCACAGTAAAAGAGGAGAGTTTTATGGAGGGTTTTGAAGGAGGATATTGCAATAATTTAGAATATAATTTGGTCCATTATGCTCACTTAGGAACCACTATGTCAGTCAATGAATTGAAGCCATTTCTGGAATACAGCATGGCAGCTATTGATTGCCACATGACAACAATGATTTACAAGGGAGAATGGTGACAAATATTGTGGATGGGAGTTTCAAAATCCCTCTGCTTTGGCCTGACTTCCCACTGAAGGCAACGGGAGTCCTGCTTGACTTCAGTGGGAGCAAGCCACCAGAGCTGAGCTTTTTTTCGCAAACTCCATCAGGTATCTAATTTTAAATATTTATTCCATTTTTAAAATGGAGCTGTTTAACAAATGTTTCATCATCCAACATAAAAGTGGTTAAAAACCCATTCTCCCCTTCCCTGCCAACAAAATTACACACATTCATACCATGTCAAGAGCTTGAGGGGAAAAGTTGGGAACACTGGTAGACAGTCACCACCATTGTAAACTCTGTGTCATCTAACCCTCAGCTGGTGACTCATGGGCTTTTCAACAATGTTAAATGGTCATGACTTCATTTTGACAGCTCACAGCACTTTACCCTAAACACACTGGTGCTGTGGATCAGTAATGACTCATAGGGAAGGGTATGGTAACACCTACTGAATCATCAGTATCACTGTCTATGTCACCCTAAAGTCTGCTTAGACATCTCTCATTCAAAGATTGACTGTGCCCAATCCTTTGTAATTTGAGACATGATGTGATCATTACTAAGGTGGTAGGGATATAGGCTGCAGGGAGTCTGATGGACACTGCTTTATCTCTGGTGTTCTCTTGCTAGTGGTGCATCAGCATATTGTTGGTGGATTGCCCAGCGTAACTTAGAATCACAGAATATCAGGTTAAGAAGGGACCTCAGGAGGTCATCTAGTCCAGCCCCCTGCTCAAAGCAGGACCAATCCCCAGACAGATTTTTGCCCCAGATCCCTAAATGGCCCCCTCAAGAGCTCACAACCCTGGGCTTGTCTACATCAGAAAGTTGCAGCGCTGGTGAGGGAGTTACAGCGCTGCAACTTTGAAGGTGTACACATCTGCAGGGCACCACCAGCGCTGCAACTCCCTGTTTGCAGTGCTGGCCGTACTCCCGTTTTGTCTCGGGTGTAGAGGATCCAGCGCTGGTGATCCAGCGCTGGTAATCCAGTGTAGACACTTACCAGCGCTTTTCTTGACCTCCGTGGAAGGAGGAAGCCTCTGGTAATCAAGCTGGTCTCCTTTCCCGGTTTGCTCTCTTGTTCCCGGAACCCCGAGCAAGCAGGTCTCCTTCCCTGTGGTTTGCAGGGTGGTTCGGGGAACGCGAGAGCAAACCGCGGCGAAGCTGGTCTCCTTTCCCGGTTTGCTCTCTCGTTCCCGGAACCCCGAGCAAGCAGGTCTCCTTCCCTGCGGTTTGCTGGGTGGCTCCGGGAACGCGAGAGCAAACCGAGGCGAAGCTGGTCTCCTTTCCCGGTTTGCTCTCTCGTTCCCGGAACCCCGAGCAAGCAGGTCTCCTTCCCTGCGGTTTGCAGGGTGGCTCCGGGAACGTGAGAGCAAACCGCGGCGAAGCTGGTCTCCTTTCCCGGTTTGCTCTCTCGTTCCCGGAACCCCGAGCAAGCAGATCTCCTTCCCTGCGGTTTGCTGGGTGGCTCCGGGAACGCGAGAGCAAACCGCGGCGAAGCTGGTCTCCTTTCCCGGTTTGCTCTCTCGTTCCCAGAACCCCGAGCAAGCAGGTCTCCTTCCCTGCAGTTTGCTGGGTGGCTCCGGGAACGCGAGAGCAAACCGCGGCGAAGCTGGTCTCCTTTCCCGGTTTGCTCTCTCGTTCCCGGAACCCCGAGCAAGCAGGTCTCCTTCCCTGCGGTTTGCAGGGTGGCTCCGGGAACGCGAGAGCAAACCGCGGCGAAGCTGGTCTCCTTTCCCGGTTTGCTCTCTCGTTCCCGGAACCCCGAGCAAGCAGGTCTCCTTCCCTGCGGTTTGCAGGGTGGTTCGGGGAACGCGAGAGCAAACCGCGGCGAAGCTGGTCTCCTTTCCTGGTTTGCTCTCTCGTTCCCGGAACCCCGAGCAAGCAGGTCTCCTTCCCTGCGGTTTGCTGGGTGGCTCCGGGAACGCGAGAGCAAACCGCGGCGAAGCTGGTCTCCTTTCCCGGTTTGCTCTCTCGTTCCCGGAACCCCGAGCAAGCAGGTCTCCTTCCCTGCAGTTTGCTGGGTGGCTCCGGGAACGCGAGAGCAAACCGCGGCGAAGCTGGTCTCCTTTCCCGGTTTGCTCTCGCGTTCCTGGAACCCCCCTTGAAGCCGCCCAACAGCGCTGCAGTGTGGCCACATCTAACACCACTTGCAGCGCTGGTTGCTGTAAGTGTGACCACTCTGCAGCGCTGGCCCTATACAGCTGTACTAATACAGCTGTAACAACCAGCGCTGCAAAATTTTAGATGTAGACATGGCCCCTGGGTTTAACAGGCCAATGCTCAAACCACTGAGCTAACTTAAAGCAATAGAGGAATTCCTTCAACATTTTATTTATAACAACAACAAATACAGTGGTTTAATGGCTTGGATGATAGTGACCAGACAGGACAGTTTATGTTAGTTCTGACTTTGAAATTGAAGAGATGGATGAAAGCTGTGATCTCTGTCCAGAAATCAAGGAATGAGCCAGAGAACAAATTATGGAATGAAATATCTTGCTAGTCTGCTTCTAGTTTATTTTATTTTTACAATGTTTAGTGCAGATTCATGCCACAAAGGGAGAATTCAACTTCAGTGTGAGATACACATGTGCATGCACACCTCAATGGATAAATAATTGTAATTTACCATTCTCGATGTTTTTCTAAGGCTTTGTCTACACTGGACTTTGCTAGGTAAAACTTTTGTCACTCAGGAGTGTGAAAAAACATTTCCCCCCATGAATGACAAACGTTTTACCAATGAAAAGTGTGAACAGTTCTTTGTCAGTGGGAGAGCTCTCCTGCCGACAAAGCTATTGCCCCTTGTGGGGGTGGAATTATTTTGTTTGCGGAAGAGCTCTTTCCTGCTGACAAATCGTGGCTACACTGCGCACTTTTTAGTGGCACAGCTGAGTCACTAAAAGGTGTGTAGTGTAGACATAACCTCAGATTAGTTAGAAATCTGTGTTGTGTGTACTGAATAAGTAGACTGATATTCTTGTGCTTTCAAGTTTAATTTAATTAAAATAAAATTCAACAATAAGCATAATAAAGTAACAGAAAATAAAATAAAGACTTATAATATGTAATAACAAGATTTGATTGGGGTAAATTTAACTTTCAATGTTCAAAGTTTATCAAAAAAATCGAATTCAATATATATAATACATAGTAATCAAAGTATTGTTATGAAGTGTACTTAACTCTATTCTGGCAAGACAGCTTTTGTCTGGATGCTTTGTAGGTCAATAAAGCTTATATCAATAGAAGTAATAACTTTCAATAACAGCTATCAGAATTATCTCTGAAGATGGAAATTCAATCATTTAAAAATTAGTTTCTTATAAAATGTCAATTCAAAGTCAACGTGAACAACAATTCAATTTTTAATCAAGCTATGATATATAAATGACATTAAAATAATTTTAAGTTGCATATCAAGCACTTGAAAGTTAGGAAATGCTAGAATTTAGCTTGCCTGGGCAACCTTAACTTCGCCCCCTTTATGTCCATCCTGTGTGCTAATGAGGCCGGAGTCCTCCAAAAAGAACAGTATATAGTCATGTAATTAAAAACTGAATCATAACGCATATATGCAATGGGGCCAAATTAAGATTGCACAGGCAACTCTCAGTGTGACATTTCCTAATTTAAAAGTGCTTGATTTTGCAACCTAAATAATGTTATTTTAATATCTTTTTTATACTGTAATTATTTGGGGGGGGGGGAACAAAGCTAAAATCAAATTATGTACAACTGTAACAAACCTGAACTTTCAGGACAGTACTGTCACTTGAGCTGCCGGACTAACTATGTTAACTGCTAGAAGGAGAAGGCTTTTATCTCAGAGCAGAAAATGGGATGCTGGCACAGTGTGGTAGGTCCAGGAAGTGGTTAGAGAGAACCTAGTCCTGCCCCTTTCTCCCCTCTCTTTGTTCCCACCTGGCACATGTGGAGCCCTTTGGAAGGAGAGGACGCTGAGGTAGGGTTATGTATGTGTGTGGAGGGGGAGACTAGATTCCCTTCCCCACCCTGCTACAGCTGTTCTGGCAGCTCCCAACGATTCTCAGAACAGCATTTTCCTTTGGAGAACAAGCAAGAAAAGGGAAATGATAACTTTTAACAGTTTATAATTCAGCTGAACCTGAAAAGGATAAAGAAAAGGCATTTCTCTAGTCCCGGGATTTTCTCTCTGCTGAATTTCATGGGCTGCTGCAAACAGTGGAGGTATTACGGTTCCTCAAAAAATGAACTCAAGAATCTTTATAATGGAGAGTGTTAGATAACCTAAATGTAAGGGTCTGTACCAACTCCCCTTAGGATAATATTCACTCTGAATGGGTTTACTGCTCCTTTTCCAATTTCTTCTGAAATTCACCTATTCGGTATAACCACAGCTAATTTATTGATTAACCCTTTCCTTCTAGTTTATGATACCTCTGTGTTTTAACCAATATTAGAAATAAAGGTAGACTCTCTAGGATTCTAATCCACAAATGGTTAATTCAAGTTGTAACTTTCTCTACACTGTTGACAGCTGCAGATAGCATCAGACTATTTAACTCTTTAAACTATGTGTTGCCTGGCATACTACTTTATCTTTTACTCTGCATATAGACTCCAGTTTCCTTTTTATGCAGTAATGAGTTATACTCAATCCCCCTCCACATTGCATGTGCTGAGTTTTAGGATCTAGGTGCACTTAACACTTATGTACTAAGGATTTTTTCTAAGTGAAACTTGTCTTTTGGGCACAAATAAACATACAGTTAAGTGGCTGCAGTAATTAAACACACATATACCTTATGTATCTGAGTATACATTTTTGGTTTACCTTAAAATAATCAAGTCATTATCTGGATAATAGTACATATATATTTTTAAGACTCTGATTTGAAAAAGCATGTAAAAATGACATGCTTAATTTTAGGTAGGTGCTTCAGTGGGACTTAAGGATATGCTTGGAATATGGCTGCTTCCTAAATTAGGGCCTAAAAGTCATTGATACCAAGTTACAGCTGATGTCAACTGTGAATTCTTCAGCTTTATGAGTTCTCCAGCTAATCTGAGCATTCTTGTTCAGTTGAAATATTGGCAAACAGATAGACTCCTTAGTTCACTTCAAAATGTTGTGCCAGCCATTGTGTTTACTAGTGATGGAAGCAGGTTTCTTTGTTCATGGACTGAAAGAAAGAGATGGTCAAATAGTGTAGCTTCAATTTTTGTCAAATTTGATTTTTTTATTACAATTTCAAATTTTGATGGGGAAAATTTCTGATTCTCTCTTCCTCTCGTTTCTCTAATTTTTGATGATTCTACACTTCAGTAACATGCCTATTTTGCAACAGAACTTAATGTTACTAACAAGAAGGGTCTTTTGCTCTCTGGGTTAACTTATTGATTATCTTATCAGTCCTTGTGTTCTTTGACTTCAGAGCAGAATGCAAAAGTATGGATGCCAAATAGTCCCTCGTGTGTACTGTTGAGAAGTGCACCCTATTTGTTTCATTCTCCTCTGATCAAAGGTCTTCAATGAATTGGCATTGAAGATGTATTTCTTGGGGCATTTTTCAAGAGTCCAGTTTCATGAGTCATAAGTTTTCTTTTTAGATGAGACCTCCCGTCAAGGTGCACAACCTTACTTAAACCTGTTTACCTTTATCTTTTTTGTTAAGGTAGCTTTGATTTATGTCTGTTCAGTAGAATCAGAACATCAGAGAGATTCATGCTATAGCTAGTCTACTGACATAAAATAAAATGCTGTATCCTACAGTAATAATATTGAAACCTATATTCAAAGAGAAGAATGAGGAAAGCCATCACACTACATATAATGCATAAGCCACACGTGTAGATGTCATGATTTGTTGGAATCAGAAGCTTTCCTTCTGCATGTCTTTTGTGATGGTCTTTTGGACTCAGTATGCTTTCAGCACAAACTCTTGCAAAGGTTTCCATGGGAGGAAAAATTTTCCATTTTATTCTTTGTAAAACAAATGATCTTTTTCCCAGAAGCTAGACCCCAGCAATTTTGTTCTGCCACTTAGGGATATCTTAGGAGGTTCCTGTCCTTTCTGATGCCTAGGAAATTCATACTTTTAACAAGCACAGATTTTTATATTGTATTTATTGCCATCATATAATCTCTGATGTTTCCCCTCAAGTATAACGAATTGTGGTTTTCCTCAGCTGTTGATTTGATACGAATCCAGCCCCTCATTTAGAGAGAGCTTTGCCTCTCCAGTTCCTATTGTTTGAACCATGGCCTCTTTTCTATACCTATTGTTTGTTTTTCTTTTGTTGTTGTTGTGCATAACAGGTGTTTCTTTCACATAGCTAAGGCAGCAAGGCAAGGGCTTCCTCTGTGGTTGATCCCTTGAGATTTTAATCAAACTCTTCCTTGTAATAAAAATGCCATTGCCTTTATATGAATTCCATAATCTGTATGTGCCCAACTACCTGCAATCTCTTTGCCTTCACTGCTGTAGTCTCTGTCTCTCTTTTTCTCTGTGTGTTTTGTTTCTTTCTCTCCCTTTCCCTGTATACTTGATTCCGTCTAAGCTTTCTGGTACTGCACTCCTTCAGACCCAGGTAGAGCCCTGACAGCAGATTGAAAAAGGGCAAAGTGCTCCTACAGAAATCATTCACTTTATCAATATTGTTGGTTGCTTTCTCCACAAATACCATTGTCAGGTTACTGAGAGAACTATCTCAGGGGGATCTGGCCAATCTTTGTGGCAATTGTGTACTTACTAGAGAGGGAAATGAAGCAGAAACCTCTCTACAAATTAGGAAAACAGTCCAGAAAGCAGGGGACAGTCCACTACTTAATAAGCAAGGCAAGTATTTTGCTATCCACTTCATCATGTATTCCAGATAGTCCTGTTGATAATACCCACCACTGACTAACTGTTGCTGGGAGTGGCTCAGTGCCAGCAAACTAAATTTTCTGGTACTGAAATGTCACCTTTGGAAGAACAGGTGTTCTTTAGGGGATTGTGATTCAGCTGGCAGGCATCTTTGGACTCTCTAGACAGTGGACATGAGTAGGTTAGAATCTGCACATCTTGTCACTAAATTACATAGCTTTTAATCTTCTTGGTTTAGTTTTTGTTTAAAATGGGGTCTTCCTAGTCATCAGTGTCATCTGATTGTCCCTTTTGATTTTAAGAAAGCTGAAGGAGAAAGGCAGAAAGGTGGCAGCATTTTAGTAGAGCGTGGGTAGCCGGGCCCAGAGCTGATCTAGCAGCATCTTGTGGTAAAGTTGATGACTTGTGGAATAGTCTATACATCTCATGCGCTACTCCTCATGCAAAGCATCCATTGGAAAAACCTCAAAATATGACCAGGTGCAAATGTACAATAGACACCATAGATGCGATGCATATCCAGGGAACTCTGCCAGATGCACTGGGATAGAGGTGCAACAATCCACAGACTGTGCAACACTTGCAGAGGTGCTGCATGTGGACATGCTGCACTGTGAACACATTGCACTGGTGCAGCTTGCACCGGTTGTGTCACAACCAGGGCAAGTAGGTACCCAGTGAACTAATGTAGGGAAGAGTTTTCAGTCTGAAAGTTGTGTCTTTTCAGTGATGGCCACTCCATTTCTGCTTACAGCTCTCCAATTGATTTGGTCACCTGCCAGATTTTCCTAATGCCAGCTGCAATGTCAGTGTCTTAAGGCTGTGCCTGTGCTATGCATTTTTTCCTTCAAAACAACCCCCTGGTTCAAGTTGAGTGGTAATAGCAGCGATGGGAGACTGGTCACTGACATTTTAACCACCATATCATCTAGCCTTGCAACAGTGACAGCATTTGTGGGAAATTTTAAGGGAAAAAAAAAGTATAGTGTGGGCACAGCCATAGACAGACACTATATGATACAAATAATGATTTTTTGCTGGATTTTCTGTGCCAAATACATGTTTTTAGGATGCTTAGGGCCCAATTCTCCATTTCCTCAAACTAGTGTGCACTGTTACCAGATCACAATGGTATCATTTTACATCTACTTTGCACTAGGTTTAATGATTAAACAAGGAGCAGGACAAGGAATAATCAGGCCAGAAGAATTCAGCAATTTAATATGCTCCCTACAACTCCTTCCTCATGTGAAATCCATGTATTTTTTAAGGAACCTAATCGAAGCACAAAGAAATGCAAAAAAAAAAAAACGTAAAGAAAGAAAAAGTTGTTTTAAATGCAGCCATATTGTAACATCATGCAAACTCAGTTCACGAGCAGATTTTTCAAGAGAAGATTAGGAGAATTCTCTGAGATGCTTTTCACCCATTTTTCTTCCTTACATCATGTCCCTGTTCCCTCAGGAATGCCCCATATCACCTTGCAATGAGCCTTCTTTCCACCAAAGTCGAGGGAGGTGAGGGAAGCTCTGTTGGAAGTCTGTCATCACTACTCTTGGATATGGCAAGCTAGGGATGCTTCATGAGACACATGAAACCCACCTGCCCAGAAATGAGCGTCTCAACTGTGCACTTTAAGAAGGCTTTGCATTTGAAAGACTGATTTTCTTTATTTTGGGACTATCACTCAGGGGAAATGTCAAAAACATGGAAGGATAAATACCTAGTTATATTAAAAAAAAAAAAAGCCCTCTGAAATTATCTGCAGCCTCCATGTTTTGCGAGGTTTTACACTGGGGTGGCAAAGTCACGATGTGTTGACACAATCTAATGTGCAGTGACATAATACCTGGAAAGCGGAGACAGTGAGAGGCGCAAAATCAAATTTATCTGAGTTTTCGCAGGAAAAGAAGGGATTAAACTTTGCTGGTTAAAATATGGATTTTTTTTTAACAACTATCCTAGTTTGATTGAGATAAACCTACTCAGATCTAATTCTATCCTATCCCTGGGAAAAGTGGGCCTTAAGATGTTGAGCCTATTTGCGCAATCCCTTTTTCTAGAAATAAAGATTAGAGTAGGAAGTTTGGTCCTTATCTCTAAGGTTCTTATTCCTTCAGAAGGAAACTGAAATGTCTATGTGAAGGACACTTTCTTGAACTCTTGATTTGTCTTCATTCAGATTATTTCAGAAACCTTCAGCAATATAGATTTCCCACAATGCTCAGTTCTTTGTGTTTTACATATCTCAGAGGCACTATATGAATTTCCTTTCTTTCCATTAAGCAAAGGGAAAGAGATGCCAAAACCCTATAGTGAATCTTACAATTTAAATGTCATCCCATATGTATACACAAACTTTGCTTTTCACCATTCCCCAACCCGAAATTACTGGATCTGATTCTCAACTGCCTTACATCTGGTGTGATTGTTTATGCCTATGCAAAATGAGTGTGAAATTCTACTCCTCTGATTTAGTAGCACTTTGAATATGCTTTCACAGGTATAAATGATGATACAAGATGCAAAGTGGTGGAGAATCAGGCCTTCTGTGATTTTATATATTTTGATTATTGCACATTAACTTAAATGGCCCCCTTCACCACGTTAGAAACCAAACCACAAAATAATTGTGCTAGGGTAGGAAAACTAAGAAAAGAAGCAAACAATAAATTGATGATGAATCTGACCCCATCTAGTTCAAGGATCAAAATCTCCACTGGCATAACTCCATTGAAGTAACTAGAGTTCCATCTGCAGAAAATTTGACCCTATCTGTCCAAGCTGAGTAAAAAGTAAACAACCACCTTAAGTGATGAAAAATAAATAAGTGGCCAAATTCTGTTCTTGATTCACACCAGTTTAAGTGAAAGTAGGAAGTAGCCCTATAGTTACATATTCTTGGTCTAATAGTAATCTGTGTTTTATTATTATTGTAAAACAGGTTAGGGACTTTTTAACGTATGCACTTGTTTCATCTTAAGTGTCCTTTTGACTCCATGAAAAAAAAAAGTCTGAAATAATCTCATGGCGAGCCACATTTAATTCATTATCCCGCTACCCTCTCCTCACCTTGACCACTGTTAAGCTTTTATTCGGTTCTGGCTGTGTTAAGCTGTACTGAATGTCAGTGGGAAGCCAGCCCATGTTGTTCATCTAGATTGATCTGCTCCAACTCAGAGGGGCTCATTCATTGAGGCTGTTTCTATTCAGTTCTGGATACTTACCTGCTTTCATGAAAAACTTAATGCTCTAGTTATGTAAGCTTGGTGCTTGTTCTTCTTAAAAATACAAGTGGCTGTGCCTCAGGCCTGCCTTTCCCCCTGCCCCCTTTCTTCTTCTATTTTTCATTTAATAGTTTGTTAATAATGAAACCGCACAGGCAACAGTAGGGGTGGCACAAACACATGGTCACCTACGGGATAGCTGCTGATGTTTTAGGATAGAAAATAAAGTAGGGTTATTGTGTGATAATAAAAGCCAGGATAGGTGCTGGGCATTTTGTTTATTTGCTGATTAAAACACTCACAGTGTGATATCTTTTTATGTAATAAAATGAAAAGGGAGGTGGGTTGTTATATTACCAGGGCTTTGAGTTAAGGTTACAAAAATGATATTTGCACTTACCAAAAAGCACCATCCAGTGTTAAGGTTGACTGTGTATTCCTGTTTTCCATGAATGTCCCTGTTTTGAGGAGATACACAGGCTGATTGTCTCCTAGATTCAATACAACTGACTAGCTAGCAAACCACTTGCTCTCCTTGTAGTCCACAACCTCATCATAGACTCCCAAGAACCAAAGTGAACTGCTGGAGGCCCAGCTATGGTGGCAGGTACTAGAGTTTGGATGTTCTAGATTTTCACATGTTGTTGCCCTCTCCCTTGTGATTAGTTCCCAAGCTTCCCTTCACCAGCTGTCAAACCCTTCTTCCCTCTAATAACAATGTTAAGATGTCTTGGTTTGCTGTTTAAAATTTGATAATCCTACTCATCCTAAATTAAACAAAAAGGTGTCTGGTTTTTCAAAAAAGAGAGTTTTCTAGCTTTGGCTTCCTTATTTCCCTTTCTGCCCCTCTTTCTTCTTCTTCTTCTTCTTCTTTTTTTTTTTTTTTTTTTTTTAAATACTGTTCTCTAAGAAAATCAAGAAAAAGCCCTGTGTTTCACTGGAAGTTCGTCCATATCAGCTAGAATTATATTTAGTGGAAACAGTAAACTGGGATTCACCTTCCCCACCCTCATTTTCTGTCCCTTGAGCTGTTTACACATGCACGAAGTTTTCCGTGAAGGAGAAACTTCACTGTGTTGAGTTCTATCTTTGTGTGTGTGTGCGTGAGAGAGAGAGAAAGAGATAAGAATTCTCTCCATTGTGCAATTAACAGCTCCTTCTCATGCCTGATGCTCTAAATCTGCAAATGCAATATGTAGATTTTTTTTGTCAGTCTGCTTCAGGCTAAACATTGAGACTGCCACTCTGAGTTAATTAAGCACCTATTTGAAGTTAAGCTGTTGAAAGGCAATAAATAAATAAAATAATAAAATTAAAAAAACAAATAATCCTATTCCAGTGGAATGGTTATTGAGACTGACACAGTATTTGACGGTGGGGCCATACTTTTTACTCTTCAGTCTCTATATCTGTTTCATGTGTTTCTTGTCCAGGTAGAACACAATATTTGCCATATGGGATCAGATGATTGCTTCAGCAAGGCCGATATTCTGCCTTCAATGATGGCCAGTACCTGATGCTGTAGAAGGTCTGTGTGTGGGAAAAATAATGTAGATGGGCATTTATTCAGTTATGTACTTTGCAAGTAAAAGGGGGGATTCTCCCCAACTTCTGCAATGATCCCATTCCCCATGAATTATGAGATTTTATTCTTATTTTACCTAAGAACAAATGTTATTGGTCATAAAATTATCACACTCTTAATCCTGTCATAGTGTTTGATTTATGGGGTAGTGTGTAGAGGGCTCCATCTTTTTTTCCGCCACTCAGGGTTTGCTACAGTTATCCCAATCTCCTATGAAAATGTGAATAAGTGTACCCATCGAGGTAGGGCAAATCTATCTCCATGCTCTAGCTTTGCAAGTCTAGCTAAAATACTTCCAGGAGTATCTCAGGCAAAGTACATGGCACAAAGTTTATGCTGCATGTGTTCCTTACTTGATGACAGAATGAACATGATAAAACATCAAAATAGTGCCATTTAAAATACATTACATTAAAACTACGTGGTTCAGAAAGGGAACAGTGATTGAGGCACCAACCCCTTGGAGCATCACAATTGTGGAATCCTAGATACCCGGGTCCTGAGGCAGTAACCGCTGAAGAAAACATAAAGAAAAAAAATTCATTGACTTCAGTAGGTGTCAACTTGGGCCTTAGGGATGGGATAATGATTTCAAATAAAGTGAGTGATCTAGACTTTTACCCCAATTTTTTGTAGGGTTGTTTAAAGTTTGTTGAGTTTTTTTCATCATGCACTTCTGCATTTCTGGAGTCCAGTTATGCCATCTCAGTACATGAGTTGACTTTAGTGGGCATTCCTCATATTCTGTTGCAGGAGAATAGGACTTCTGGGGTTCAGTAGAAATACTGGGTGAGAGTCTCTTTCTTTTCTAGCTGGGCCCAGGAAACCCTGATCCTAACAAAGCTCTCAGCCCAGTTAGATTTAAGTAAGCTAACCTAACCTTTCACACTACTTTGGAGATGTGTCCACGCTATTGCGATCACCACTGCTGCCAAGATAGTGTGCCATCAGCATAATACAATATGTTTGTACTGGGCTAGAGTCTAGGTAATAAATATTTGTTCCAGTGAATCATTTGTGATGCAGCTTACCCCCTAGAATATTCAGGTATTTTCTCTATCTATTTTGCTTGCATAGATCTCATGGCTAGGGCAGAATTTTCAAGCCTCATCCATTTCACTGTCTCTTCTGATACTATTTTTGTAATGGTAGAACCAACCATTTTATTAGTTCACATCTTTCTTAAACACGATACCAGCCTGTCACCTTGTACAGTTTACTTCCATTCACAATGGAGAATATGGGGGCTGCAGAAGGGGCAAGGGGCTATAACTTCATAATCCAGTGAATCCTGTGGAGTATTGATCCCTACCTTGGCAGCACTGCTCCTGTAGAATCCAGCTGGCCTTCTATTCCATACCTCTGCAACCAAAATCCCCCTTGTGAAGGGGTGCTGGTGGCCAAATTTAAATGAATGAATGTTGCTTTTGTTCCATTTCATTGTAATCCAGATTTGAACTATTTTACATTACTTCCCTTTCTTTCTTGAGACATATAGGAAGATTAAGATTTTTTTTAATGTAATTAAATTAATGTTTAATCCTATCTGTATCCCAAGATACTGTTTACAGAATATTACATCCTGTGCAGAGTCTCAGACCCTTGGATCCTTAATTACTCAATGAGATTTAGGTTTAAACCAAATGGGATTGTGTACTGGATAAGATACCAGTTTAATCCTGTCCTCCCTGTGTGATCAAAGCAATATTTGACCTTATAAAGTTTATCTGGCTATTGACATAACGTCTTCCTTGTGAAATTTAGATGCACAGTAAGACACTTTGGCACCCTACAATGAGACTTGTCAACAATGTGTTGCTCTGTGATCATCAAATAAGAAAGATGACCAATTAGCTATGATTTGTCTGCCTTAATCTTTGGCTAAGGTTGAAGCAGCCTTGATCTTAGCCAGAGACACCAACCTCAGCTGAACTTCTTATCATTCTTCCAAAAGCCTCTCCACTCCCTCCAATCTTTATCACTGTTGACAACACCATCTTCCTCCCTGTTATTCAGGCTCATATCCTGCAGAATCATCATTGGCTCCTCCCTTGCTCTCACCCTGCCACATCCAGGCTGAGTCCAAATCCTTATACATGCCCGTCATTCATTCCATATATTGGCCTCCTGTTTTCTACTACATAGAATTTTTGTCCTTTCCTTCCTGGGCCTTCCCAGAGCTGTCCCTCAATTCTCGGCACATCATTTCCTATCTCTCTGTTCTACAAGCCTAGACCCTTTGTTTGTCCACTTCTCCCATAACCATTTATGTGCATTTTTCTGTGCTATCCATCCATGCAAAAAGTGCCATGCTAGAGCTAGTCTGAGTTGTCGTCATCTTCAAATCTTCCCTTTAGACCCACCTCTGGTGTGACACCTGCAAGGAATCAGCAAACCAGTGAAGTCTAGTTGAAGTCATGAATTTATTACTTTTGCCCTCTCTGGAGAGATAGCTCAGTGGTTTGAGCATTGGCCTACTAAACCTAGAGTTGTGAGTTCAATCCTTGAGGGAGCCATTTAGGGATTTGGGGCAAAAATCTGTATGGGGATTGGTCCTACTTTGAGCAGGGGGTTGGACTAGATGGCCTCCAGAGGTCCCTTCTAACCCTGATATTTTATGATCCTACTGTTTGTCACACTCACCTGGGTCATGTTGCCTCAAATTGTTTTGTAAGTTCCTGTGGGCTGCAGCTGCCTTTTATCCTGATTGGGGACTATCGGCTTTACCACAATACACAAACAAGAAATGATAATAGTAATGGAAAGAGTGATTTAGCAGTCTGAACACCAGGTTTGGATTTAAATGGGCTTCCCTAATTCCTTAGAGCAGCTATGAAATCCAACCTTGTACCCTTCCAGTGCAGGTAAAGTGAGAACCATGCTATTTACCAGGTGAGAGTCTTTTGCGTGAAAAACTAAGTCTTCTGTCCTCTGTGTAGATATTAAAGATCCTATTGAACCTTTTTTAAAAAGCTCCCCACTGTCTTAAAAAAAAATGTGTTGCCTTTTCCTCTCTTCTGTTAAGCAGTATGGTTCATACCCTCAACAAGGAGCTCTCTGTCTTAGAGAGGTGACAGAAGATTCCTGTACGTGTGTAATTTAAAAAACTTTTTAACACTCTTTACAATGAGAGTTACTATATCAGTGTAAGATGATGAGTCTGAACCATGTTCACAGTACTATATACTCTTCTGTTTGCTCTTTATTTACTGTCCCCTGGTTGTCTTTGAATTGTTACCAGTGCATGGAGTCAGTAGCTAGGGAGCAAGAGGGATTGTATTCTGGGAAGGGCCATTAAATTTAAAATATTGGTCCCATTCTGCACTGTGGGCTTGATCCAAGGCCCACTGAAGTTGATGGAAAGATTCCTATTGACTCTAGTGGCCTTTGGATCAGGCCCTATATCATTGCAGGCATTAATTTCTCTTAAGCCATAGAAAGCAAAGTAAACAGTGGTTGCAATAAAATGTTACTTCAAATAGTTAAAAACCAAAAAAAACCCACTTGATGTTATCTATTCCCTCCAGGGAGCCCCTGTAGCTTTCAGTACGGTTGTGTGCAACTGTGCAAAAGAAATGTAGCAGTGGAATTGTTAGTGAAGAAAGATCCTTATAAGGGACATGAAAAGTGGTCTGGTTCTCATTCTGGTACCTTCCCCCCAGGCAGTTAGACAGAATCATTTCAATGAGTTTCTAAGGAATCCTTTTCATTGATCTCTTTTCTTAAGCAGAGTTGTTACCAGTGGTTTCATTCAGAAGATGATCTTGAAGGTTGTTTCACTGTCACTGGGATATAGGTAAGGTGTTTTGTAAAGGGCACCACTTAAGTGTAAAGATGCCTGGTAGGGGAAATGAGGCCCTTACAAAAATAGAGCAGCAGCCCATCAGATCTTGCTTTTTCAAACCAGGCAGGTTCCCCCCATGTAAAGATTAATTACAGTCAGGTTCGGAAGACAGCCTTGCTGAGTTTTTTTTTTTCTCCCAACATTAGAAAAGATAAAGGGGGTGATTAGTGTGCACAAAGCCTCTGATCAAACCAGCACTGAAGTTTGTGACAGGAGGTTCAAATGCTTTGTGGCTCACTGGTGCTGACAGGTAGATCATACAAGCCTTAAACAGATGTTTAGTAAGAAGATGAATGTGTGAAATCTCAAACATACAGCATTCCTTTGCTTGGCCATTGTAGCCTGTGAAGCATTAAAAACCTTCCTTTTTTGTTTTTTTAACTGCTCCACTAAAAAGAAAAAAAGGATAGTACTAACAAGCTTCCATTAAATTGGGAATTTTTTTTGATCAAGATTAAATATAGCTGGGATCTTAGAGTTGTCAGATTTTTTCTTTTAAAAAAAAAGGATATTCTTTTGAAATGTGTGACCACAATTTACCCTCTCTATAAAACTATTGTCATGAGCTAATGAGCATGCATGGTCTAATGAGGTGCATGTGAGACATTCAGTTGGACTGGGGATTCAGTCAAATTAAATTAGAGAGGACTTCATAACAAAGAGCTTTGGGAAGAGGATACTTTGTATTACAGCATATTCTTTAGGGTTATTCTATGCATAACAATGTTTAAACATTGTAATCATCGATGTCTAGGTTTGTTGAGAAAACTACATTTACCAAACTTTTGTTCAGCTGTTAAAATGAAGGGGGGGGGGGGCGGAATATTGCCATTTATTATGAAAATGTAAAACTTCCGAGCACAATTTCAGTGCCTTCTCCTTGAGAAGCTATCCCTAGCTTTCCACTTCAGAATCATCAAATTGTATCAGCTAGAGTTGAAAATGACTTATGTGTAGGCACAAACAGAGACCCTCTCTTTCTAATAACATATTAAGATATTGGCAGAATGTCTGATGAATGTCAGACACCTGGAGGGATTTATTCAATTTAGAGATGAAATCGAGCCAAAAAATTCAGAACCTGATCTCAATGTGAAACACTCTAAGATTCAATTGTTTTTGGATCCAGGTTTAAGCCATTATACAGACATGGTCAAATTACAAAAATTGGATCTGGGTATGGCTTTCAAACACCTCTAAATTTAGAGGAATTCAGATTAGGGCACTGGTTTTTGTCAGTTCACTTGCACCTGACCTGGGATATAGCATCCTTGTCATTAACCATAAAAGCAGTTTGCTCAAACCTTATGAATGTCCTAATTTTTTCCCAGTTACTGATTTTGCTACTTTTAAAAAAAATGCTGAAGAAAGAGTGTTTTTAACAACTTTCTGAATATTTTTTTTTGCCATCCATGAGTGTAGGGCTGCCTGTTTGAATGTTTCCAAGAAAGTATTGTTCTTATGTGACAACAGGTCAGAAAGACTCTGCATTAATTACACTAACATATGGTTATTAACAGATTCTAGCTCAGGAAGCAATACTTTACAATGTTATCTTCCACATAGTCAGATGTTAGCCATATTGTCAGTGCTGGCAGCTATTGTTTCACTCATTTACTTCACAGAGCTAATTACTCCCTAATAATAACTTTACCTTGGAGTTTTTCACTTGCTTGTGCCAGCAAACCTGTTCACACTACATATGCTAATTATTGGCACTTATTCATTATGTTAAGATAGCTTTAAGTTCAAGCTGTGCAGCCTGGCTTTCGGTATGGAGCCAGCTGGCTGTAAAGTTCCACCTTTTTTTTTTCTCTCTAAACTAAAGTCATTAAAAGTTTTAATATGGGCCCATCTTGTTCTCTTTAAAAGACTCAGTCTTTCAGGAATTCCAATGAATGTTTGGTTACTTACGGACAATTGCAAGTTTATAATAAGAAGGTCCCAGTTTTCGTAAGAAATTTCACGATGCTTGCACAGTGTAAATGAATTCTTCGTGATTTGAAGTACAAAATCATTTCATCCAGTTGGATATATATTCTCTCGCACACACACATACATACGCATTCTTGTGATTCCAAATTCATTCTCTAATGCTTGATGGGAATTTGCTGTCCTGCTTTTGTTTCTCTTTCCTTTTTGTGTTCAAGGCCCTGACTTTCAGTGAGCTTTACATGACTTACTTCAGACTCTGCATGGGTTCAGGGAATCAAATCATTCAGGAGTGGTGCCTAAAACAGATAACTTCATAGAATTCAACCTGCAAGAACTTTGCAGAAGTATTGCAAAAAGCAGATCCTCAGTAATCTCTCTCTCACACCCCCAAAATATTGCATTTGTATTCCTCATCAATCCCAGAAAAGTATGGCTTATCCTTGGGACAAAATATTACCCTTGAGCTACCCATGAGATTTCTTTTGATTCCACTGGGAGATTTACCCATGAATTGAGGGCAATTGAGGCCTTTCATATACAGCTGTAGTTTTGAATGAATTCAACATCTTGTTTATCTTGTTCCAGTGGAGATATAGCCACAATTGATTTGGATCTAACTGTATGTAGAAACAAAAAAATCAATTCAAATAAATAGACTATTGCTTGTGATGGTCAAACCTCAAAAGATTTGAAGTTTTGGATCAGTTCAATAGTTACCCAAAAGTTCAGGAATTTAACAAAACCTCCTGAGTTTATCAAATTGGTCTGGAAAACTCAGGAGAACAGTAGCTGAGTCAGAAACAGGGTAGGAGATGTGCCCCAGAATGAAAAGTAATTATTTTTATTGTAGTGGGGTGATTTTTAATTTAACTGAATATTTTCATTCTAAAACTTAGCCCCATTTTTCAAAATCAGCCACTAATTTGTGGTGCCCAGTATTTTAGGTGTGTAACTCAAGACACATTAGACCTGATCTCCAGAGATAGTGAACACTTGCAGCTCCCATTGAGTTTCGTTGGAGTTGTGGGTGCTCAGTACTTCTGGATGTCAAGCACAAGGTGCCTCAAGTTGGACACCTAAAATCAGTGGCTGTTATTGAAAATGTTTGGTGTGGGTGAATTTTATGTGAATAGTTGAGGCAGGTCCTTGCTGAATTTGAACAGTTTCACATCATCTGTGGCTACCGTAGTACATGCAGTATTGTGTTGTATCAGGGTCTGTTTTAGATACAGATAGGAAGAGCATATGGGCCAGATCCTCAGTAAAAGCAAATCAGTGTATTTGCATTTACACCGCCCTGTGGATCTGGCCTCATATTAAAGTCAGTAATTTGTACCTTGCATGAGCCATGAGCCGTGAAGCCATGTTAAATCCCATCCTGAATTTTTAGTTCCAGAGAGAGACATGCTAATCTTCCATATGTCATGAAAAACATATTACATGATTTTATATACCAATTTAGCATATAGTTAGAAAAGGATTTTTTTTTTTCATCTATAAAACTCTCCATAGGCCAAAAGCTTTTGGGTTCCATACCACACTTGTCATTACAAATAAAAGGTTGTATGTGAGATGTGGTCTAGTGAAATTATGCAAGACATCTAAACAGAAACTTATCGTGGTAGCCTTACTTTGTATTGGTGTACCTGGTGCATACAGTAGGATTTTTCTCCTTGCGAGTTACAGTTTTAGCACAGAGATGAACTAAGAAGATAATTTCCGCACATAACCACTAAAAGCTAGATTCTGCCCTTAAGTACATACATGCATTCCCCACAAAAGTCAAGATGAGTTCCATGCATATACTGAGGGCAGAATTTGGCTATAAAACAGAAGAGTGAAAACCGGCTATCTGAAACTGAGCTATGAAAGGAAGATTTATTGAAAATAAAAATATGAGTTTTCTGTGATGTATGTAGTCCTGTGTATTGAATCACATAAATTGTGCATTATGGGCTTGATTCAGTACTCCGTTACTCCAGTCTTACTTCAGTGTAACTCCACTGATCAGAAATAACTTACACCAGCATTAAACCGGAGTAAACCAGTGGTGAATCAGGCTGCAAATAAGTGAACAAATCTTTAACAATTGACTCCCATGTTTCTCAGAGTACCAAAGAGTATTAAATATAAATATTATAGTAGCATCCAGAGGTCCCAGACAAGAACAGGTCTCGTTTGTGCTAGGTGTTGTGCAAATTGTGTGTGTGTGTGTATATATAAAAGACACAATCCCTGCTCTGAAGAGGCTACAGTCTAAGGAGACAAGTGATATGCAAAGAGTTGGATTATACTCTGTGTGTGGGTATGTAGACTGTATTTATGAGATGTGTCCTGTCTCTTTCTGTTATCAGAAAATCCTCTCATGAGCTGTTTGGGAGTTCTGCACTATGTACTTTATAATAGGAGAGTAATGCATACAGAGGAAACGTGATAATGATACATAATAAAATACCAGTGGGTTGTTTTATTGAAAAATATTAATTGATTAGAAATAAGTTCAAAAAGTTTGTTCTCAGCACTGACCATGGATTAGTGACTATTGGATGTTCCGTCTCATGAGACTACATCTCATTTCAAACAAAGAAAGGTCAGAATATTTGGTCCATTTCAGGACTCAAATTGAATTAAGCAGTTAATTTTAGAGAGAGGGGCCTGAACCAAATTGTTGGATCTGAACCCCAATAAACTCTGGTGAAATCTGGATCTTGAGCCAAACTGTATGTTCGCCTCACCCCCTTTAAAAAAAAATGGAAATGGGCTGATCCAAACCACTAGACTTAAATTCTTTGTGAAGAGTTGGAAAAGAATCTGCTGAACTTTGCATCTTAGGCCCCTCTTGGGTGTTATCATGGCACTTCTTGCTAGAATAGCAAACCAGCTATATATCAAGTCTGAGGAGCATTCTGTATCTACTGTGCTTTCCTTCTAGATTTCAGCCAGAGACTAAACAGAGGTGCATCTACTCAGAGAGAGGCTTGAGGAGCCCTGTCAAAAGAAAGTGAATGATCACATGTTCATCCTTTGTATAGGCAGCTGGAGACAGCCTGACTGGTTGCTGTCTGTGGAAGTTGCACTGAGAAATCTATCTGACGTTAGCTGAACCCATGGTGTCTGGGAACCTATGCTAACAGGGGCAACATTGGGAGACAAGGCCAGCCTCAAGACACTGGTACCTGAACAGTCCTTGTGTTACTTATGGGCCTACCTTGTTACGTGGGCAACTGTGAAAGTGAAAGTGCAGGAGAGTGAAAAGGTGGAAGAAAAAGAGAGAAATGAGGAGGAAAGGGGAAAATTATGGAAATGGAGGGATGAGCCAGAAGTCAGGGGAGGGAGAGAACAATTATAGAGAGTAGGCACAAGGGGGAGAAAGAAATTGATACAGGCAGAAGAGAGCATTGTAAGGCTGCAGTAGTCCCCAAAACAAGGGGAAGTTGGAGTCTAGCTACTTGTGTTGCGTTCAGTTGCTGCATTGCTGCCAGAGGCTGCCACCTTCCCACTATTCACTTGCATACGGAAGTACATAATAAATTCTAAAGCTCTCTAGGCTTGCATGGACACTAAGAAGAAAATACATTTGGAAAGGTGATCTCAAAAGCAATTAATCCTGTGAGTCTTCAGTTTATTTCTTGAGCCTTGTGATTTCTCTTTCAGCACTCATCCCCACTGGGATCAAGGAAAGACCATTGAAAATTCTGCCCCTGGAGAAGTATAACCGTATTCATTTACTGCTGCCTCTGAGGGGACCTGCTTGAGACAAGGCTGCTGCTGGATTAATCTTTGTATTAATCTTCCTAGACTAGGCCTGGTACATCAGATCCTGGGGAATGGAAGTGGGGGAAAGCTACCTCCAATCTCTGTTCTTCATCCTCCAATCATCTTCCTCTTCCCCACCCCTCCCTGGGCGTGGCACAAGAAGAGTACATTTCCTGGAGTCTTTTCAGCACCTGAAAATGTCGTCCTGCCCATAGTGGGACTTCATTTCTCTAAGCTGGATTCATGGAGAGGTGGGTAGTTAGGGGAGCCCTAGTAGCTGTCATACTGTGGAAGGAGTATTGAAGATTGTCTTGGGAGCATTGCTGTCACAGCCACCAAAGCCAAGACCAGATATCTGAGGGCAATCATTGGGAATAAAGATTCCATTGATGTCTCTGGTAAATGAAGTATGGGGAGAAGAGAAATATCTGAGGAGCAGGTAATTGAGTTAGATGTTGTGTCTGGTGGTGGCTTGGAGGGTCTCAGCTTGCAGTGAAGCTGATGAGGATGGATGAGAGACTGGTTGCTTTTTTTTAATTTTCATATTTTTCCCGAAAGTTACAGCAGCAAAAATCTCTTGCAATCAGTTTATAATCTCTACAGTGAAATGCTCTAGAGACTGATTTTTAAAAAAAATGTAAACTTAGTTTTTCATCAGTCATTTGGCACTCTGTCGTCCACTGGAACCCAGTGGGCCATTCTGACATTCCCAGTACACCTGTGAATAAATTTCCAAATATGCCTTACCCTGCCTTAGAGCTTGCCAAGATCTTTCAAATAAATCTCATTTGAAGTTTCTAGGACAAGCCACTTTTGAGATAAGATGTGGCAAAAAAGAGCATTAGAAGAATTTGTAAATTATGATTACATCTATTTATTTCTAAATCCCATATTGCAAAAACAACTTGGCCAAATCACCTCCAGTACAGACAAAAATTTGTCCTCTGGCAACAGACTACACATGAAGTATTTGAGTGATCCCCTTCTTGGCCTCACCACCATGATATTTGAATGCTTTGGATTATAAGGGAAAGAAAATTTCAACTGGTGTGAACTTTCTAATTGCACAAAACCAAACACACTTGCCCTGCCCCCTGCCACGCCCCTGCAACAAGTCTCTGCCCCTGCTCACTCCATCCTCCCTTCTTTGGTCACTTACTTTTCCCCACCTTCACTCACTTTCACCAGGCTGAGTCAAGGGGTTGGGTGCAGGAGAGAATGGGGCTCTGGCTTGGGGTGTGAGCTCTGGGGTTGGGCCAGAAATGAGAGATTCAGGGTGTGGGAGGGGGCTCCAGGCTGTGGCAGGGAGTTGGGGTGTGGGAGGGGGTGAGGGCTCTGGCTGGGGGTGCAGGCTTTGGGGTGGGGCCAGGGATGAAGGGTTTGGGGTACAGGAGGGGGCTCTGGGATGAGGCAAGGAGGCTCTGGGGTGGGCCAAGGGGTTCAGAGTGCAGGAGGGGGCTCAGGGCTGGGGCACGTGGTTGGGTTGTGGGAGGGGGTGTGGGCTCCTGCTGGCGGTGTGGGCTGTCAGGTGGGGCCGGGGAGGAGGGCTTTGGGGTGCAGAAGGGGGCTCAAGGTTGGGACAAGGTGTTGGCGTGTGGGAGAGGGTGTGGATTCTGGGAGGGAGTTTGGGTACAGGAGGGGGCACAGGACTGGGGAAGGGGGTGTGGGCTCTGGGAGGGGGTTTGGGTGTGGGAGGGGGCTCAGGGCCGGGGCAGAGGGCGTGGGGTGCAGGTTCTGGGAGAAAGTTAGGGTACAGGAAGGGGAGCAGGCTCTGGCCAGGCGACGTTTACCTCAGTTGGCTCCCAGAAGCGGCCAGCATGTCTGACTCCTACGTAGAGGCGCGACTAGAGGACTCTGTGCACTGCCTGCTCCTGTAGCTGCCACCCCCACAGCTCCATTGACTGCAGCTTCTGGCCAACGGGAGCTGTGGAGCCAGCGCTTGGGGTGGGAGCAGTATGCAGACCCCCCTGACCACCTCTGCTCCTAGGAGTGAGACATACCGGCCACTTCCAGGAGCTGGGCAGAGCCAGGGCAGGCAGGGAGCCTGTCTTAGCTTTGTTGCATCACTGACCAGACTTTTAGCAGCCTAGTCAGTGGTGATGACCAGAGCTGCCAGGGTCCCTTTTTGACTGGGTGTTCTGGTCAAAAACTGGACACCTGGCAACCCTAGGTGTGTGACTATATAAAGGCTTTATTGACGTGTTTGGGACAGCCCCGTTATTGTCACTTGTGTTAATCAAGGCATCATAAACTAATTCCAATAAAATCTTTATATTGTGATGTATTGGGTTTAAGCCATATATTTTACAGAAAATCTGCTTTAGAAAGGGTTTGGAGAGGTGTTTTTTTTTTAATTGTGTATTTTTTGTGTCCCTCTGCTTGTAAAGCCATGCTGCCTTAATAACACGAGTCCAGTAAACTTGTGAAAACTATCTAGAATAGCTTTTCCATAACTGTTACGATTGAAGTTCAGTGTCTTGGGATGGTTCAGGGCTATAAGCAGGTGTATTTTTACATTGGAAGTTATGAATGTTCCATTTCTATTGATTAAAAAACCTCTTATTTCTAGTGCTCATGGGTCTCAAAATAGCAAACCTTATAACGGTCACTGGTTCAAGACTGAATACTGCCTGCCCTGCAGCTCGAATCACTGTAGTTTGGGGGCAAAAGATCGGAAGAAAATGGGATATCAAATTCTGTTTTAAAGAAATATTGACTGTTTGAAGCAGCTCAGAGATTTGGAATAGTAGAGATGGATTAATGTGCAAGTGAAGTTGCCAACAGTGCATGTTAAGTGCAGTTTGCTGTTTTAAATTTTCACATTGAAATCATATCAGATATGGGGTTTGTTACATGTTTGTAAGTATGCAGACACGTTTGTGTATCTGTTTTGGTACTCTGTGTTTTTATATGTACACTGCTACCTCGATATCACGCCACTTGATATACCACGAATTTGGATATAATGCAGTAAACAATGATCCGGGGTGGGGGGGCTGCGCACTCTGGTGGATCAAAGCAAGTTCAATATAACATGGTTTCACCTATAACACGGTAAGATTTTTTAGTTCCCAAGGACAGCGTTATATCGAGGAAGAGGTGTGTATATATACACAGGCTAAAACATTAGATGCCGTTAGTGGTCATTAGTTCTTCTTTTTAAGCTGTCATCTTGGATTCCTGACACAAATAGTTTAAATTGAGTGTATTATTTTTGCTGAATATTTGTCTAGGGAGCAGAGGAAATGTTCTGGGGGACCACCCCAGAGGCTGAGCAAAGAAGGAAATGGGCTGTTCCCCTGGGAACAGCCAGGTATGCAGCCAGGCCAATCTGTCCATTTGAATTAATGATCCTTCTCTCACACTTTGCCACTTCCTACGTCGATACACATTGTCAGAGCTTTCCCTTGAATTTATTCTGGGCCATGAGGGTGACAAACTCCTAGTGCACAGCTCTTTTTAAAAAGCTTATAAGCAACGTGTAAAGGTTGCAGTGTTTCCAGTGTAGGTAGCAAAGTATATTGAAACTATTTGATTAACTGTAGATGCTACTTCATGATTATTTAATGACATGGTAGTTTGAAACTTGTCATTAAAGTTGTCATTTGTCTAAAAAAACAACATTAAGTGCTGCTTGGCATTGGAGGTGACTAACTGTTGCATTATAATCTGAGACTGGATCTGTCTCAATGTATTGTTAAATTTGTTATGTGAGGGCATTCTACTTTGCAGCCCTAGAGGACCCTACAAAAGACATTTGCAGGCAAGAACTGGAAATAAGCGCAGCCTCAGTGTAATTGTAGCTCAGTGGATCCACAGAAAGAGTTTCTGTGTGTGGAATTTGAATGTCCAGCTGTTCTTAGAAGGATTACCAGGATTTAATGGAGAGCACAGATGGAACCAATACTATTGTCCAGAGTATTGTAGGGCAGAGGCTAAAATGTGAAGGATGATCAGTGGAGGGCTGATTTAGGGAGGGAGGGGAGAAGAAGAAGAAAGGGGGGGGCAATCCCCTTGTTCTGTAGAAAGCAAGGGGATTGATGCTGTCCAATGATGACGGTGCAGAGAAAATAGTTCCCAAAGCTTCCTTTCATGGTTAATAGGCATTGTAGCGATGGCACAGGTCATGTGTGGTGTGCAGCTGTTAGAGGTTCTTACTGAACTGTTAGAGACTTAGCAAGGCCCATTATTCTAGACACTAAGCCAGTTTTACTGGATATGGACTACTGCAATTGTATAAGCTCTCCATTGTGTAAGTACTAATTTGGAGTGCTACCATAAGCCAGCCATACAACCCATGCTTCCCATGAATGAATGAGTCATCTTGATAAACAGGCTCAGGGCATGCAGCACTGACTTTTAGTCTTAAAGGGACCTGATGTGTTTAAAATGGATCCCACTCTAATGAATAAACTTCTTGAAAAAATATTTTGATTTTCAGTAGCTAATAAATCCTTTTTTATTTGAGGGAAAGCTGTCATACATAAAGGTTTTAGATGGCCTTTCATTTACCTTCCGCATATTAGACATACTTGTGATTACTAATTTGCTCACATATGCATTACAGGTTTCCAGGTCACTCAGTAAGTCAGCAATTTATGTCACAAATCATACCATTTCAGGTGTCAAAGAGCCCCTTGATTGTTTTATTAAAAATTATTTGGCTGAAGTAATGGTTGTTTGTCATTAATAATAGCCATAAACACACACACAAAACTTGTGGTTATGTAATATTACTATTATTTCATTTCCAAGAATGCCAAGAATATAAAAACATTATTAGGAGTCTGTAATGTAACTGCAAGATTGTTGAATGCAGTCATCCTTTTCAGAATGCCTAGCTGGTGCCACTTAGCTCCTGAAGCCAAATTGTGTGTGCTGTGGACTTGTGTAGCATAACACTTCAGATGTAACATGGTCTTCTGATTTTATGAAGACAACCTGACCACAGGGACCACATTTACCTAGATCCCAAACACTCATTTCTAATATAAAAGCATCTGGAGATAAAGACTTTGGGCCAGATCCTCAGCTGGTGTAAACTGGCATAGCTCCACTGAAATCAGTGAAGCTATGTTCAATTTATGCCAGCTGAGGATCTGGCTCTATTTGTCTACTTTCTACTCCCTTTTTTTCTGTTTTAAATAGGCAGGGTTTCTTTTCCTTTTTGAGGTTTTTACTGTGTTGAAAAAATAAAATAAGGCAGTTGAATAGATGAGAAAACTTATTGGCTTTTAGTGGAATGTTATGATTTGTCTAGTGATTACGTACAGCTAGAGATCATGAACCCTGACGTTAATGGAAGGTGTGGGTGCTCAGCACCTGTCAAGGTCATATCATACATATTTAAGTATATAATATAATATATGATGTGATTATTTAGAAGATTGTAAATGTATTTTATCACTCATCTTTGAGCTCATCACCTGCCCTTTGCCTATTAAGTCATCGCCTTAGGACTTATTCTAACATCCTAAATCCCGCATCAGATTCAGACAGCCACACCCAGAATGTAAAGGTACCTTTAAATTGGTGGAAACTATGTAAAGTTCCATAACAAGTCAGTGGTGTAAAGGGATCCTAAATGTATATGAGAACTGGGCCTATTTAAAAACCATTGATTTGTTATAGAAAATCATGTAATTTAGACACCGTTTAGACACGCTTTACACAAATGAGAATTGGGCCTTTGGTAAGTACAACCCCTAGCTTTACAGGTAGGGAGATCCAAAAAAATAGTTCCAAAACATGTTTTAAAAGTCTTGAAAAGATTCCTAAAGTAGTGTTACGTTTATGGCACATAAAATACATGATATTGTAATATGTATAAAGGTTTTATTGGCATTAGTTTGGAGTGACTTGAATAACTCACTTGTAACTTTGCCACTCATGAATATTGTGACCATCCCAAGCTCATGCTGATAAAATCTTTATATCAACCAGTTATGTCATATGCTTCCTATAGATTGGGTGTATGTAAGTGTAAACTGCACATTAGTCTTAATTAAATATAGCATTTGCTATAAGTACAAATACTTCTGGTTGCAGATGCAGTTCTGAACTGGTGGGGTTTTGTTTTTTTTTTAATTTAAGTCAGTTTGTAAAAGGTAAAGACAACCTTCTATAAATCAAGAAAAAGCTCCTCTACAAAAGTAAACCAAAAAACCCAAACTAACCCCAAAGGACAAACAACAGCAACAACTCCCATAACTCAGGTTGCAAGTTATTGCTCAGCCTAGGGATGAATATCTTTCTGGAGCCGGCTAGTAGCACAGTCACTATGACACATGCCTTCTTCTCTGCTAAAGAGATGTTTCAATACAGGATTCATCTACAGAATCCTTTGATGCTAACTAACAGTAAATTTCTTGAATTTGCATCTCACCATTATTTATGGAGGAGGACTTCAAAGTGCATTGCAGATTTTTACAAATACAGGAATTGCTTCTCCAACCACTGAAGTTCAGCCCATCTTTGGGTTTGGATTGTGGCAGAGCAACAGTTTTTAACAGGGCACACCACCACTAAACAACAGTTTGGGTCAAAAAAAGAACTAGAATTCCATAACCAGATCCTTCCTAAGGTATTGTAATTCGCATTCAGAAATGTTACTTTCTGGATAACCCAGACTTTGATATACTGACATATGCTGCTAATTAAAGGCTAAGTTATGATCTTAGTCCACGTACAAACCAGTGTACTCTCAAGGCTTGATTTTGCCACCCACTTCACAGCATGCATGGATGGTTAGCTGATTTTTAAAAGATAAGCATTGGATAAATAAATAAATAATACAAATAAATAATGAGAGAAGAATTACTGTACACCATTGAAATCAAGCACCTTAGAAAATGTAAAACAGTCCTTTTGTGCATAGTGTAAATTTGGCAAACCTATATTATCTTTTTTTTCCCAATGCAAATTCCATTTTGGGGGGTTATCTTCAATTTGAATGGTGACACTAAATATACACATGCATCATGAAAATGATTATAGATTCATTATGTGGTCTAAATGGAAGCTATTATGAGTATGTAATAAGGCAGTTTCATCACTGAGTTCTTTTGCAGTAGTAGCATCAAAAAGTAACTAACATTTTACTTTTGTAACCTCCCTGCCCTCCCATATTACAATGTTAACATTGGGTTGATGAGGCCATTTCAGGTCCCATGTATTTTCATTCATTTCTTCCGTTTTTCTTTCCTTTCCTTTCCCCCCCCCCAAGTGGTACTGTTGGTATTAAATATGCAGCTATATTTTTAAATGATCCATGTTGCTCTTTATGCCTTAGATTTATTAATGTGTGGGTCTTCTCTGAAAACTGACACAGTGAATATGGCATGATGGAGCTCTATGTTATTGTTTCTTAAGTGGCACAATTTACAAATAAGATGTTTTCTTTAAACTGTCAGTCTTGCAAACTCAGCTTGAGATCTTAGAACTAAAGTGGATTGTTTCTGTCATGCACTAGTACAGGGGTTCTCAAATTGGGGGTCAGGACCCCTCGGGGGGGTCGCAAGGTTATTACATGGGGTGTCACGAGCTGTCAACCTCCAACCCAAACCCGCTTTGCCTCCAGCATTTATAATGGTGTTAAATATATAAAAAAGTGTTTTAAATTTATAAGGGGGGTTGCACTCAGAGGCTTGCTGTGTGAAAGGGATTAGCAGTAAAAATATTTGAGAGCCTCTGTACTAGTAAATAGAAATAAAAATGAAGTGTGAAATCCTAGTGCCGCTGGTATCAACTCCTATTGACTTCAGCGGAGCCAGGTTTTTACACAAAGGTTGTAAAGGCAAAATTCTGTCCTCGATGACACCTGTGCAATCTCATTATTGTTAGTGATGGCTGTGCAGTGTTATGGGGTCATGCAGATGAAACTAAATGGAACTTCATTCCAGCTGACCAATTCTTCTTCTATGCAGGAAGTCGTAGAATCTGCCTAGTACACTCTTAGCTGTGTTGGCTCTGCAGAGCAAATAGAAGTGAAAACAGTAAATCTTTGTCTCTAAATCAGTCGATCTCACTCTCAATACAGGGAGCAGATCTGTGAAGTAATAGAGAGCCATTATTTAGAAGTCGCTCTTCTAAGTTGAACATTACTTAAAAACTGACACAGGTTTGCAAATTGAATTATTATTTTTAATGATTTATTTTTTTTACCATTTTTACTGTTTGTTTTCTTCTTGTGTTTCCTTGGATGATGAAACTAAACTGAGTCAGCTTCACTTACTGTTTATAATCAGTTTCACTTTCTAGTTCACCAATATTGCCAAAGTTGTGGTGTCTGGATTCACAGTTCTGCACAGGAATATTTCAGTATAAATACATTGTTTTCACTGGAAAAAAATGCAATTTCATTCATGTAAAATACTTTTAAAACTTAAATTTGGAGCAGAAGATCCCTAAGGGGCCTAAAATTTAGTAAAAACTAACAAATAATGGGCCTAGTCCCGTTGCAATTGAAGTGAAATTATAGTACTGCTGCTAATGTCAATGGGATGAAGATGAAAACCAAAAAATATTATTGCTTACATTACCCAGAAAATTAAGCCCAATCTTGTAAACACTCCCACATATCAGAAGTCCTACAGACATCATTGGGGTTCCTTACATGAGTGAAATCACTCATTTGCATAAATGACCATAAACACTGGAGCCGAACAGTGTCAGTTACACCAGACACCTGTCCCTGAGAAACTTCTGATTTTAGGCTAAAGGTTTGTCTTAAGTCCAAAGATGTTCCTTATGTCCAAAGATGTTTCAGTACATTCAGTATTATGGATAAAGTCAGCTGTTTAGAGAGCCCTTTTTGTTACCTAAGAGAAACAGAGCTCATGCTTAAGTATAAATTCTGAATGTCCTTGGTTTATGCTTAGAATAGATGTATAACATTATTTAATATTTTCAGGAGAGTTTTTACAGTGCTCAGATACCCACTTCTTCCAGACACACACACAACCACCTTTCTCCTTAGTATGCAAATACATAATTAAAAGCATTCAACAGACACAAATGAATAAACCAATAAAGTAAGCTGCTAATAATACATTTTCATTATCTGGGAGTATGTGGAAGTACACCAAACAGCTCAGTGATGCTGGAAAGTTGTAACAGATAAGAATCTAGTGGCTGACTTTATGTAAGACATTAGATCTTGTGAATATTCTGCTTCCTCTCCAGGCAGCGAGCTAGTATGGTTAACCAAAATTGTTGAGTAATTGTTCTGTGGTTGAGAACAAAATGCTGAATTAAACTGTTCCCTGCACAATAATTGTGTGATTACAGCATTTATGTTGCTGGCCAAAGGAACAGTCATTAGGTTTGGAAGACTTACCAAAACCACAGGCACAAAAAAAAAAATGCAAATCACATGTAAATTGTTCTCTAATACCTATAGTGGTTTAGAAATTGAACTAAAAGTAGAGTATGTGTGTATTTAAAGGCAGGCAAACTGGAAAAATGATTGCACATTCAAGAACTACTTCAGTCCAGGAAGAAAATACCCAATTATTCATTTTCATTATGTCTTTTCCCTCTTGTGTGATCCTGTATCATATATATTATAAGCATATTTTATTTTATTTTGTGTATGCACTTGTGTTTTTCCCCCTCTGCATACCAATCTGATATTGTCTGGGAGTAAGGTGGGATATACTCCCACACTTAACTAGATCCTGGACTGAGCCAATTCAAAGAGAAGTATGTGAGGGAGGCAGGCAGCAGCAAATGTTTATTTGATTGCCGTAATCCACCAGTAAAATTAAAAATTGATTTATGATTATAGGCCCTCTTGTTAGGTAGATAATTTCCTTCTCCAGTGTGCTGGCCAGACTTAGAAGTGCCAAGGAAACAAACACTTTTAATCTTTTGCTTTGTGCTTTTGTTCTACTGTCGTTTGTCCTCATGCTGCCAATATTAAAAGAAGAGAAAGAGGCAGTCAAAAATAACGGGCAAAATGTTTAAGGACAGTTGCTAATTTTGTGTCTGAAATTAAATGCAGCTACAGATTATAGGATTTGGGTGACTAACTATCTAACTGAGCTCAGAAGTTAGGTAGTTGGATATCTAAACCCTATTACTTGCATCTGCTATTAATCGTGCCTCCAATTTATTTGCTATCAGAAATTGTAGGCACAAAATTAGCAGCTGAGTAGAGAGAGGCCATTTAAAAATATGGCACCAAATATAACTTCTCACAAGCACCGTCATATGAAAGGATTTATGATATCAGAGAAAACAACAGTATGAGGGCATGAGTAGAATTGACACATATTTTCAGTCTTTCTTCTGCAACTTGATTCTATTTTACTTTTAAAATTGAGTTGTCAATGGTGAAACTGAACTCTATTAAGGAACAGTCCCACTGTCGGAAGGGACAGTCAGACTCAAGCCTCAACAGCTGAAAGATTGAAAAGAGGTTTTATTGTGCATTTCCCGGGCGATAATTAGAGGCTATCCTGCACTAGAATGTGTTTTCCACAGATATTTTCACTAACATTTGGTCTTAAGTTTCCTAACCATTTGTCCATCATATATAAGAGCAAAGTTTTTAAGATCATGCAGAAGCACTAAAACTCAGTGTAAAATAAGAATAAAAATAAAGTCATCTTCAGAAAGAAGTACATTAAGCAACTGTAAGAACTAAAGCTCTGAAACTGATTTCATTGCAAACTAACCATACACTGGAACATGCATGTGATTTAAAAATAAAGGAGGCGGGAGCATTCAGACCAGGGTTTAATCAGTGGATTTAAGATTTTGTGAGCAGACCCAGTTCTCATTAGCTCATAAAGAATGTTTATTTACAGCTATGTTAGATAGGCTGTACACCATTTTATCAACTATTCCCCATGAATTTTCCATTTAAAGACATCGAGAGACACTGCAGACTTTTAGTGTAAGATTAACTTTTATTCTGTGTCCTTAACCAAAATATTGTCGATAGATAGATTTAATTTCAAGTGAGTGACTTTGATTAGACATTTATGTTTGTTTATGCCATTACAGCATTCAGATACTATACAGGTTTTGAATTGCTGCCCACTACATGATATTAAATAACCTCTAATTCTTGCCCACCGCCTACCCTTAATTAAAACAAACATGCCTATCTTAATGATACCCCACTTGTCAAAGAGATGCTGAAAGAGAAACACATTCTGAAATCTTAGAATTGTATTTGAAAGATCAAATTGCAATATTAGTGTTCAAAAATGCAGAAAGAATAAGTCCTCCACTAAAATAACAATATTTGAAATTATATTAAAGGTATTGGCATACAAAAAAGAAATGATAGTTTGTAAGACAAAGTTTTAATGGTCTGCTTCTGTGAACCAGGCTTTATAGACAGGTTTTTTAATATCAAGTGCTATGGGGGAATGTATGGGAGAAGAAATATTTCAAATTATTTGATTAAATTAAAATGTATATCTATCAGAATTACTTATAGAATCTTTTCACTCTAAAATGATGATCAGCATGCCAGCTGTGTTATGCGTTAAGAAGGGGGGATTTCAACTATAAGGCAAAACTGTGGTCTGAATAGAACTGCGAGATGAGGGCATAAAAGGGAGAAAGAGGCATAAGGGTGTAAGTTAGGTAGCAGGACCGAAGTGGAAAAAACCTCTGCTGCTCCCACCAGGTGAGCAGGAGGCAGCAGAATTATATGGGGGAATGAACAGAACCTTGTTTCCTCCCCCTCAGCTCCCATGCGCTACTTCGCATTTTACTCCCATTTACATTCCAATTTTCTCCTTTCTCAGAGCAGTGGGTGAACCACGAGGAGGGAGACTATAACTGTCTGAGCCACAGTCTTCCTCCTGAGCTGCCTCATGAACAGCTGAGTACTCAAGGCAGATCATTGTCTCATGATCTATCCATAAACATTGGTATGTTCGTGAATTTTGGATTCAATTCTGGATTTTACCACTGCATCAATCCCTAAAACCCTGGCACTCTTCTTCTGTAGAAATTCTAAAATCCAATGTCTTCCCTATTGGCACATCCCCTCCTGTTTGTGGGGGAGGGAGCAGGGAGAAGACAGACATATTTGTAATAGCTGACCAGGTACATTTTATGCAATAACTACATCAACATTATTATTTACTGAGTGGTTTAATAAATTCAGCTTAATATGTAAATATGGAAAAAATAGCATCAGGGGAAAAACCCCATAATCTTTACTTTTAATATAGAAGTCTCTATCTGACTTCACAGAAATAACCAAAATATATATTTTGTGTTTTTCCACCACTCTTCTTTGTCCTGGTTAATGATAGTGACTCTTTCTACAGCTTTCTCTCTCATGTAAAATGCTATGATTTTTGCTTAGTTGATCACTGTAAATCTGTTAAGGAAAGCAGTAGAATTCTGTGACACTAAATACAGTTTTATTCCCCAATCCTGCAAATAGCTAAACCCATGCCTAGGTTTAAGTCCATGAGTAGACTCGTTGAAGTTAATAGATCTATTTTATGTGCTTAAAATTGTATATGCATAAATCTTTATGGGACCGAGCCCTTAATTAATACAGACACAATGTATTACTGAGCATACACTGACAAAGTAAAAATGTCATCCAAGTCATGTTTATAGCCAGCCCTTGTATACATCCACAAGGAAGGAGCTGTCCCTTTTTTGTATCCTTTTCATTAGCACCAGTCATAGCTGCAGTCCTTGTGCTAACCTGAATCCAAAGCCACTTCAAAAGGGCTGAAGAGAAAGCAGGGCCAAGTTACCTCTCTTGGCTAGCTACTCCTGGTGGAATTCTGCTCCTCTGCACAATGCAGAATTTGTGCAAAATTAATGTTCTGTGCAGAATTTCATTCCTCCCTGCAGAATTGGTGCTGCAGAGCTGCTGGCTGCCACTAGGGGCCACTGGACCCAGCAGAGCCCAGCTTTCCAGTTGGCAAATATAGGACACTGATGGGTGGGGTGGGGTGGGAGGTGGAGGGGAGGGAGGGAAGGAAGGGGAGCTGGAGGGTTCCAGGCAGCTATGGTTCCCAGCATGTCTTGAAGGAAGGAGGCATCATACGGGAAACTCCATATAAGCCCAGGATCCAGCATCAGGCTTTTCTCTCTCTGGATGCCTGGGCTGTGGACGGTAGGGGGTGCATGTGTCTGGGCTGGGGGGCATCCTGCATCTGTGCTCTGGGGAGTAAGGAGTGCAGGTGTCTGTGCTGGGGGTTGCCCCATGGCTGGGCTCTGGGGGGTGAGGGGGTGTCAGGGCTGAAGAGTGCCCCACAGCTGGGTTCTGGGGGTAGGGGTTGCAGGTTTCTGGGCTGGGGAGCACCCCATGATTGAGTTCTGGGGGTAGGGAGTGCAAGTGTCTGGGCAGGTGGCAGTCCACCCCTGGGCTCTGAGGTAGGGGGTGTGGGTGTCTGGGCTGGGGGGGGGGGGGCCCACAGCTGGGCTCTGGGGGTGTAGAGGGTGTGGGGCATAACAGAATCAGGGACTGGGTTGTTGTAGGGGTTTCTTTAACTCTCTACTCCTCAGAGAAATGTTTTTGTTGACTGTATTGTTACAGACATACTTGCTGACAAGTATTTTGAAATAAATTACCAAAATAGTTGAAACTGGTGTGATTATATTGCGTTATTTTGACAAATAAAATATGCAGAATTCTGAAATGTGCGCAGAATTTTTAATTTTTTGGCACAGAATTCCCCCAGGAGTATCTAGCAAAGCTTGTCAGCCACATGCCAATAACACACTGCGCAATACCTTCAGGAGCTCCTGTTAGCCCCTGCACTTCTGGGCCAACCATGATTGATCCCATACTTGATTTACCTGTACCCATAAATCACTAATGTGAAGGATGTCAGAGTCTTAACTCTGAACATACTAAAGTGGTTATATTGTGATAAGAAAAATCCCAGAAAGTCTAAATAGCTCTGTTTTTATATCTATTGCTCTAGCACTGAAAAAACAAACAAACAACTATTTACTGTTTATCAGAGATCCCACAAAAGCAATCATATGTGCTCCTCCTGCTGCTTATGCAGCAGCAGTTACCTTAATAAACCCTGTTCCCAGAGCTGCACTGACATCAAGCCATAATATTTTTATGCAAATAGATATTGGACAAAAATCTGTCTGGGGATTAGTCCTGCTTTGAGCAGGAGGTTGGACTAGATGACCTCCTGAGGTCCCTTCCAGCCCTGATATTCTATGATTTCTATGATTTGGTAATATGTAAGCGTTATATAGGCTGAAAAATTTATTTTAAAATCAAAGAGGCTGTGTCAGTTTCAGCTTTATTTAAAACACAGGGCTTTCAGTGTTTGTAGATACAAAGTGACAAAAACAACAGGGGAAAAAAGAATACATATCAAACTTCTAAGAGACTAGTATGAACAAGAGAGAGGAAAATGTACTTTATGTTTCCAATGATTCTGTAAGGCATTTACAACCCCTCCACCCACTTCTTTATCATTGTAATAATTGAAACAGTATTTAATGGATCAGCCAATCATAGAAAATAGTCCACATTTGCAGCTTAAGAAATTATCCTACATGATGTCCTTTCTAACACGTCAGGAAATCTCACACCTGTTTTCTTTTCACTGACAAATGGTTCATTGAGTGGCTTGCTGCTAGAGCACTCAATATAGGTCCAGAGCTTATCAGGAAGAACATTAAACAAGCATCTGGAAACAGTGTAAAGCGCCATCCTATGCAGTGAGACATCATCAGTTATTAATGAAAGACCATATATTTTCCAATTCTGAGGGAGTGACTTTACACATTAACTCTTGTTATATTATGACTACATTTGGGAGCAAGTTGCTGTTATCACTGTATACACAAAGAGATGGATACACAGTGTTAAATAATGGAATAATAGCTTTGACATTCACAAGTCTGTGGCAACCCTATAACAAGTGATGACCCTCAGTTGTACTTCTGAGACAGATACAGTAACTCCTCCCTTAACATTGTAGTTATGTTCCTGAAAAATGCGACTTTAAGTGAAATGATGTTAAGCAAATCCAGTTTCCTCATAAGAATTAATGTAAATGGGGAGGTTAAGTTCCATGGAAACATTTTTTACCAGACAAAAGACTATATTATATGTATGTATACACAGTATAAGTTTTAAACAAACAATTTAATAATGTACACAGCAATGATGATTGTGAAGCTTGGTTGAGGTGGTGGAGTCAGAGGGTGGAAGAGGGTGGGATATTTCCCAGGTAATGCCTTACTGCTAAATGATGAACTAGCAGTCAGCTGAACCCTCAAGGGTTAACACGTTGTTAATGTAGCCTTACACTCTACAAGGCAGCACGAATGGAGGGAGGGGAGACAGTGTGTGAGAGAGAGAGAGATGCTCATTGCCCCTTCAAGTACACTGACCCCACTCTAAAAACATTGCCTGTTTTAGATCAGCAAGCTGAGACAGCAGCTGCTGCCTACAAGCTCCCTCTGTCCTGAACCCTGTCATGTCTCTGCCCTGCTCTATGGAAATGGGGTAAATGGGTGGCAGGAGCAGGTGGGAGGGGGACACCCAGACATTAGCCTCTCTCTTTCCCCTCCGCACAGCAAGCAGGAGGCTCCCGGGAGAAGATCCAAGGCAGAGGGCAGGAGCAGCACATAGCAGTGCGGGGAGGGACAACTCAATGCCGGCAATTGCTAGCCTGTTGGGCAGCTGCAGCACAGGTAATTTAGAGGAGTGGGGAGCTGATGGGGGGTCTGCCGGTCCACCCTGGTTCCAAGCCCCCACCAGCTAGCTGCAACAGGCTGCTCTTCCTGCTAGCAGTGGACAAAGTAGGCAGCTGCCAAATTATGTTATAAGGGAGCATTGCACAACTTTAAACAAGCATGTTCCCTAATTGATCAGCAACGTAACAACGAAACAATGTTAACCAGGACGACTTTAAGTGAGGAGTTACTGTATTGTAACATAAGCACAGCTCTAGGGGGCTCTGGAGCATGCTACCACTTGAAAACAATGGAATATAGCTTTGGAAAAGCAGTATTCATTTGAATTTTAAGCTCAATGAAATGAATCATTTTGGACCAAACGCTGGACATGGTGTTGCAAAGAGCCTATCTTGTCCCCGCCCAATCCCCCATTCACCAAACGGTTCAGTCAACCAGATGATGGATCCCTTTCCCCTACATGAAAGAAAGAGCCTTACGCCTGAGCTGTGTCTCCTTTAACTAGCAAGGGCTCTTTTGAATGTGCACTTTAGTCCTCTGCCATAGCTACCAGACTATCATCTTCCTGAAAGTTGTATTCCTCCTTGGGAATCTCACCCACTGGAATGAGGTCCAGACAATCTGCAACAACTAATCCTGCATGAATGCCTCATGTGAAAGATCTGAACCATTGATTCAAAACAGCTGCATATTGGAATATAGGCCAATTTGTTTTTCTTTGCTTTTGGACATATTTTTCCTGGGTGGGGAAGTGCTAAGATGCTCCTGTGGAAGAATTATCTTTGTAGATAACTGTCATGTTATGTGAATGGCTTGCCATAGATCATCCCAAATGAGATAAAGTTGTATTACTGTTTTCCCTGCTTCTGCATATTTTCCATTTACCACATCAAAAGTGGGAGAAGAGGCTCCGCACTTTTTTTTTAATGTTCTATAAACCAGGGGTTCTCAACTTTTTCTTTCTGAGCCCCTGCCTCCACTTCCCCAGCATGCTATAAGAACTCCGCCCACCTGTGTCACAACAGCTGATTTTCTGCATATAAAAGCCAGGGTTGGCATTAGGGGGTAGCAAACAGGGCAATAGCTTGGGGTCCCATGCCACAGGGAACCCCATGAAGCTAAGCTGCTCAGGTTTCAACTTCAGCCCCAGGTAGCAGGGCTCAGGCCTCGAGCTTCAGCCCCATGCAGTGGGGCTTCGGCTTTCTGTCCTGGGTTCCAGTGAGTCTGATGCTGGCCCTGCTTGACAGACCCCCGTGAAATCTGCTTCCGGCCCTGCAGGGGGCCCCAGACCCCTAGTTGAGAATCATTGATATAAACCAACATAAATAAATTCACTCCTTCCTCAGTTGTTCCTTTGGAACAGCAAAGAAATGTTCTTCTTCGAGTGATTGCTCACATCCATTCCAGTTAGGTGCGCGCGCTGCGCGTGCACGTTCGTCGGAAACTTTTTACCCTAGCAACTCCAGTGGGCCGGCAGGTCGCCCCCTGGAGTGGCGCCGCCATGGCGCTTGATATATACCCCTGCCGGCCCACCCGCTCCTCAGTTTCTTCTTACCGCCGTGTCGGTCGTTGGAACTGTGGAGCGCGGCATAGCTGTCCTCCACGTCCCTAGCTCTCCTTGTTAAGTCTCGTTATTGTTATAGTTGTTAGTTAGATCGTTAAGTGTAGTTAGTAAGTAATTAGGTGTAAATAGTGTTGTAGATAGTTGTTCGCCGGGGGCTGTAGCCCTTTCCGGCACCCGGCACCGGGCTCATGCCTGGTTCGCCGGGCTTCAAGCAGTGTGCGGCCTGTAAGAAGCCTATGCCTACCAGCGACTCCCACGACGCGTGCCTGAAGTGCCTGGGGGAATCGCACAGATCGGACAAGTGCCGCATCTGCAAGGCTTTCAAGCCCAGGACAAAAAAGGAGAGAGACCAAAGACTCAGGACTCTCCTTATGGAGGCGGCACTTGACCCGGCGGCTTCGCAGGCCGTGATTTCGGCACCGGCACCGGATCGCACCGGCACCGGGAAGACTCCCCGGCACCGACCTTCTCCGGCACCGGGTGCAGAGCCGAGACAGTCAGCGTCTGCTACTCCAGCCAGGCAGACCCGACTGGAGCACCCGGCCTCGACATCGGCCGCGGCACCGCCGGCACTGTCGACTCCGGGCCCGGCGGGTCCGTCGAGTCCGGTGCCGCCAAGCTCCCCCATAAGATCTGGGGTTGAGCTATTGGTCCCATCCACGCCGGAGACCTTCGCCTCGGCACGGGACCTTATTGCCTTAACGGAGCCTACTCAGCCGCCACCCCCGGTACCTCCGGTGCGGGTCGCATCTAGAGGCAAGCCCATGATGTCGGCACCGTCTCGGGACTCGCGCTCGCGATCCCGGTCCCGACGCCACGGCAGATCAAGATCTCACCGCCGCTCGCAGTCCCGGCACCGCTCCCCTCGGCGGTACCGGTCGCACTCGCGGCACCGATCGACCTCCAGACGGTCGCGGTCGGACTCCAGCCACCGATACCGGCACCGTGACTCCAGGAGCCAGTCCCGCCGTCACTCACCGCACCGGTCGACCTCCTGGCACTGAGCTGGTGGCAGGTCCCGGTCGACCTCCCGGCACCTCGTCGGTGGCAGGTCCCGGTCCCGATCCCGGCACCGAAGCGGCGGCCGGTACCGGTCCAGATCCCGGCACCGAGACAGAACCCGGTCCCGGTCCCGATCCAGGCACCGCTATGACTCCCGGTACCGATCCCCGGCACTGAGAAGATCTTCGCTGCCGACTCGCGCAGACCCTTACCAGCCAGGGTCGGCCCCGCCGTGGCCTTCTAGGCAGCCGTCGGTATCTTCGCAGACAGACAGCGGGTATGCGCTGGGCACCGACCGGCAGGCGGCGCTCTTCCAAGACCCGCCGCAACAGGACCAAGGCCCGCAGCAGTGGGTGTTTTGGACCCCATGGGCATACCATCAAGCCCAGGGCCCCCAACAGCTTCCTGCTAGGCCTGCGACAGCGGAGCCCAGGGTGCCGGAAGCCTCGTTGTCTCGCCCCCCTCCCACCCCGGATGGAGAGGAAGGGTCCAAGCAGCAAGACTCGGCTCTGGCTCCTGAGACAGAGGCGAGGGCCGAGGGGGACCCCCCATTGGACACTTTCTTGCCGGGGGTCTCCTCATCCTCCTCCCCTGATGAAGCGGTGGCTGGCACCTCCTCCAGTAGCCCCCCCCCCCGCTGGATCTCAGGGCGCACCAAGACCTCCTTAGGCGAGTAGCTCAGAATCTGAGCCTACAAGCCGAGGAGGTCTCTGAGATCGAGGATCCGATTGTTACCATCCTCTCATCGGATGCTCCCACCAGGGTCGCCCTACCCTTCATTAGGACGATCCAGGCCAACGCCAACACAATCTGGCAGTCGCCGGCCTCCATCCCCCCTACGGCGAGGGGTGTCGAGAGGAAGTACATGGCCCCCTCCAAAGTCTACGAGTACCTCCATGTCCACCCGACACCGTGTTCCCTGGTGGTGCAGTCGGTGAATGACAGGGAGCGTCATGGACAGGAAGCTCCAGCCCCCAAATCCAGGGAGGCCAGGCGTATAGACCTCCTTGGACGCAAAGTCTACTCGGCTGGGGCCCTGCAGCTCAGGGTTTCGAACCAACAAGCCCTGCTCAGTAGGTACGCGTTTAACTCGTGGGTGGCAGCGGACAAATTTAAAGAGCTGCTGCCGCAAGACGCCCACCAGGAATTTGCGGGCATCCTAGACGAGGGCAAGAAGGTTGCACGAACATCGTTGCAAGCTTTTTTGGATGCTGCAGACTCGGCTGCCCGCACCCTCACCTCGGGGGTAACGATGCGCCGTATCTCCTGGCTGCAGGTCTCTGGCCTTCCACCGGAGCTCCAACATACCATCCAGGACCTCCCGTTCGAAGGCCAGGGCCTGTTTTCGGAAAAGACAGACCCGAGACTTAAGAGTCTCAAGGACAATCGGGTCATTATGCGCTCCCTAGGGATGCACATGCCAGGAACGCAACGCAGACCCTTCCGGCCACAGCAGCAACAGCAGCACAGGCCATACCCCCAGTTCCGCCAACGGCAGGATCTCAATAGGCGCCGTGGCAGGAATGGAAGGCGTAGGCATTCGGGGAACCAAGGGGGGCAGAAACAAAGCTCCTCTAAGCCCCCGCCTGGACCCAAGCCTTCATTTTGAAGGTGCGCCCGAGGGCACAGTAACAGTTTCCCCCACGGATCCTTCCCCCCCGTTTTCCAACCGCCTTTCGTTTTTCCTTCCGGCGTGGACCCAAATGACATCGGACCGCTGGGTCTTGCGTATGGTGCAGACGGGATACCGCCTGCAGTTTACATCATTTCCCCCTTCCCGCCCCCCTTCCTCGTCCCTCTTCAGGGACCCCTCTCACGAGCAATTCCTTCGACAGGAGGTACAGACGCTCCTCAACAAAGGAGCTATAGAGGCGGTTCCGGAAAACGAGAAAGGCAAGGGGTTTTATTCCCACTACTTTCTGATCCCCAAGGCCAAGGGAGGCCTCAGGCCTATCCTCGACCTGCGAGAGCTCAACAAATACCTGGTGAAGTTGAAGTTCCGCATGGTATCCCTGGGGACCATTATCCCATCCCTGGATCCGGGAGACTGGTACGCCGCCCTCGACATGCAGGACGCTTATTTTCACATTGCCATCTGGCCACACCACAGACGTTTCCTTTGTTTCGTGGTGGGCCCCCTTCACTACCAATTTGCAGTCCTCCCATTTGGCCTTTCTACGGCCCCGAGGGTCTTTACAAAATGCATGGCAGTCGTTGTGGCACATCTTCGGCGCAGTCGTATCCACGTGTTCCCTTACCTAGACGATTGGTTAATTCGGGGCACGTCGGAACTGCAAGTTTGCAGCCACGTCCGCGTGATCACCGGCCTGTTTGCTACCTTGGGCCTCATGATCAACATGGACAAGTCCACCCTGATCCCCACGCAGAGGGTGGAGTTCATCGGGGCCGTCCTGGACGCCACCGTCGCCAGGGCTCTTCTGCCGATGCCGAGGTTCCAGGCATTGTCGGCGATCGTTCACCGATTGCGGGCAGCCCCCTTGACATCAGTACGGACATGTCTAACCCTGTTAGGCCACATGGCAGCATGCACGTTTGTGACCGGTTATGCTCGGCTCCGCATGAGGCCCCTCCAGTTGTGGCTCATTGAACATTACCGGCCGGCAAGGCAGCCGCTAGACATGCTGATCACAATCCCCCAGGGGGTGTTAGATTCTCTCGACTGGTGGCTAGACCAGTCGGTAGTGTGTGCGGGGCTCCCTTTCCACCCGCCTCAGCCCTCGGTGTCCCTGACAACGGATGCCTCAGATCTTGGCTGGCGGGCCCACCTGGGAACCCTGAGAACGCAGGGCCTGTGGTCCCCACAGGACGTGAGGTTGCACATCAACATGCGGGAGTTGAGAGCGGTCCGCCTTGCTTGTCAAACGTTCTGTCACCAGCTTCAAGGTCATTGTGTCGCGGTGTTTACCGACAACATGACGACCATGTACTATATCAACAAGCAGGGCGGCACCAGATCCTCTCCCCTATGTCACGAGGCGATGCAACTCTGGGACTTTTGTGTAGCCCACTCCATTCACCTCACGGCTTCCTTCCTCCCTGGAGTACGGAACATGCTGGCGGGTCGCCTGAGCAGATCCTTCCTATCGCACGAGTGGTCCCTTCGCCCGGACGTCGCCCTCTCCATCTTCCAGAGGTGGGGTTATCCCCGTGTGGACCTCTTCGCGTCCGGGGGGAACAAGAAGTGCCAGGCGTTCTGCTCCTTTCAGGGCAGGGAGCCCGGGTCTATAGCGGATGCCTTCCTTATTCCGTGGACGACCCACTTGTCCTATGCGTTTCCCCCTTTCCCTCTGGTCCACAGGGTCCTTCTGAAGGTGCGCAGGGACAGGGCTCGCGTGATCATGGTAGCCCCGGCGTGGCCCAGGCAACATTGGTACCCCATGCTGCTGGACCTGGCCATAGCCGACCCAGTCCCCCTGCCCCTTCACCCGGACCTGATTACCCAGGAGAACGGGACTCTCTGTCACCCGGACCTGCAGTCGCTGCACCTAGCGGCATGGTTCCTGCGTGGCTGACCGGTTCTGAACTGCACTGCTCCACACCGGTACGGGAGGTGCTTTTGGGCAGCAGGAAGCCTTCCACGAGAGCGACGTACTCGGCCAAGTGGAAGCGTTTCTCCTGTTGGTGCGTGGAGAAAGGTCTCCGCCCTATGGAAGTTTCGGTGGCCAATATCTTAGACTATGTTTGGTCCCTCAAACAACAGGGTCTAGCGATATCGTCGTTGCGGGTCCACCTGGCAGCTATCTCCACCTTTCACCCGGGTGGGGATGGCCGCTCCGTTTTTTCTCACCCGACGGTGTCTAGATTCCTTAAGGGGCTGGAACGTTTATACCCTAACGTCCGACTCCCTGCTCCAACATGGGATCTTAACCTGGTGTTGTCTCGGCTCATGGGGCCCCCCTTCGAGCCGTTAGCTACTTGCTCCCTACTTTATCTCTCTTGGAAGACTGCCTTTTTAGTAGCTATCACCTCAGCTAGGCGGGTGTCGGAACTCCGGGCTCTTGTGGTAGACCCCCCGTATACAGTCTTCCACAAAGATAAGGTACAGCTGAGGCCACACCCTGCCTTTCTCCCTAAGGTAGTCTCGACCTTCCACATCAACCAAGAGATATTCCTCCTGGTTTTTTTCCCGAAACCTCACTCTTCCGGCAGGGAGCAGCAGCTCCACTCGCTTGATGTCCGTAGGGCTCTCGCATTCTATGTGGAGAGGACCAAACCGTTCCGCAAATCCCCCCAACTTTTCGTAGCAGTAGCGGACCGCATGAAGGGGCTTCCTATCTCCTCACAGAGGTTATCCTCATGGGTTACTTCCTGTATCAGGACCTGCTATGAGCTGGCCCAGGTTCCTACGGGCCGTGTGACTGTGCACTCTACCAGGGCGCAGGCGTCGTCGCTGGCTTTCCTCGCCCGTGTGCCCATCCAGGAAATCTGTCGGGCAGCGACCTGGTCATCGGTCCACACCTTTGCTTCCCACTACGCCCTGGTCCAGCAGTCTAGAGAGGATGCGGCCTTTGGATCTGCAGTGCTCCATGCCGCGACTTCTCGCTCCGACCCCACCGCCTAGGTATGGCTTGGGATTCACCTAACTGGAATGGATGTGAGCAATCACTCGAAGAAGAAAAGACGGTTACTCACCTTTGTAACTGTTGTTCTTCGAGATGTGTTGCTCACATCCATTCCACACCCGCCCTTCTTCCCCACTGTCGGAGTAGCCGGCAAGAAGGAACTGAGGAGCGGGTGGGCCGGCAGGGGTATATATCGAGCGCCATGGCGGCGCCACTCCAGGGGGCGACCTGCCGGCCCACTGGAGTTGCTAGGGTAAAAAGTTTCCGACGAACGTGCACGCGCGGCGCGCGCACCTAACTGGAATGGATGTGAGCAACACATCTCGAAGAACAACAGTTACAAAGGTGAGTAACCATCTTTTCCTTGTATGCTAAATTTCCTTTCATCTTGAATCCTTCAAGGAAACAATGAGCCGTTCGTGGTGGTCCTATGTGTCCCTGTCATATCCGATTCTTCCTAGACTCACTCCATCTGTTCATACCACTCCATCTTATCCTTCAAAGTGAGTAATGGGTCAGCTCCTCATTTTGGAGCATGCCACTGCTGCGTAGCTGGCTAGAGGAGCTGCCATTAAGCAATGCAAGGTATATCCCCCACCCCACCTCCGAGTTAAGGGGCTTAGTATGTGCTCACTTTTATAGCCCTCAAAATGCTTGCTGAAATGGACATGAGGAATGAAACAGGGATCTCTCACAGGACTGTGCAGAGCTCTAGGGTTCTAGAGTTGATCCAGTTCACTTTTTTTAACTGATCAGCGTTTATGTAAATCTTTGCGACATTACCCGTTTTACACTGCCTTTCTGATGGTTTGTTTGCTATGTTTTCTATGTGCCAGGGCACATACGTTCAAGCTATTGCTTGTTGGGGATAGTTCCTATTTTTCAGCAAGCTAATAATTTTTTCCACATTATCGCTCCAAAAAGCTCTCGTATTCTGGAGGAGTTACAGAGGTGTGTTTATTTTTTCTCCCTAAATGGCCTTATTTATTTGTCTTTATAGGCTGGCAACATAAGAACATATTTTCCTATGAACGGTAGCATTGCTAGGAAGCAGTTTGAACAGTGAGGTTTTAGCATTGAATGACTCTAGTGATATATTAGGAGAGTGAATTTTAATAAGTGCTGGCATGTATTTAAATAAGTCTCTAATGCCACAAGAGAAAGAATATTACTTAGGGCATACATCATTCCCTGCAGAAGAACTCTCGTTAGATCTGGAAGAAAATGTCTCGCCACAAAATCCTCTCACAGAGCTCTACCACATCATCCTGCCTAGGGGCTGGAGAATTTGCCTCTATGTGGAAAAGATAGGGGTGCTCATTCACAGAGTTTGCAGAATTCCAGAGATCTATACCGGGGGGGGGGGTGAGGATGAAATCCATGTGTTGCCCATCCCAGCAACATACATGTCCCCACAGCCCTTTGTCTCTTCTCTATAGTTTATATTCTCCACACCTGCATGGAACCCAGACCCCATAGAGAGACCTCCTCAGGATCCATAAGAGGGTGAGGGTGATGCTGCAGAGGTAGCGGAGTCCGCTTTTCACATACGGGGATTCCTTTCCATGTGTGGATTTGAGGATGGTGGGCAATGATATAAGGTCAGGACAAGAGAACAACATTTCACTATCTTATTTTAGAGGTATTGCCAAACTGTAAGGAAAGACTACCAATTGTAGTTGGAAGAAGAAATGCATTTTTATTTCTCCTTAAAATAGATATGGGGAGGGGGAATGGCCAATATATTTCCTGTTTAAAGGACCAATCATTCAAATACCAGGTGGAGTGCTTTCCACTATGAATGCTCCCATAGGCCAATAGGACTATTCACAGTAGTAAATAGTTCACCTGCCATAAGTGGTTTTAGAGCACTGTGTACTAATACAATTAAATACTTAGCTCCTGAAAACAAACCTACATATTTATGTCATCTTTATGATAATGTTCAGTTTTCATATTAAGTTAGAAATATGTTTAACTCTTGAAATGGTTCTGTACACAATCTGAAGTTAAAGGGGCAATTTAAGTGTATCCAGTACTCTGGAAAGTAATATTTGGATTTCATTGAGACAGTTTGATGTCTACGTCACATGAAAAAGCAAGTTAGCCACACTTCTGTATAAAAAAAGACATAATAAAATAAGAAATAATTTAAAGAAAGATGTTTGTAGGCTTCCAGAATAGTATTTCTCTGAATATCAGCTTGTGAGAGACTAAAGTAGTGAACTACTGTTCAGAGTTTTATCTATCTGTAAAGGGTGACGTCCTGCTTTAAGACCCAAATCTGCCATCCTTACTCATATTGAGTAATACTTTCTCCCCAGGTAATACTAATGAAATAATTGGGACCATTTGTCAAGTAAGGTACTACTTAATGAGAGTTGGACTAGCAATCAAACCCAAAATGTAAAGTATATAAGTGCCAGAAATGTAATACAATATAAACCCTGGAAATAAGAAAAGTCTATGTCTGTAAAAATTTAACGGACAATTGTGAAATTAGTGTAAGTATATAAGAATGAAAAAATAAATAAATAATAATACCAGATGCTACATATGTATATCTAGATTTGTAGAAAAGAAGTATGGTCATATATTACTTGAGAAATATTATGAGCTGGCTAAATGAGGCAAGTGTCTTGTGGGAAAAAATAGTATGTGGTCATGTAATTAAAAACTGTCATAACGCATATCCACAAGCGGCCAAATTAAGGTTGCACAGGCAATCTTAATTCTGGTATTTCCTAACTTCTGAGTGCTTAAATTTTCTGTTTTAAAGTAGCTTTTAATGTAGCTTTTGTGTGTAATTATTTATATAGTGACCCAAAGCGTGCATGGCATTTCATGGTACATAAAAAAAAGACACAATCCCTGCCTTGAAGAGCTTGCAATCTAAATGTATATAAGGCACAACAGTACCTAGTAACTATTTATTGCTCCAGGTAACTGCAATAATCAAGGTATTTTCCTCAACTAAGGTAGGAGAGACCAAAGTATCACAATTACTATAGGAAAGACTAAATGCTGAGTTTTTAATTGTGCCCAGTGTGGTTATATACACATCTATAGAAGAATTTATTCCTATATATGTGAGAGACAGGAAGTATATGATTTTGTGATTAAGATACTGGACTAAATCTTGAGATCAGTTCCCAGCTCTGCAACAAACTTCTGGTGCAAACTTGGGCAAATCACTAAGGACCAGATATTTAAAGGTATTTAGGTGCTTAAAGCTGCAGATAGAAACATAGTAGGATTTTGAAAATTACATTTCTCATGTAAATACCTTTAAAAATCTGGCCCTATGTTTCTTTGTGCCTCAATTCCCCATCTGTAAAGTAGGAATAATAATATTTTCTTTCATCTAGTCTTTTTGTATCTTGTGTATTTAAATTATAAACTCTTCAGGGCAAGAACTCTCTCTCTTACCTTGTGTATTTACAGTTCCTAATACAATTGGGTCCTGGTCTTGGTTTGGGCACTAGGAACAATTTTAATAGAACTAATAATAATATATAGATGGTGGTGTAGTGTCTGTGTCCTCAGTTGCACAACCATGTGATAACCCTTCCTGCCTCTCCTACATTCTGTCTACAGCCCATTTCTCAGGGACTACTTTTGATAATCCAAACTTTTGAGCAGCATGTGTTCTCCTTTCATCCTAAACATGGAACTTCCTTCCAAAATTATCGGGCTGGGGTGCATGAATGAAAATATCTATGCTTTTGTATAGTGACTTGCTTATGTTATAGTTCAGTATTCCCATATTTTCTTATTCTGTCATCAATAAGATTCCAAGTATTTCATATCCTTTGATAATCATATTAAGTTCCATTGAGGGGAGAAGGGTATTGGGACAAAGAAAAATAATTATTTATTTTATTTTACTTTATTTTATTTTGGGATGTAGGGGGCCTCTTAATGGAATTCAAGAGCTTTGAAAATAAATGAATAAGTTTTATTATGTGAGATGTTTTTTTCCCCCCTTAGGTTATTTAATTTATTTATTTTGACTTTTTTTTTCTCATTATGTGTCCCCTCTGTGATAGGAATTGCAAATACAGAAACATTTACATAAAAATACAAACTTTTCATAATGAAACAAACCTTGAAAAGGAGGGTATTTAGAGGTAAGGGAGCGGAGAAGGGGATGCTTCAGATATTCTGAAGAGCCTACCTGATCTTAAAATGACCGATATTCTCTTCACTTTAATAACTGTTACACACAAGCACTGAATCTAAGGGTAAATTAAGTAGTTCATGCTAAATGAGCACTAAGAAAACCTTCATACCATGCATACACCAGCAAATATTCTATATATTCCAAATATGTTACAATAAAGGTAGCTTAGGTATGTTTTAGAGTGTGTTTAAAAATTGTATTGGGATTATTCGTTGTATCTTCTTTCTTTACCACCAGTCCAGTGGGACATGGCTCAGAAGGAAAGAAGAAATAAAACTAATATACATTAAGCACCTCTAAAAATGGCACACACAAAAAATAGCTTTTCTCTGCATTATAATGGCATGACTTCAGTCCAATATCTCAGGACTTTCCAAGGTAGGAAGCAAGTACCATGACTCATATTGAAAAGCTAGGAATCTTCTTTTTTTAAATACCCATTTCTAGTTGTGTGACATTGTATGTATCAGATTTGTTTTGATGGAGCAATTCTACATTGGCAGGAAGTGGGGGTGAGGCAGAGGAAAGAACCCTTTCTCTAGCAGGTTGCTGAGGTTGTTTTATTGGGTTTTTTTTAGGTATTTAGTTACAGTTACTTAGTGGTTTGGAATGTTAGAATGAGTCTTGGGGCAGACAAATAAGTGGGCAGAATGAAGATGAGTCAGTAAAAGATGCATAACTGCAGTTTATCACATGGCTTTTCAATTTATCACATGCCTGTACATTCTATCATATAATAGAATAGTAGTTCTGGATACCTGAAAAGTGGTGTGCTGTTATAAGGTAGATTGCAGAGCCATTTGATAAATTTAGAAGTCATGTGGTGATGATATTTATATTGCAACAACATCCAGAGGTCCCACTCAGGATTGGAACTGTGTTAGGCACTGTAAAAAGTGCATATGAAGAATCAGGATGAAATTCTGGCTCATTGAAATCACTGGGAGCTTTGCCATTGACTTCAGTGGGTCAGGATTTAACCTGTAATCCCTTCTCTGAGGAATTTACACCTAAGTCGCCTATGAATGGGGGAGAGAGAGGGATACTATCAAATATATAGACTTGTATAAAATTATGTACATATAAATATGTGTATTTACTTTCATTATCTTTATACATTAGTAGAGCAAAAGGCAAGGTCTGTAACTAGCCCTGATTTGGGGTCAGTTGCATTCA